>NW_027256886.1:92568428-92985928 GCF_029215685.1 Pituophis catenifer annectens | reverse complement strand
ACATTTAAGTAGCTTCCAGATTGCTGAGGATAACAGCCCTTCCATTTGTGCTGTAATAAAACACCTATTGATTTTAATGGTACCATTCAAACAGCACTTACTACTTGACATGAATAAGAATTGTACAATCTGGATACATTCAGTTTCCTGGAAATGTTGTACTTCATTGCCCACAGATATGCTCCAATCTTTGTTTCAAATTCAGTTAGTTTTTTAAAAAAACAACAACAAATCCCCCAATTTCCTCAATTTTATCCACTCCATAAATTTTAACCGGCACGTCAGTATTGCCCCTATGAGGATAATTTATTTAGATTTACAAGGGCTAAGGTTCAAAAAATACTGACATCCTTAAAGAGTTTTAGCAAATGATTTTATTTCAAAGCCATCAACTGCGTGGTTCTTTTTGGGAAATGAGACTACTGACTGGTTTTGTTGTAGTAAGAAACAAGTGTTTGAGATGAGGCTAATGTGCATTACTCTAACACAATGCCACAGATTATGGAACTATGAAACACAAAGATATGCACTGCATAGGCAATTTCAGCAAGAATTTTACACTTAAGGTGAATGTGCACATTTAAATCCTTTCCTATGTCGCACAATTCTGTATGAGCAAAAATTCTTGTCATGCCTCCCGAGTCATGTGCTACTTTTACATGTGGTGTACTTCAGGGGTGGGATCTAAATTTTTTTACTACCGGTTCTGTGGGCGTGGCTTATTTTGTGGGTGTGGTTTGATGGTCATATGACAATTCTTTAGGATTTAGCAGAGGTACTGGTCTACCAGGCTTTTAACTGCTTGCAGAGCTGTACCGGTCTACCCATTTGTTTTTGGAGGCACTGGTCTACTCATTTATTTTTGAAGGCACTGGTCTACTCATTTGTTTTTGAAGGCACTGGTCTACTCATTTGTTTTTGAAGGCACTGGTCTACCCATTTGTTTTTGAAGGCACTGGTCTACTCATTTGTTTTTGAAGGCACTGGTCTACCCATTTGTTTTTGAAGGCACTGGTCTACCCATTTGTTTTTGGAGCACACCGGTCTACCAATTTGTTTTTCGAGCGCACTGGTCTACCACCACACTGCCTTTTAACACTGATCAGCTGTAGGGCGGCCCTTTGAAGCCCCGCAGCAAGAGTTTAAACAGTTTTTTTCCTTCTAGGCGATCAGCTGGGACTCGGGAAGCATAGATTGGGGGTGGGGCCAAATAAAAGGTAAGAATAATGCGGGGGCTGGTGGGAGAGCCCAGCTCCCAAACAAAGAGAACCGGTTCGGTGACGTCATATCGTCACTGCTACCGGCTCGGCCGAACTGGGCCAAACCAGGAGGAACCCACCACTGGTGTTCTTTATATAAATGGATCGCAATGTCAATTGATATAAATGACTGCAAAGCCAACAAAACGTCACTTGATCATGTGGTTAGTTCTTAGGAGTGCTAAATGTTTTGTGTAATTTGGAATTAAAAGTGAATGCACCAAGTTGGAAACAGGAAAGAAGAAGTTTGTCTCCAAGCCTTGTTGGAAACTACATATGTACTATGTTTCCTGGAAAATATGACCTACCCCAAAAACAAGCCTTAGCCCGATTTTCATGCCTGTGCCTAATATAAGCCCTACCCCATAATAAGCCCTAGTTAAGCTCCACCCACCATCTGGTGTACAAGGTGCGATGAGGTGCAGGCATAAAAATAAAGCTAGGGTGGAAGTGTGGGGTGGAGCTGCCCCATGCGCCTAGCACCCAATTACCTTAGGACCGTGGCAACCAGACCTCCCATTCTCTGACACCTGCCACTGTCTGACTTCTTCTGTAGCTGTTTGTGGCCGCTTGTGAGCAGCCACCACATGGCACATCA
Organism: Pituophis catenifer annectens; assembly: GCF_029215685.1. Classification (NCBI taxonomy): domain Eukaryota; kingdom Metazoa; phylum Chordata; class Lepidosauria; order Squamata; family Colubridae; genus Pituophis; species Pituophis catenifer. The sequence continues at coordinate 92,984,071 of NW_027256886.1, read as the reverse complement.
TGCTGGTGCTGACGCTCATGGCAGGATGCCACATGGCTTGTCGTGCCGGTGCCAATGCTTGCAGTAGAATACCACAAGCCTCATGGCACTGGTGCTGATGCTCATGGCAGAATGCCATGGTGCTGGTCATGCACTTAGATGCGCAATGCCACCACACAGCCTCCTGCCTCAAGCGGCAGCACCAACACAATGAGCCACATGGCATCCTGCCGTGAGCGGCCGCAGAAGCCAGGCAGTGGCGCAACAGGTGTTGGGGCATGGGAAGCATGGCTGCAGAGGCCCTAAGATAAGCAGGTAAGACATCCCCCCAAAATAAGACCTGGTGCTTATTTTGGGGCTGAAAAAAAAATAAGACCAGGTCTTATTTTGGGGGAAACATGGGAAGGAGAAATAAAGAAGGGAGCATTTGTTCATTGAATTTTTTCTTGTTTGCCTAGTCAACACTTGACTGCAAATTTGCAGACATGGTACTACTTGTAAACTTGAAGACAATTAAATTAGGAGCAGTTGCTCATCAGAAATGCTGGATGTTCAGGTATTGTTAAGGAGCAGGACTTATGGATCTCATGGAAAGTGAAGTGGTTGAACATCCATGAAGAGGCAGATAGAGATAGCACTGAAAGCAACCACACAGGTCTTCAAAAGGATATGGCTGCTTTAATGATCTCATGCTGCATTCACACTAACATATAGTGTGAAATACTACCATTGAATGTTTTTTAAATCCCTACAGATGTTGAAGAAATTCTGAGGATGGCCAGAACTGAGATTGCTTTGGACTGCTGAATTTGAAATTAAGTTGCTAACCAGTTTCTATCTCATTTTAGTTGTTCATTCTATGGAGGCTTTGGATCAGGAAAATAATTGATGCTTTGGGGATTTGCTGTGAAAGGTGCATCAGAAACATTGATATGTACTGAAAGGTCAAAATGATATGATGCCTGACTACATTGTATCATATATATTCTTTCAAATGCATTTCCATATTTGATTACAAATATATCTCATTATATTAACTCTCCACATTCATTATTTTCCAGAAATATTTGGCATTTAATTACTTAATCAAGTCTGCATTTCCCTCTTCCCTGAGAGGTAGAAGGCATACCTTTTTAAATATATAAACTTTTTGTTGTTATATACTCATTAAGGATTGAAGGCTCTTCTCTTTCCTTCTTTGTTAAAGAATAAATTGAAAGAGTGCATCCAAAAGAGCACCAATGTTTCCCCTTATAAAAATGTTCAGGGAGGAACATTTCCCAAAAGATTTACCTAGCTTTTAAAAAGGTGTAAAGGGAAGATATTTCATTTGGTTTTGGTTCCAAAAAAATATGACCCTGGTTTTTAAAGAGCTCTGTAATCTCCGTGATTGAAGATTATCAACTAGAAAAAACATCTCAAGGTAACTTTCTATCAAGTCCACCACTGCAAAAAAATAAAGAGTGAGGACTTAGAGAATGATGTTTTTAGGACTGGGTAGAAAAACTGAAGCATGCTTTCAGATCTTATATCAAGGTTCAGGGGTGGGCTGCTGGGGTTCTCAAGGGTTTGAGAGAACCTCTAGCTAAGATTCTGTGCAGTTCAGAGAATCCCCAAATCCCATTCCTGGCTGGCCCTGCCCTCCCACCCTGCCCCTCCCAGGAGTCCCCACACAGCCCGTTCTGGATGCAGGTAAGTGCAGGGCACATGTGGAGGCTCAGGGAGGGTGAAAAGCGGGTCTATCAGAAGTTCAGGAAGGCCGAAAATGGGCCTGTTTCTGGTCTCCAGAGGGCCTCCGGAGTCTGGGGAGGCTGTTTTTGCCCTCCCAGAGGCGCGGAAAAGGCCCCTGGAGCCCGGGGAAGGCAAAAATGCCCCCCCATGCTGTGGTGCAGGAGACTGACTAGGCCACACCCACCATGGCTATGCCCACCCAGCAACTGGGCAGAGAACCCCTTGCTAAATTTTTTGAAGCCCACCCCTCTCAAGGATATAGATTAAGTTTGAGTGATACAAGTCTAACATGATGGAACTGAGTCTAGGTCTCAGGGCTTCAGATGTTTTAGTAGCATGAAGCTATTCATAAATGAGATAATAATAGCATGTTGACAAGGAAGGCAGAAAGGCAAAAATCTGAAGCTAACCCCCAGATTGCAAGAACACAAGTGAGTGGTCAGATGAGGAGACACAAACTCACACTCCAATGGACAAGGACATACATTCAATTTTGCTGCTACTAAGATTGTTGGACGAGCAGGCACAAGCTTTCTGGACCGGTGACTGACTCAGATTGAATCCTAATGAAAATGCACTCACTTGCCTTGGACTTTCATTTCTCCAAGAAGCTTCTTGCATGTTATGGGAGAAAAATGCAAAGGGGAATTTATGACTCAGCCATGATCCATATACAGGTTATTCTCCTTTTAGCGCTGAGCACATTGGTGATCCTGAAAGTATTTTTCAATTATATTTAAGAAATGCAAGGAGTAAAGAATAAAGAACTGATCATATGCATAAAGAAAAGCCAACTGTCAAAATGAGGAATTGGATCAACTGCAAATTACCTTCCTTTAACTGTCTTGGTTACATTATACATTTTAATGCAGCATTTAGGAAACTTAAAACAATGTTGATGTATGTACTCTGTCACTTCTAAAAATGCACCATATTATACACCATAATTAGCAGTGCCTAGGGAATTAAGTAGAGCCATTATTCCATGCATTTTTTAGCAACCATTTAACAGATTTTAGTTTTCCTTTCAGAAAATGTTCTTTAAATCCTGAGCGTTATTTAAAAGTAGAAAGACCACACCGTTGTATTCAGCTTTTATTTTTAGTTTCTTTTTCTTTTTACTCATAGAAATTGTGTGAAATTTTAAGACAAGAAAGTTTGAGGAAAGCAAAGTCATGAGATACAGTGACCACGTGCAAACAGACAATTTCTTTTAAAAACTATGGCCTAATTCCTAAAAATTATGTGTATCTATATTGATACGCTACAATATGGAACAGATTGTACACAATTGTGTCTCTCCACTTACATTCAACGATAATTTCAAGATATTTACAGGAAGGTTAAAAAAAAACCCACAGGATTCCTTGACATCTCAAGCCAAGAACACATGACAAGAACAGGCTCTAATACCAGAAAATACCAGCTATAGGAATCCCAATCTTCAAGAGAGACTTAATCAACGGTGGGATTCAGCCAGTTCTGGCCGGTTCAGGCGAACCGGTAGTTAAATTGCTTAAAGCATTGTAAGCCGCCCTGAGTCTCCGGAGAAGGGCGGCATATAAATCAAATTAAAAAAAAAAAATTGCTGGCTGGCCCCTTCCAGGAGTCCCCACGTGCCCCATTTTGGCTTCCAGGTAAGTGCAGGGCGGCCTGCTAATCCTTTTTGGCTGATACAGTTCTTCCCAACATTTTAAGACAAGAAACATACCTAGAGAAGTATTTTTCAGTTATTTAACTAACCTACCCACACACACAGTGTGGGCAAAGAGAAGGAGCGTGGTCCCACGATTCCAACTGTGTCCTGTTTGAGATGTCAAATAAATGTATTACAATTTTCAGAGGAATAGCATTACAAAGTTGACAAATGAGCACAATACAGTTTTTTTTTTTAAAAAAAAATCTTTTAGTATGTGTTCACAAAACATAGATATATTCTCCCTACAACTCTTTCTTTTCTGTCAGCAGGAGAGCCAGGGATTGGGCTGTAAGAGCCTGGATAGCTCTGCAGACTAAAGCACTGTAATTTAACACCAGCTGTCTGCAATTAAAGTAAGTTCGAATCTCACCAAGGCTCAAGGTTGATTCAGCCTTCCATCCTTTCTAAGGTAGGTAAATTGAGGACCCAGTTTGTGGGGGCAATAAGCTGACTTTGTAAAAAATATACAAAAGTATGAAGGCTATTGCTTAACGCACTGTAAGGCACCCCGAGTCTCCGGAGAAGGGCAGCATATAAATTAAATAAATAAAAAAAAGAGGAAGTCCACAAATACTCAACTTCAGATCCATGGGATCTATGGAAGCTAAGAGGTTTTTTTTGGACAAACCCAGCCAGGCTGGTTATTCTGAGGATAAAATTTGAGGAACGAACATTATTTTGAGTTCCCAGAGATAAGAAGGACTACAAATCATAAACATGAGAAGATTGTAGTGGAAAAAAGGCAAAACTACAAGATAACTTCCTGTCAACTCACATAGCCTTTTTAATAAATTACTTGAATAAGAGCTGATCTTTGGCTCAACCCAAACTGTCTGCCAGTCAAAAGAAAGAGGTAGGCTAAATCCCTCGACCATAAATTGATGAACCTGACTGTCAAGCCAGTAAAATGCATGGAATATTTCACATAAATATTAAGAACCTTCCTCTGAATAAGTAAGAACACAGAGTGTTGAGTGTTAGAGTAAATAGAAAGGCAAGGTACAAATTCAATAATAAAACTATGTTTGGTCCCTTTCAGTAAAACAGAAATGATCACTATTTTTCTTCATCTGAAAAAGGGAATCTGGGAATCATTAAGATCTATAAGTTTGCTCCTAAAGTACAATTTCAAGAATTTTTACTCTTTCTTCTTCTTTGGCACATTTGACCACTGTGAAGGCTTCACCAAATACTGTACATCATGTATCATACAATGTGCTACATTATCTACCCCTATGGACAGGGCACTGATCAAGCTGTCCTAGAGGGAGAAGTATTGGTTATCTTTTTGCAGTGATTCAGTATTTGCCACAATGTCTAGCTCCAGTTGGACCATGAGGAAAGCTGTGCGCCAAAGAATTGAGGCCTTTGAACTCTGGTGCTGGAGAAGACTCCTGCGAGTCCCTTGGACTGCAAGGCAATCCAACCGGTCAGTCCTAGAGGAGATCAACCCTGACTGCTCTTTAGAAGGCCAGATCCTGAAGATGAAACTCAAATACTTTGGCCACCTAATGAGAAGGAAGGACTCACTGGAGAAGAGCCTAATGCTGGGAAAGATTGAGGGCAAAAGAAGAAGGGGACGGCAGAGAATGAGGTGGCTGGATGGAGTCACTGAAGCAGTTGGCGTGAGGTTAAATGGACTCCGGAGGATGGTAGAGGACAGGAAGGCCTGAAGGAACGTTGTCCATGGTGTTGCAATGGGTCGGACACAACTTCACAACTAACAACAACAACAACTAACTCCAGTCTCAGCATATCATCCTGGAAGTCCTATGCTACTTTTGCAACAGTCACTCAGTCTTCTGCACATCTTCTTCCAAGTCCAAAGATTTCTCACCACTTTCTATTCCTTTGTCCATATTACCCCTCTGTTGGTCACCCACACTTTCTTTCTCGTGTCCATTACAAGCAAGCAAAAATGGAAGGAGGAAAGGAGAGGAGAGGGATTAGCCATTGAGACAAGGTTGAAGATCATCTCAACTATTTCCCAGGCCAAAAATACATTTTGGGGAATTCAAGAAAGAGGTACAGTCAATGATCTTCTCAAATAGAGTTTGATAAACAAAAAATAAAAGCCACAGTGCCCAAAGCATCCAGACCAGGGGTGTGTTCTACTTACCTTTACTACCGGTTCGCAATGGGGCTGCACATGTGCAGAAACATCCTGATGATGTTGGGGTCAATGGGCGGAGCCTCCTGCCGGTTTTACTACCGGTTCTTGCGAACCGGTCTGAACCGGGGGCAACCCACCATTGAGCCAGACATGATGATGTGCATAAAATATGGGGTTATTATTACTTTCCATTGGAGGAAGTAGGGCCAGGTTCCTGTGGTATTTTTTTAACCTCTCCCACACTGTTCTGTGTATACCTTGCTCTCTGTCTGTCAGTCTCTCCTTCTCCCATTCTTTGCAATTGTTTGGGAACACGTTCTTTTTTGCTACCAAATTGTCTACCTATTGACATATATTTCCTAGAACATTCTCTGGGGCTTCAGCAGCAGCAACACTTGCAGAGGTGGGACTCAGCCGGTTCTGTCCAGGTCGGGTGAACCGGTAGTGGCAACTGCGGGAGGCTCCGTCCACCCACCCGGATGTAATGTGCGAGCAAAGAGCATCCACGGAAGGCCATGCACATGCTCAGAAAAGGTACACACATGCTCACATTTGCAAACGGGTAGGGAAGGTAAGTGAATCCCACCTCTGAACACCTGACTTACCTTACCTGGACCAGGAAGCCGGCACTTAAGATTGCAAACCAACAGAAAATCACCCTTTGAAAGTCTTTGGAAATATTTGAAAGCTTTTAATAAGATGCTTTTAATAAGATCCTGCAAGTCCCTTGGACTGCAAGGCGATCCAACTGGTCAGTCCTAGAGGAGATCAACCCTGACTGCTCTTTAAAAGGCCAAATCCTGAAGATAAAACTCAAATGCTTTGGCCACCTTAATGAGAAGGAAGGACTCACTGGAGAAGAACCTAATGCTGGGAAAGATTGAGGGCAAAAGAAGAAGGGGACAGCAGAGAACGAGGTGGCTGGATGGAGTCACTGAAGCAGTGAGTGTGAGGTTAAATGGACTCCAGAGGATGGTAGAGGACAGGAAGGCCTGGAGGAACATCGTCCATGGGGTCACAATGGGTCGGACACGACTTCGCAACTAACAACAACAATAAGATGCAATATGGTTCTATTGATAATATTCCACAACTAGAAGAATAGGATACAGTTAATATTTATGAATGTCATTATGATACATTTCAAAGTAAGGAAATTACCCATGCAGAAATTTTCCCCATTATTCTACAATGTTATTTGAATTTTTTCCCAATTTTTTTTCTCATTTTTTGCAATAAATAGAGTATGTAGAGATATGTCTGGAGAATAGAATTTTATCAATAACCTCGCACCAAGAAATAATCAGTATTTATTCTGGCTTTAGCTTTAGTGTACGTGATATTCCATATTTTGATCAAATAGTCTCATTGTTTCTCCTGAGTTTGGCTTCCCCAACATTTTACATGCTTCTAGTGATGCATATGTATAAATGCAGGTCCCCTTCTGGAAAAAAAAAATGATCAAAATGATTTTTTTTTTTTTGAAGATAAGTTACTTCTGCTGAATAATTCATCTACAGGTACAGAGTAAATAGTGATTTGAATTCAATTGCACAAAATGTATTTTTGTGGACCGAAGGCCTGAATGGAGCTCATGTTTGAAACTTTCATGGGTTTGCAGACACCAAAGCTCCTTTTTGGAATTCAATCAAAAATTCTGCACTGCTCAAATTAGAAAAATAAACAAAATTTGTGTCCACATATGTTCATAAAACCATTTCCTTGATGATTAGGAGGCTGGAGGAAGTTAAAAAAATATGAAGAATGATTGTTGGAATTAGGTTTGTCTAGTTCAGAGGTCTTCAAACTTGGCAGCTTTAAGACTTGTGGACTTCTTATGGGATTGGGGCACGCAGAAGATCTGGTTGTTACCCTATTACGGTGGTTGGAATTAATAATTTAGATGAAAGACACTACTATAGACACTATATGGAATACAAATATAAAGTCACTCGGGTGGTTGTTTTTTATATATCAAGACATCTATTGTTGATGGGGGCAGATGGTAATTGAAGATACCGAACATACTGTTGGAATTAGGATGTGATGTTACCCTAATATGGGTGATGGAGTTAACAATCCAGCTGAAAGACACTATAGAAGATATTATATGGATTACAAGTTTAAAGTCATATGAGGATTTTATTTATATAAGGGAATACTTCTTAGTGGTGTGGGCAGAAAAATAAGGAGATCAAGAATTATTATGTATGGTAGTTCTGTAGGAATGTGGGTGGAGATAGGTTAGCTTATTGATGGTTTAGTTGAAGAAAAGGGATATTATGTTATATTAATATATCTATTATGTTTAGATATGAATATATGTAAAAGATTTGAGTTAAGAGATATATCTATGGGGGTGGAGGAAATGGGCAGACTATGAGTTGAATAAATGTTAAATTAGGATTTATTATATAGTTTTATACTGGAAGGTTGCTTTGAAATGTCATATTAATATACAAAAAAGATTTGATTTAAGAGATACATGTATGGGGGAGGAGTAAAAGAGTAGATCATGAGTAAAAATTGTTAAATTGGGGGATATAATAATATTACTATGCTAAATTAGGAATTATTATATAATGTTATAGTAGAATGTTATTTCGAAATGTATAGTATAAGGGGGATATAATAATATTATTAGAAAGAAAGGGTCAGCATATGGGGGATGGAGCAAGGGGATGGTAAAGTATTATATAATCTGTTATGAATTTGGGTTGTACTCTGAAGAAGCCACAGGGGGAGGGGAAGGCGAGGGGGGGTTAGGGAGGAGGGGGGGAAGGGGGAAAAATTTGTATTTGAAAAACTTTTTCAATAAAAAAAAAAGACTTGTGGACTTCAACTCCCAGAATTCTCCAGAATTCTGGGCTTGTGGACTTCAACTCCCAGAATTCTCCAGAATTCTGGGAGTTGAAGTCCACAAGTCTTAAAGCTGCCAAGTTTGAAGACCTCTGGTATAGTTTAATGAAAAGGAGGATAAGAGGTGACATGATCAATATTCCCCCCCCCAAGTTTTTTTATTTTATATTACTTATACATATCAATGCGTGAATAGTGTGATACCTGGGTATCATACATTTTGATAAGGTAAAGGTAAAGGTTCCCCTCGCATATATGTGCTAGTCATTCCCAACTCTGGGGGGCGGTGCTCATCTCCATTTCAAAGCTGAAGAGCCAGCATTCTCCGAAGACGTTTCCGTGGTCATGTGGCCAGCATGACTAAATGGTAGTGGCACACGGAATGCTGTTACCTTCCCACCAAAGGTGGTCCCTATTTTTCTACTTGCATTTTGTACCTGCTTTTGAACTGCTAGATTGGCAGAAGCTGGGACAAGTAACGGGAGCTTACCCCATTACGCGGCACTAGGGACTCGAACCGCTGAACTGCCGACCTTTCAATCGACAAGCTCAGCATCTTAGCTACTGAGCCACCACGTCCCTTATACATTTTGTTACAAATAGACAATACTATTACTCATGGGTATTACATTTCATTTTTATTATTTCATATTATTTAAACATAACTATTACTACCGCCCTTCAATTTCTAAACCTCCCTCTTATTATTACATATATCTTGTTATATATATATATATAACAAGTGTTTCAATGTACAATTCTAATATCAATCACAATATCATTTAAACATATAGGGTAAATTCATTCATGCTCTTTCCAATTATCCAATCCGTGTAATTCTGCTATTAATACACATGCTTCCATTAAAATATATTCTTTCATTATCTAATCAGTCATTAATTTTATCATTTCATTACTAATCATAATATTTTTATGCATGTTTAATAATACCATCATTCAATCTCTGTCAAAATATTGACATGATCAATATTTGAGGGGCTGTGACCAAGAAGAGTAAGTCAAGCTATTCTCCAAAGGACCAGAGGACAGGACAAGAAACAATGGATGGAAACTAATCAAGGAGAGAAGCAACTTAGAACTAAGGAGAAATTTCCTGACAGTGAGAACAATTAACCAGTGGAACAATTTGCCTCCAGAAATTGTGAGTGTTCCAACACCGGAAGTTTTTAAGAAGAGATGGGACAGACATTTGTCTGAAATGGAATAGGATCTCCTGCTTAAGCAGGGGGTTGGACTAGAAGATCTCCAAGGACCCTTCCAACTCTGTAATTCGGTAATTCGGTAATTCTCCATTTTTAGAAGGACCCATCGAAACAACCTATGCCTGCACGTCTCACCCATTCTTGACTTTTCCCCTCTTCAAAATGAATGGAATTTACCTACAGTAAATGTATTTCTTCCCTTTGTATAGTTGGATGTCCAGATGTTCTTCCCTCATAATGGCTCAAGGGCGGCATAAAATAAATGAGACAAAACAATAAACCAGAATCTTTAAACCATAACTTGGTAATGCTATCTTGCTATAGCCAAGGGCCCTTTAAAACCTAACTTATTGAGGTTGGTCAAAAATATTTTATGCCTGCCTCTACCACATTTATTTATTTTGTTAAAAAAACTTATAGTGAAGCATGACTATTTTGTTTCTGCCTTCCTTGTCCAACACGCCAAAGAAATTCTTTCACTGCCTGGCAGACATCTGTCACAACATTTTCTTGCTTAGGGTGTTCTTTTTTCGGCTTTGCCAAAGATTAGTTTACTAAAAGATTCAAATCCCAAATATGGAAGGATGCTGAAAGCCATCCAGTCATGATATATTTTATACCACTGTATCAGCATGAAGCTTGCTCGCTGCCAAGAATTTCAGTCTGGACAGAAAGCAGACCTTTTTTATTCCATGTAAAATATGCCTTATTGTTGTGACCTAGGCTTCGTGAGTCATTAAAACACACGAGTAGTCCCAAAAAATTCTTTTATTGCAACAGATGTGAATTACGTTCATTCACAGCTGAGTCCCAATTAGTTGCAAAAAGTCCTTCGGGAGAAGTCCTTCGGGAGAAGTCCTTTGGGACAATCACCAACCTTTATCTCCCTTGACACTCCGCTAAAGACCTCCTTGGCAAAGCCACATGGAGTCCAGAATCAAACAGAGATGCCGACTGGGAACAGAATTAACAACGTTGCTTTCTTGCAAAGGACCCATGTGCCTTTGCTCCTCTTTTAAGCCTTACGGGAGGGGCCAATCATCTCCAGGCCTTACTCCCAAGTCATCCCTTTAGTTTTAACTGTTCTTGCCTTCTGACAGCTCTGCGCATGCGCACACTAGGAACAGGCTCCTCCTATTCCTCTGCCTCTCTGGAGGCTCCAGAGTCCATGCATAACTCCCAGATGGCCTGGGCCCATCTCTGCCTCTGACGCAGAGCCCTCGTCCGAGCCTTCCCCAGACTCGAGGACTGTCCCATGTTTCTCCTCAGCCTCCTCACTGTCTGAGTCCGCTGCCAGCTCCGCAGGATGCTGGCGGACCACAACACTTATCTACTGTCAACTCGTGAAGCTTCCCTGACCTGCTCCCAAGTTGCCATAGGCAGGGGAATGGGAAATCACACCTCACAGCTGCATTAAGGAATTTACTCCTCCATCATAACAAGGTGTATTTGGGCTGACCGAGTCAAGGCCATCTCCATGGATACCGGCAATGCCTGGATGGGAGTGATTTCTGCAACCCGTAAAATCACCTCATTGGGGAATGTGACCGGGTGACACACTTTGTGGGGGTGGGGAGGAAACAGGGTCAGAGGCAAGGCGGATAGGCGGTGAACACAGAGTTGGCTTCCCCTAGGAGAAACTTTATAACAGTAACTGATATGGTGTTCCTAATAAAAGACTGGATTTTATTGCCAGGTGGTTTGAGACTCTTGATTGCGTTAGGGCACTAGTCGGAACCCTGACATCTATTATTTTTTCATGTGGAAGTAAATCATGGTGTGTCACCAATATCCACCTTTCTGTTGTGGCCCCGCCCTCTGAGCCTATCCCATCGGAGGAAGAAAGCTCCGAGCATGAGGAAGAGGAGTCAGCCAGGCCTCCCTCTTCAGGCCCCTCCCCTCTGGCACTGTCTCAGGAGCCGGCCGAGGGAGAGGAGATTAGCCGGGAAACAGGTGTCTCGGATGAGAGTGAAGGAGAGACGTCATTCCTGGACGCACGCCACCGAAGGCGTGATAAACGATTGCAGCAGCTCAGGAGGCGTGCTAGGGATTAGAACTGAGTCACTGGACCACACCCCAGAGACTATATAATAGAGGGTGGTGGCCAGTGATCCCTGTGACGAACAAAAATAAACCTTGGATAGTCACTAGAGCATCGTCCGAAACTGCTGAGAGGAATATTATTTCTGTCGGACTCTTGTACGCTGAGTATATTATCTTTCTGTTTCTGTGGCAATAAAAGCACTTGGCAGACGGTGTGTATATCGCTGCCAAGTTGGAGATAAAGACCTGGGTGTGTGCCAAGTGCTTCCTTAACCCTCGGCTGGCTGTGTTTGTGTGTGTGTGTGGACGGGGACAGATCACTTTCACTCTCCAAGTCAAGTAGGTTTCAGTGATGGACACAATGATGTATTTAGACTTGAAATTTATCAGCAAATGTATCTGCGTATGTGAAGACAAAAGGAAGGCAAATGGCCTCCTCCCTGCCCTTTCTCCTAATGTTGGTAGCTTTTCCATTATTCTCCACTATTCACAAAGCCACAAATTTAGACTGAAAGATGGCAGGAAAATATCTTTCTTATTTATTTTCTAGGAATCATAGTGCACATTCATATGCCACACAAACATGCAAATGAATCTGAGGAACTGGAGAATTATGAGCAAGAATGTGAGGCTTTGACTGTGTTTGTTCACCACTGGCCAGCTTGATTCACAGTAAAGAACTTTTGAAAGTGAGCGTAAAACGGTGTATTATGAGATGCAAAAGGAAATTCTGGTTGCCATAATATCAAAGTGAAGGCATGGAAAAGATTCACAGGGCAAAAATGGTAATGGGAAACCAGAAGGTTAGGAGAGTGGAGTGGAGAGGGAGAGACAGAGAGACAGAGAGTGAGGAAAGAAGGAAGGAAGGAGAGAAGGAAGGAAGGAAGGAAGGAAGGAAGGAAGGAAGGAAGGAAGGAAGGAAGGAAGGAAGAGACGGAGAGAAAGATACAGAAAGACAGAGAGACAGAGAGAAAGAAAGAGAAAGATACAAAAAGAAAGAGACAGAGGCAGAAAGAAAGAGAAAGAAAGAAAGAGACAGAAAGAAAGAAAGAGACGGACAGAAAGACAGAGAGAAAGAGAGAGAAAGAGAGAAAGAAAGAAAAAGAAAGACAGAAAGAAAGAGTCAGAGAGACAGAAAGAGAAAGAAAGAAAGAAAGAAAGAAAGAAAGAAAGAAAGAAAGAAAGAAAGAAAGAAAGAAAGAAAGATATAGAAATATACAGAACGACAGAGAGAGACTTGTCAAGTTATTATGTAATTCTGCCCTGAGGAAAGGAAAGGATTCAAAAGCAATTTGTAATGCAATACGGCAAACTGCCATTCAAGGAGATTAAAATGTAAAAAAAAAAAAATCCAATAGATTTGCCCCTGGGAAAACAAGTCTCTGAATCCCATTTAATAATATCCCTAACCCTAATTTTAGTGAGCTTGAAGTGCAACTAATATTTATGACACAGGGAAAAAAAAAACCTGTTCATTGTCATTTTTGCTGTGCTTTGCTTGACTCAAATGTGTATATTTGACAATCACAGCATGAACGGGTGGTTTTATTCCAGGAAGAATTGAGAATAGAATTTTCACACCTTTGTAATCCAGGAATAGGAGAGGAACTTGCTTGGTTCATGTTAATATCAACCAATATAATTTATGTTGCCTGAATTAATGCACCTCCTGCAACACAATTATCTTTTGGATTTTCCAAGCGTCTGAATTTTGCAGTGCGGTGCTCCAATCACAACTGCATTTAAAAAAATGTGAAGAGTGAAGAAAACAGCATGCCTGCCTTAAGAAGTGCTGCATACAAAGGTACAGCAAAAGCAAAAAATTTCCTGGGCTTCTCAAAAGAATAACAGAATGTAAACGGATACAGAAATTACATACAATGAACTCATTTTTTAAAAAAAATGGAAGCAGCAGAAAACAAGGCATAATGGTTTCAATACACAGAGCCAAACCTTACACAGAGGAGGAAATATTTAAAGAAAGACATGAAAAAATTACTTTGCTCAAGAGTTTCCCTTGAAGAATCTATTGTGTTTCTTAAGATGATTTTCCTGGGTAATAGAACAGTGTGATGAAAGGAAGGGACATCCATCACGTACCAGGAAAACACCATTTTCTAAAGCAAGGCTATTCTGAAGGGAAAACAAACCATCTGGTCTATATAGAGATTGTGTTGGCAAACAGCCTCAAGGAAGAGACAAGAATCCTTTAGACTCACACCCCATAAATGTAACAGCACTCATTCTGTATAATTTGGATTGTTTCCCAGAATGTTTTTTTCTGATCCTGCCCTTTCTTATGCATTTATGGATGGTGTTGCAACATAAGTACAAAGGAGTAGACCTTGTGTCATGACATTGTCTAGCCTCGTGATGGCAAACCTATGGCACACGTGTCACAGGTGGCATAGCTCCGGTGTGCATGTGTGTGCTGGCCAGCTGATTTCCGAGCCTTCTGGGCCCATCAGAAGTAGGAAAACAGACTGTTTCCTGCCTCCAGAGGACCTCGGGTGTGTGTGTGTGGGGGGGGGGAATATCCGGTTTTCTCTCTCCCCAGCCTCCAGAGCTTTTCTAGAAGTCTGGGGAGGGTCAAAACTGCCTCCCCCCCCGGAGGCCCTCCAGAGGCCAAAAACAGCCAATTTGCCAACTTCCAGTCCCACTGGAAGTTGGCAAATGGGCCATTTCCAGCCTCCAGAGGGTCTCCGGGGGATGGAGAAGGCCGTTTTCCCCCTCCTCAGACTCCTAGAAAGGCTCTGGAGGCTGGGGAGAGCAAAAAACGGGCCTACCGTGCGATCGCGTACCAGGAGCGTGGTGGGGAGTATGGGGGGTTATGCGTGCATGTGCAGGGGCAGGGTGCATAGAATTATAGGTGTGGGCATGCACATGCGTGACATACACACACACACCCGCTCCTGGCATGTGGTGGCAAAAAGGTTAGTCATCACTGGTCTAGCCCATTTCATTTTTTAAATCACATCCTGAATAGGAATAAGACTTGGTCTTGTACTCTGTTGGACAAAAGACTCTTTCTTGTGAATGATTCTCTTTTTTTGAATTGTCCATCATTGTTGGTTACCGCTGGACAGTTTTTCTATCTTTGTTGAGAATTGTACCCAAGGAATTTCCCTCTCGTTTTGAAAGAAGCCATTTTAGTGGTTCTTGCAGGCATATTTGGTAGTTTAGCTAAAGGGATCGTCCAAATCCCATTTTCAGCCCATGTTTCAAAATCAATATTCTCAGATGATTCTAAGTCATATTTTCTATATTCAGTGTCAGGGTTCCAAGTAATGCATCCATTGCAAACAGAACTCCGAGGCAGGTTGGTTCCTCAAAGAACAGTTTTATTTGGAGACATCATCTTGGTACATACTGATGGAAAGCCAACTCTGAGAGTTCCCATGCTTTCCACCTCATTAAAAATCGAAAGTTTCCCTTTTCCCCAAACAATAAGTCACATTGCCCAATCTGGGTGCTGGCTGGTTGCCTGGTTACTACTTTCCTTCTCCTCTGGCCAGCCAGCAGTTGGAATGTCCTTGACTCCTGAGATAATTATTTTGTTTTGGCTACAAAATCCCATCTATCTCTACAGACACACACACCCCTCAACTCCAGGCTGTCTCAAGACTGAAGCCATGTGAAAATAAATCCTGATACAAAAAACAACTACAGAAAAGAAAATGGGCACAACCAGGTCAGCTTCAGGGTTGACATTCAGGATGGAACTCTGTCTTGTCAAGTATTTATGATTAATTGATTGATTGATCAATTGATTGATTGATTGAGAAAATGTATATGGCTGCTGCACAACTCATTCACAGTGCCTCCAGGCAGCTTACAAAAATGAAGTCCCAATGCAGCAGCCAATAAACCCTCATCCTCTGGGGACAACAATCAGCCAAACCACTTGATGGGCTCCATTATCACCCTGGGGCTCCCAGACCCATTGGCAGAACTATGTCTTCAAGGACTTACAGAAGAGTGTCAAAGTGGGGGCCAATCTTATCTCTGCAGGGATGATATTCCAGAGATAGGGAGCCACTATGGAGAAAAGCCCTCTTCTTGGTCCCAATAGATGGACCTCCTTAAGAGAGAGACACAGAACATTCCCTGTCTCCTCACTCTGGTGGGTTGGGTAGTGATGACTGGGAAAAGATGGTCATACAAATAAATAGTTGAGGGAGGAGGAGGAGGAGGAGGAGGAGGAGGAGAAGGAGAAGGAGAAGGAGAAGGAGAAGGAGAAGGAGAAGGAGAAGGAGAAGGAGAAGGAGAAGGAGAAGGAGAAGAAGGAGAAGATGATGATAGATGGGCAGCTGATTCTCAAAATTCAATGTGGCAGAAGCAGGCTAAAATAATGTTTTAGGCCTTCCCTGCATTTATCTTGCTTGCTAGCATTCAGAACACCAGAACCAACTTTAAAAAACTGGGCAGGTGAAGTGAGTAAGCTGGTGCTTTATTATTTGAAGCATGTCTGACTTTCAGGGAAGAGAAAAGACAAAATTTTGATGATCCTAACCCAGTTGTTTATCCTGTTCAGCCATGAAGATTAACAGAAACTATGGTCCCGTACTCTTTCTCCAGCTCTTTTATCATATATTATAACTGCGAATGAGGGAAAAAAGAATATTTGCTTGCTTGATCTTGAAGAAAAAATACAAGATAAATATAAACTTGGGCCTGAAATCTCTTGAAATCCATTGGACAAGGGAAGTCACATGTTTAAGACCCACTGATTTGGTTGAAATTTATTGTAGCTAAATCCAATCTAATGCAAATAAGCATCAATTGATTTTCTTTAATAACATCTTCAAAGAACCGTCTGGTGGAGGATCAGCCAGTATTGAAAAGAATCAGGCAAATGACTTGCTGAGCTTAAATTTTCTCATTTTTGGTGGAGCCCAGCAGATGTAATTAGCTAATTTGATCAGCCAGGCATTTACTCAGTAGACCGCCAATGATGAAGGAGGGAGGGAAGGGAAGGAAAACAGTAGAAATAACCATAAGAAATAATAGCAAAGAAAGTTTGAAAAGAACAATATGTCAACTCCTGCTATTGACATTTTAACTAAGCCTAAATACCAACCATTTTCTCATTCTTCTGTGATTAAATCTCAAGACAATCTGCAATCATGGCCTATTAAGTAACATTAAGAAAATGCAATTAAGCAAGCTTTCCCTTCTAAGGTTTTCATTTGCTAAACCATGAATCCATTTCCCCCCTCTAGCAAATAAAGCAATTGTTAGAGTTGTTAGAGATTACTTCTGTTTTTAAAGGCCCTTCGTAGAAATATGCTAAATTAAGTATCACTGGAATTACCATATGCATTCAAGGGCATAACTACAATTCTTAGTGCAAATTTGATCATTCAGGGTGTTTTTCAACAGAAATCTCTATTATGGATCTCTAGCAAATCACAATTCTATATGTTTATCATTGTATTTCATTATGTTTGCGCGTAGGAAAGCACAGATTCACTGAACACATGAACTCGAGATCTGTCAAATTTTCTTATTTGAGTACTCAAGTTGTTGCTTTTTAAATTACCACCATGTTTCCCCAAAAATAAGACCCTGTCTTATATTTTTTTGAACCCCAACATAAGCGTTTGGCCTTATTTTCGGGGAGGTCTTATTATTTTGGGGTGTGTAGAACAAGATGGGGTTCCTCTTGCCGTCTTACCTGATTTCCAGCTCTGCGTTTAAATATTTTCAGGGAGGGCTTATTTTTTGGGGGAGGCTTATTTTAGCGCATGCGCTCAAAAGCCTGACTGGGCTTATTATCAGAGGATGTCTTATTTTCGTGGAAACAGGGCAGTAAGTCTGAATAAACGAAGCTTTGGACCGTGAGCCACGGACCCAGCTGCATGCTGGTGCAAGGAAGCAAATGGAGTTAAAGAGGTGACAGATTCAGTCCAGAGCATGTGAACATTCATCAGAATTCATCGGGAGTTGGCTGAGAGATAAGTCATTTGTTAAGAAATGTAGGTGGTCAGTACCATGTATGGCAGAGGTACTTCTAACTCGTCTGAAGACGGAAGATATTTGCTCCTTAAAAACTAGGCACCCTCTAGGTCCGTGATGGCAAAACTATGGCTCACGTGCATGCAGAGCCATATCTGTGGGCATGTAAGCGTTGCCCTAGTTCAGCTACAGCATGCATGCACAAGCCAGTCAGCTGATTTTCGGGCCTTCCGGGCCCACCGGAAGTCAGGAAATGGGCCATTTCCGGCCTCCGGAGGGCCTCTGGGGGGGTTGGAGAAGGCCATTTTCGTCCTCCCCAGGCTCCAAGAAAGCCTCTGGAGCCTGGGAAGGGCAAAAAATGGGCCTACTGGGCCCACCAGTAACCTTTTTGCCATTGGCATCATGTGCCAAAAACTAGGGAAGCGCAGTGGGTCACTCGTGGGGTGCGGGGCGCATTGAATTATGGGTGTGGGCATGCGTGTGTGCAACCCTCTCACACTCCCCCTGCTTTTGGCACATGATGGCAAAAAGGGTAGCCATCATTGGTCTAACTGGATAAGGACTGTAAATCTCATTTTCTTGGGAGAAATGATGAAATCAACATTAGATGATACCACGCTGACTCCTATCTCTGCTGCCTCTTGTCTCTCACCCACTTTTTGGAATGGGCTCCCTCTTTCCTTGCAAAATGCCACTTCACAATAGTCAATTACTACCTCTTCCCTCTGTTCAGGGACCATCCCTTAGAGAAGGGAAGGGAATATAGATTAGCCCTCCTGATGTCTGCTTATCATTTGTGTTTTAACTATACCATCTTCCACCAACCTCCAAACACCTAAGCATTCAATAAACAAGTTCCTTGCACGCTAATGAGCTGCTTTAAATAGCCCAAATGCTGTGATGGTCATCTCAGAGCTGCACCAAGTACCATTAAATTAGCTTGTCTTTTTTGATACCCGAGCATGGTAATCAAAAGACACGTCGCATCTACAGTCGCCTAACAACCAACTGTTAAAATAAAAGCTCAGAATCTCTTTCTCTGTGTTAGCAGAATTAATTGAACAAGCCAACTGGCAAGACGGTGCAGCAGTCCTAAGAAATGACACAATTTGCTTCTTTTGGAACAGACAAAAGTTAAAAGACTTGCTACTAAAGGGCAGTGAGTCCCATTCGGTGGTTAATTAGCACTTCTAGTGAACTGCACCATTAAGCACTGTAAACATAATTCCCAACCTGATCACTTTGTGACATACCTATCCGTAGGAAGTCAATTACAATGAATAGTAATATTGATTGCCCCATGTTAATTAAAACTGATAATCATTCCTGAAATTTAAAAGGTGATTCACTAACCGTTTATGTCAGATTTAATAGGAGTACGCTACACTATTGTTATCACTTTAAACAGTATGACTTTCCAGCAAATGAGTGCTCAAACGTGAAGTCTAGGAATGGAGTTTGACCAGGGACTTTAAGAAGAAGACACACTCCATATTCTCCATTTGGTTGACAGCAGTGGTGAAATCGGAACCAGTTTGCTACCGGTTCGCTGGCCGCACATGCGCACTGCATGACAAATACATGCTGCGTGCACATGCGCAGTGTGCACCAAAAGGAGGCCTGGGGAGGTAAGTAGAGCAATGAGGGGGAGGATAAGCTGTGCAAGATTTCCTGCTTTCTAGCAAAGCTAAACCCGGCGGCACAGCTGATCATCAGAAATACCGGTTTGGAGGAACCACTAGCTTTTTTTAACTACCAGTTCGTGCAAACCAGAGTGAACCGGTAGCATTTCACCTCTGGTTCACAGCATATATTTGGTTGAAGATGAGAGCTCAAGAACGGAACAGGAAGAAAGTATCACTGGAAGTGTCCTAAGAAATAGAAATGACAACACTGACCTCATTTGTGATATACTTACATTCCTGCCTACAAGATAAATAAACAAAATGAAATGTCTTTGCATTTCCAGAAAGGCCAGCTTTGAAGTGGTGCTTGAAGAAACCATGAGAGGATTAGAAGAGGACCAATTAAATAAGAGAAAATGAAGGTAGGAAAAAATAATAATAAATAGACCATGAAATGTGCTCTCTTCCATAATCATGGATCAGGCCTGGGACACAGCAAGACTGTAAACATTTGTTTGCTTGTTTGTTTGTGTCAGAGTGTTTATAGTGTGTCTACTATTTTGAGACCATCCAGGAGCAAATTACAGGACACAGAGGTTTTGTCATTACAAACAAAACCTTTATATACAAGACATCTATATACAAACATACACGTTGCTATGGCACATACCAGACAAGCAATCAGTCTTCTTTTACTCTACACGGAGAACTACAATGCAGGTAGGACACAATGAGGAGAATAATACATGAGGAGAGAGAGTGACACATAAGGAGAGAGAGAGAGAGAGAGAGAGAGAGAGAGAGAGAGAGAGAGAGAGAGAGAGAGAGAGAGAGAGAGATGCCCTCTAATGGCCTCCTTTATATAGACAGCTTCTTAAAGGGCAATAACCCTGCTGACTTATCCTCAGTCTTAAAGGGCTGGTCAGCTTTAAATCATCATTACCCTGACAGTTTGTTTGTTTGTATAGCCACCAATCTCAAACAAGTGATTCTGGGTAGCGAACAATCATAAAATCGAGTCAATTTAAAACACAATATTTTAAAATACTATACTAGGAAACGGGATCCCTCATACACTCAGGACCCTAGGCTGAGACACATAACCAGATTCAAATATCCAAATATCAGGAGGCAGGATGTTCCAGAGGGCAGGATCTACAGGAGAGAAAGCACATCTCCTGGTCCTCACCAGTGAACATTCCTTGGCAAACAGGACCCAGATCATGTCTCTCCTGCCAGACTGGATTGGATAGGTTAAAACCAACTGGAAAAAGATGGTCCCTCACTCTGGTAACCAAGACATAAGCCATAAAGGTGACAACCAATCTGGAATTGTACCCAGAAACATATTAGTAACCAATGAAGCCCATAAAGTAGTGATGTTGCATGGGCTGAATAATTGAGAATATTCTCTTCTCTTCCATGGGGAGACAAATTATATTGCTAAGAGCAGCTACCAGAGGATTACTACAGTCTTTGAAGATGCAAGAAAGCCTGGGCATCTCAGATGTTCTTGTCTGTCCTTCAGTTCATGGAAGGACACTAGGAAAGGAGAATGTTCTAGGAGCATGATGGCAAACCTATGGCATGTATGCCACAGCTTGCACGCAGAGCCCTCTCTGCGGGCATGCGAGCCATTGCCCAGCTCAGCTCCACTGCACATGTGTGCATGCCTTCCGCTGGCCAGCTGATTTTTGGGTCCCTGCCAGGCATGCACGGGGGGCGGGGCACATGCAGGAGACACATGCACATGCAGGTGGGATTGTGCATGCATGCGCGGGGAGCAAGTGGTCATTCATGCATGTGGGGTGGGGAGAGCATAGGGGGTGCGGTACACTCCCCATGGCCCATTTTTAGTCCCAGGAGGGTGCAGGGAGGCCTACTAGGTCCAAAATGGGGTATGGGGGGGGGTCACTTGTGCATGCATGGAGGGTGGGGCGGGGGGAGTACAGGGGAGGTCACGTGCGCATGAACAGGGGGCGGGACTCACAGGATGTGTCACATGTGCATTGCATTATGCCAAGACTAGACTGGCAACTTAGCTATTGAAATTTGATATTGTAAAATTTTAATGTCATCCATCATATATTTTTAGATTGCTATTTTTGTAACTGTTTTATCTTTTTCCCTTTTTCTTTTCTGTTTTGTTTGAAAAGGCCTTCGGGCTATTCAATAAACTATACTACTATACATTGCATTATGGGTGCTGGCACGCACATGTGCTGTCACGCGCGCACACGACAAAAAGGTTAGTCATCCCTGTTCTAGGAGAATGACTTTTTACTGCTAGTATTGCACATTAAATCATTCCCACACATGCACACACTTTATAAAAACAGAAATAATATTAGCTCATACGTTCTTCATCAGCTAGGCACCAATGTTCATAGCAGAGGAAACAAAACAGAATAAAACAAGCTTGAATTCTTTGTACAGAAAGGGAAGTATAACTTAATAGAAAGAACAGAGACCTGGTGAGATGATTCACTAGAGTGGCATACAGGGGCACCAACAATACAGTGGGAGGAGCTGGGCTGTATGTTAGTCAGGAAAGCTGAACCTCAAAATGAGCCGAGATTGGCAATGGTGCCAAGAACGACTGAAGAACTGCTTTAGAAATGTTCCAAACAAAAGGGGGAAAAATGTGTGCAACAAGCTGCTCAGGCAGAATGTAAAATGCTCATAGGTGACACACGAAAGACAGATTCGCTGAATTCCTATTTTGCTACTGTCTTCTCCAACAAGAAGATCTGGTTTCTAAGAGTTGTGAGGAGCAGGATGGAGGGCCGCAACTGAAGCTTTAGACTGGCAGGACCATAATCAAGGAATCTGTCTATGCTGAAACCTCCAAAGCAAATGTGTAAAGACCGATCCTGAGGTAAATTAATCATTCTTCCCTCAAACCAAAGAAGAATGTTTCCTTTCCAAATATGAAATCAAGCCTCCCGTTGCCAGCCTCAATCACAGATCATTTTAACTTGGTGATGCATGGCGCTCTTTAAATATAAACGTGTTATTGAGAGAGGTGGGTAGATAATGCTCTGAAGTTTTCCTCCAAAACAAGGCAGCTATATCCTCCCATTCATTTCGATCCATTATTTCAGATTCGTCAAGTGATAAAGGAGTCATGTTGGTTTCATTTGAGAGCCACCGTTTCCATTGACAAGCAGTTTCTAATTGACAGAATCCTTTGAAAAGGCGGATAAAAGGCAAAGTACAGTGGAATAAGTGTGCACGAGAGATCTCTAAGTAAAAAGTAAGATGGGGACAGTATATAAAGAGTTTATCACACAGATCACACATCTATCGCTCTACTGTGTTTCCCCAAAAATAAGACCCAGTCTTATATTTTTTTTGAACCCTGAAATAAGCACTTGGCCTTATTGCCATGTGCTCAAAAGCCCAATTGGGCTTATTATCAGGGAATCTCTTATTTTGGGGGAAACAGGGTATCTATCTATCTATCTATCTATCTATCTATCTATCTATCTATCTATCACCCATCCATCCATCCATCCATCCATCTACTGTACACATCAGAAATTGTGTTTCAATGATACAAAGGAACATTTGTTTTCACATTACAGGTCCCCACTTAGTGACTTTTTGACATTATGATTACAGTGGTAGGATTCAAATAATTTAACAACCGGTTCTCTGCCCTACTAACCAGCTGGGTGGGCATGGCCATGGTGGGCATGGCCAGGGGGTGTGGCAGGCAGCACTCAGCCTCCTGCACCCCCCTGAGAGTGAAAACGGGCCTTGGGGTGGGGGGGCGCCGCACCTCCCTGTGCCCTATTTTGGGCCTAATAGGCCTCCCTGCAGCCTCCTGGCAGCAAAAACGGGTGCATGGGGATTCCTGGAAGGGGCGAGGCAGGAAGGGGTGGGGCCAGCCAGCAATTTAACAACTGGTTCACCCGAACCGGCCCGAACTGGCTGAATCCCAGTTGACTGATTATGAAGGACCCCCCACAAAGTAGGGGGATCCCCCCACTTACAATCTGGTTCTGGAGTTCCAGCAGTGGCACACACTCACCCACAGTCACATGACCACATTTTGCTTTACAAGCTGGTTGCATCCCATGATTACGTGATGCAAATTTACAACTTTTTTTTTTTTTGCCTTTTGGGCCCGTTTCCTTCAAAAACGTCCCTACTTGGGATGCATTGACTCACTTTATGACCACTCAAAGAAAGTTGTAAAATTGTGTTGGTCATGTGGGTGCCTCAACTTATGACTGTCATGACTTATGATCAAGATTCCAGGCTCCATTTGGGTTGTAAGTAGAGAACTATCTTTAGCCAGCTTACTGCATCAGTGGTGGGTTGCTCCCGGTTCCCACCAGTTCTATAGAACCGGTAGTAAAACTGGCAGGAGGCTCCGCCCACCAACCCTGATGTCATCAAAATGCTTCTGTGCTTGCCCTGCTACAAACTGGTAGTAAAGGTAAGTAGAACCCACCCCTGCTCTGCATTGATATGTGCAAAATCTGTTTTGCACAATTTGCTCATTTTGCGGCACTCACTAGCAACCTCTCTCCTATCTTGAATTCAGCAGAGTGGAGGCATCCTGGGCATGACCTTCTTCCAACTGATGGCTCTTTTGGGTTCTCACCTTTTCAGGTCTTCACTGATGATGTAAAACTATTCAACACCACCGACAATGCTGCTGCCCTACAAAAAGACCTTGACTATGTGTTGGCAACTCCAAATCTCAACCAACAAATGCTCTGTCTTACACATTGGCAACAAAAATCAGAACACCAGATACAAGCTGGGTGGATACGACCTCGTAGACGACCCTCACTCTGTCAAGAACCTAGAAGTACTCATCTCAAACAATCTAAGCGGCAGAGCTCATTGTAACAGCATTGCCAAAAAGGCATTAAGAGTTGTTAACCTAATCTTGTGAAGCTTCTTCTACAGTAATATTGTACTGGAAACTAGGGCATACAAAACCTTTGCTGGACCAATTCTCGAATACAGCTCTTCTGCCTGGAATCAGCACTGTATATCGGACATTAATACAATTGAGCGAGTCCAGAGGTATTTCATGAGAAGAGTCCTCCACTCCTCTGCTCACAATAGAATACCTTATGCCACCAGGCTTGAAACTTTGGGCTTGGACAACCTAGAACTATGCCACCTATGGTCTGACCTAAATGTAGTACACAAAATTATCTGCTACAATGTCCTACCTGTCAATGACTACTTGAGCTTCAACCACAACAATACACGAGCAAACAATAGATACAAACTTAAGGTAAACTGCTCCAAACTCAATTGCAGAAAATATGACTTCAGCAACAGAGTGGTCAATGCCTGGAATGCACTACCTGACTCTGTTGTTACTTCCTGAAACCCCCATAATTTTAACCTTAAACTGTCTACTGTGGACCTCACCCCATTCCTAAGAGGTCTGGAAGGGTTGTGCATAAGAACACCAGCGTGCCTTCTGTCCCTGTCCTCCTGTCCCCATTTATTCATTTCCTGTGTTCATATCCTGTGTTTATACTTATATCTCTTATCTCGTACATGTTTGACAAACTAAATAAAATAAAATAAAAATAAAATACTTTAAACCTGGAGATCAAAGAAAGGGAAAACCTATTTAATTGGGTTAAATTAAATCCTCATGGCCAGCAAGAAGTGAGCATGATATCAATATCAATGATACATCTTTGGATCAAGAGTCTTGATCTGAACCCCTGCAAGACCTGAGATCTAGGAGGACCTTCCCTGTAGTCAAACTATAGAGGGCAAATAGATGCAGGATTCATCAACCTCTACTCAAGAGAAGATGTATCTTCTCTGGATAGTCAGACCCAAATTTAGATCTCAAGTAAGTTTTTAATCCTTCAAATTTTCATCAAAGCTAAGGGCTTATTTTGCAACTCTTTTTAAATTTTTAATTCTTTGCTGACTTATTCTAGTGTAATATAACACACACTTGCTTGCTTAATTGTTTAGATAACCCGTTATCCTAAAGCAATGATAGCAATAAGAGATAAAAAATCCAAATTATATCATGGTATTTCCTCAACTCAGGTTGACCAAATAATTAAAAAGATGCTGAATTCTCTCAGGTTTTAATTTCTTTTAACGATGCTTCTTCACCTGAAAATCCCCAAAGAAAAGATTTGTTTAAGCAAAATTCTGCAAGAAAAATGTACTCAATTTGAAAAGGATAATATCCAATTCCAACCTCTCTTGCAGTATTCTGAGTTATTTTCTGGCAGGCCCAGCCTGCCTCTAACCCACCATGGCTTAAATTGCGTGTGAGATTATATTCAGGTATTGGGGCTCTCTGTTGTTTAAAAGAATATCCAGAACCTTCTACCCCTGAAATAAGTATAGGCAAATATTTGAAATTCACCAAGGCAATAGATTTTACTACAAATACCCTGCCTGTTAAGTTTCAAATGCAAAATCTGAATAGTTAATTTGACTGTCAACTGCTGCCTCAACATTACACGAGTTTGATCACTTGATATTTGCTGTATTAAATGTGAATTATCACAAGTTCTCAACAACAACCATCAAACGTAAAAATGCATGTCAGGTATTCATTAAATACTCAAACTCAAAACATGCTCTATTAAAGACTGCCATGTTGACAAGCATTGCCTGTCACTTATCTTACTGTCAAATATAATTACATTCTAATTATTCAATACTATTAAATATAACATGGGATCAAACAATAACACTCAAAACCACTGAAGAGAGCAAGTTAAACAGAACAGATAAGAGTTTATTCATTCACACAACTTAAGCAACATGTTGATATTTTATCTCCTGATATTGCTCTTATGCCAGGTTGCATGTATGAAGTAGAGATTAAAGAAACAAGCAAATACTACTTCAAAAGGGAAAATCAAGACAATCTTAATGTGCCCTCTGCAACAGTAAATAATTCCTGAAACTATACAGTCCTTGGTGCTCTCTGAGCTTGGTGATTTTCTTGCAGATGTTTCATTGCCCAACTAGGCAGGGGTGAAATCCAGCTGGTTCTGGAAAAGCTACTAGTTCTCTGAGTAGTTCAGAGAACCGGTAGTGGAAATTTTGAGTAGTTGGGAGAACCGGCAAATACCACCTCTGGCTGACCCCAGATTGGAGTGGGAATGGGGATTTTGCAGTATCCTTCCCCTGCCACTCCCACCAAGCCACTCCCACCAAGCCACACCACGCCCACCAAGCCACACCCACAGAACCGGTAGTAAAAAAAAATGAATTTCACCACTGCAACTGGGTAACATGCTCAGTGCTAGGTAACATCAATGCTAAGCATCATCATCATTATCATCAATCAGGTAAGATCATCAGCCATTAGCTAGCACTGATGATGTTACCTAGATGGGTTATGAAATGACTCCAAGAATACAACCAAACTCAAAGAGTTAAAGCCATTAAATCAATGCACCTACTACTTCTTGACTCCCACATTGCCATTTCTTTTACCAAAAAGAAAAGCAGCTATAACCTCCATGTAAAATTAACCAACAATCCTTATTTATCTCCAGTACAAGCAGTTCTGGAACTGAAACATGATCTCCAATTTAACCGCATTAGCAAAGCATTTCATAGTTATAGCAAATAGTTGGTTTAGTGCACAGAGATCCTTCCAAAGTCTACGGAAATTAATAAGGCATCCCAAGTGCCTGAGCTTAGACTACTCTCACATTTCATGAAGTGGGATAATGCAAATGAAGGCTAAGCCTTCCAGAGGCCTGATAAGGTGCTAATAAACCTTAGCAAAGTTCCGATTACGTCTGTCTCACTCTGTACCTGATTCCATTTTCTACAAAGGTTGTTGAATCAAAATGTTTAAAGTGCTAAAATGAGCAATTCATACAGGAACACCTGAACAATCAGGGAGGCAAGGGCAAGGATTCTCTGCTGCCCATTTACCACAATGACACATTATATGAATAATTTTGCTTCAGTCTAATTCACTTTCTTCTGAAGAAATAAGGGGACTTTTTGTTGACTTACGCCAATATCCATTTAAGGGGAGCAGCCTTTCTTTGCACCACTTGGATATTATCTTACCTAAATTCTAATGCTGAATTCTTGTGTATTTTTCACCCAAATTAGGGATTTACAAATTCAATATTTCATGATTGAATCTACACACACACACACACCCTTATCTTTGCCTTTCTCTCTGTTGAATCAGGTAGCATCTCTAATCCAGCTCACTATAACAACTAATGTTTTTGGCAGTTTCTATGGCCAAGCAAACAATTCAGTTGTACTTCCCTCCCAGCAAGAATCACTTTCTATTGTGGCATCTGCTTTCTCTGAGCAGGAACACAAAATTCACTTTGTTCCAAGTTTTACCTTTCGGAGGACTGGGCCCAGCCATGGGGAAGTATTGGACAAGAAGTGCTGGCAACAGGACCAGCTTCTGTAATCTCTGCACCTGGACCTGTTTCCCAGGGAGCTGTGATAATTTCAAGTCCACACTCTTGCACTCTTTGAATATAGTGGTCATAGGAGCACATTTTCACGAGTCGTTGGCAAGATGCTACGAGATGGAGGAGGAGGTTCATCTTAAACAGGAAATTTAATCCAGTTACTTCCATTTTTAAAACCTATGAATGTGTGCCTTTTCACATTATATTCAATGGAAAATAAATGTTTTTTTATACTTCTGGCAATGAATATTTGCCTTAAGCATAGCTTTCTAAGCCTAAATGCTCTTAAGATACATAGCTCCAATCCACATAAGAATCTTATTGGCCAAAGCTTGGGACATTTGCCCTCAATGCAGGAAAAGGAGACATTTTCTAAGAATATGAGCCAGTGGTGAGTTTCAATTTTTTTTTACTACCGGTTCTGTGGACGTGGCTTGGTGGGCATGGCAGGGGAAGAATACTGTAAAATCTCCATTCCCTCCCCAATCCAGGGGAAGGTTCCTGCAAAATCCCCATTTCCTCCCGATCAGCTGGGACTTGGGAGGCAGAGAATAGATGGGGGCGGGGCCAGTCAGAATTTTTACTACCGGTTCTCTGAACTACTCAAAATTTCCGCTACCTGTTCTCCAGAACTGGTCAGAACCTGCTGAAACCCACTTCTGATATGAGCTTGAGTAACGTCTGGGATGATATACATTTCCTGGTTCAGTCCTGCTCAGATACTTTTTTGTAACCGAGTCTCCCTTTGCACCAAATGAAAAGATGCCCTTATTCTCAGTTGGCAATTCCCAATTACTTACCAAGACTCTGAAAATATATGGACTAGAGCAGATTTCTTGAAGGACAAGATTCATTCATATGGTAATTTTGGTCTTTTATCTAGGATCTTTCTTTAAGCTTTTCTAAATCCCAAGGTTTACAATACTGCAAATAACACAGATTATGTAAACACCATTTGGTTGTTTGATCAAGCAAATAAGCAAAATGTGATGCCTTCAGGACACACAAATTCTTCTTTCTCAACTTTAGACAGAAGCTAGAGTAGAGGGAAAGAAAATTAAATGGTCGTGGTAAACAGTATTTATAGCATTTACATTTTTATAGCATTTTATTTTGTTGTCTATAGATGTGATATAGTTCTGTCTTTTTTAATATTGTAAGCTGCCTAGATAGATGCCCCATGGTAAAATGGGTGCCAATAAATTTAATAAATAAATAAAAATAGATGAGGTAAAAGTAAAGGTAAGCATCCAGATTTAGGTCTACTTTTAACTGGGTGACTTTTAGTAACTACCAAGAATGTTTGTGATGGGGATGACCCTCGAGTGCTATTTTCAATTCTTGGAAGGGAGGTAGGATATACAACTCCTTACCTAACAAATAAGTAAATTTCTGCAAGATTTGCGGAAATTCTACTCCATCTTCATTGGAGTGGAATTCATTCATTTACCTTTTCCCATATTAGAAATTCCTTTCACAACTGTGCCTTTGAATGCACAATGTTTTGTCAGAGTTTGTTGCAGCAATCAAATCCAGAAAGCACACACAGGTAATTGATGCAGCAGGATTCATTAACTTCTCTTTATATGCATAATAACACATGAGACATATATATAATACTAATGGCTGATTCTTCCAACATGGTAGTATTTACAGGCAAAACACAGGCAGAGGAGAGAAGAGTTTCAGTTTCAATCAGCAGACTAGTTTTGGAGGTTAAACTAAGCCATGCCCAGGCTCCAAAACTGTTTCAGTCACCAATCAGCTCCCATTAGCTGATGCCTATACATTGGCTCACCTTTTTGCTAAGCCCTATTCCAGTTCATGAATATTCTGACATGTTTACCATTCATTATGGACGCTGATGGTCCGTTTGGGTAAGAAACAATTTAACCTCCCTTCCATCCCTCTCTCGGTTTTCATCCCTTCCCTTCCACTCTGACTATCAAAACTATCACAGCCATTATTTTTTTCTCAAGCCTCCATCGGAGAAACTCAGGATGATTCCTCATCCCGCAGCACAGAGTCTCTGCCATGATCAGCAATCTTTCTGCAATTAAACGGAAACAAAAGCAGAAGTGCATCAAGCTAAGGCTGGGGAGTTCCTTTGGCTTTATTTGATTGAGGCTGAGGAGAGGCCACTCCTTGCCAAGGGGAAGATGGCCTGCTGTTTACCGAGACAGCCTCACCAGAGAGGGCAAGAGAGGGTAGCAGCACTTGCTGCTTTGCAGTAGCAAGTGTGATCAATGTGTGTGTGTGTTGGGGGGGGGGAACAGCCAGGATAAGGAAGAGCAGAAATCATGCAACAGGCAAGGGAAACGGAAGGATAAAGAAAGAACTTGCAGAAGGGAAATGGGGGAAAGCAGTAGGAAATGCCTGTAGGAGAGAAGAGGGAGAAGCACAAGGAAGGAGATAGTGTCCGTGTACATCTGAAGGAGAGAATGAGATACTCTGTACTTCAAAATGATACTTTTAAATCTATCTATCTATCTATCTATCTATCTATCTATCTATCTATCTATCTATCTATCTATCTATCTATCTATCTATCTACCTATCTACCTATCTACCTACCTACCTACCTACCTACCTAGCCAGCCAGCCAGCCAGCCATCTCTCTATCTTTACACACACACACACACACACACACACACACACACACACACACACAGACAAGCTGATAAGAAGGATGGAAGGAAAGGGGGAATGAGCAAACAACCATGTTGAAATCCAAAAGAGCGCCATCTGAAATGTCTTTACAGATAGTCCTTGTGTCAACTCGCAATGCATTCCTGGCCTGCTCTCAAGTTGCCATAGGCAAGAAGGAATGGGAAACCGATGAAACAGCACGGCAGCCAAAGACAGGAGCACATTCCAGACATATCTCTCTCAAGGCTGTCTCCCAGGGTTACCCACACCGGCCCTGAGGAGAGTGATCTATACAACCCATGAAATTGCTCCGTTGGTGAATGTGATTGCTCCCTGGGGGAAGGGGGGAAACAGGGTCATGACTGGGGCTGTAAATTAAGTGGGGTCAGAGTTGGCTTCATTTGGGAACATGCCGACATGAAGCTCCTAATAAATAACTGGATTTCTTTTGAAGCTTGGCTCGAGGCTCATGATTTAATTAGGGCATCCATTGGAACCTTGACACCTTGACTTATAACCATTCCTTTAGCGGCCAGTCAAAGTTACAACAGCACTGGAAAAAAAGTGACTTACAACTGGTCCTCACACTTACAACCATCACAGCATTCCCGAGGTCATGGTGATCAAAATTTAGGTGTTTGGCAACCAGGATGCATTTCCGATGGTTATAGTGTCCCAGGGCCACGTGATGGCCATTTGCGACTTTCCTAGCGGATTAGCAAAGTCAATGGGGGAAGCTGGAACCACTTAATCACCCTGTAATTCACTTAACAACCGGAGTGATTTGCTCAACAACTGTGGCAAAAAAGAGTCATCAGATCACTTAGCAACGTAAATTCTTGTCCCAAATGTGGTTGTAGGTCAAAGACTACTACTTGTATTTTGAATGGAAAATCCCTTAAATCCCAGAACCAAGACTGGATAGCCACGTCTTGCAGTTCTGCAAGTAAACAACATCACACCTCTAGAGTTGGGTTCTACTGCTGCTTCCGCGAAGACAAGAACATTTAAGGAGAGAACGAATGGGAAGAGAAGCTGGGTAGGGGGGACCAAATAAATTATTGGAACATCTTTGGAAGTCCCAGTCGCTCTTCCCAGCGAGAGATCTGGGTGAAGAGCAGGCGTGAAATCCAGCAGGTTCTGACAGGTTCTGGAGAACCGGTAGTGGAAATTTTGAGTAGTTCAGAGAACCGGCAAATACCACCTCTGGCTGGCCCCAGAGTGGGGTGGGAATGGAGTTTTTGCAATATCCTTCCCCCAGGAGTGGGGTGGAAATGGAGATTTTGCGGTATCTTTCCCCTGCCACGTGCACCAAGCCATACCACGCCCAACAAACCATGCCCACAGAACCGATAGTAAAAATTTTTGAATTTCACCACTGGTGAAGAGCATTGATTCAAGCAGTATCCAGAAATCAATTCATACTAAATCAAACCTAATTAACAAATATTGATAAAAAGGGGGAGGAAAGATGGGCAGAAGATATTCAGGAAAGGAGGACTTTTGGATGATACTAGGTTTAAATTTGCAGAAGCGATTTCATATTATTTTAAAAGCTTCATTATCACTATTTATAGTCGATGCTTAAAAAGCATAGAACTTAAACTGTGTGTATTGGCCTCTTCTCATTCTTGCAACAAGTCGCATTGGTGTGATTTCCGAAGACGTGGCGAATAAACATGTTGCAAATAAACACTTAAAGGCCAATTTGGAGAGAGGAGGCTTCAGCAGGGAAAAAGAAACTGCTTTCGTGAAATGGCGGCTGTCAGCAGTTCTGTTCAGCACGCGCTGTTATTGTATTGGAGGATTAAAAATAATTTAGAATCTAAAAGTAATTTTAAAAACGCTGGCCATCTGTTGACGTCAAGGCAAAATCTTTTAGGCTTCATTTGCATGCACCTGAAAATTGGAAAGACCTCAAATTTTTGGAATATTAAATTTTCCTCCTGGAATCTCATTTCAGCAAAACTTTGTTTTCTACTCATTTGATAAATTAGTGGCCTCTCACTGATTATCCCATTCTGTTTTCTCTCGCACGCCCAAGGACAGTGCAGTCACTCTGTTGGAAGACCAAAAGAACACCAATGACAACAAGAGGAAATTGGTATGGCCTTTGTGAAATCAAATTATGCAAATGAAAATCACTAATCAAAGCTCACTGCAGTAATTATTTATTCAGTATGTACGGAAGGAATTCCTTTCAGAAAATTAATAGGAGAGATTCCTATGGACAAAACAATGCATTCATATTTATAGTTTTGGGGAAAGGAGGAGAAAACGATACATTCATACATATGCATAGGTAAGAGGTCTTGTACTCATCATTAGCAAGCCTCAGGTACAGATTAACAGAGTTGGAAGGGACCTTATAGGTCATCTAGTCCAACCCCCCACTCAGCAGGAGCCCCTATACCAGTGATGGCGAACCTTTTAGACACCGAGTACCCAAACTGTGCATGCATGCCCAAACTGAAAAGTGCACACACACGTGTGAATGCATGCATGCACGGACATGCACGTATGAATGCATGCATGCATGACATGCCTGCACGGTGTTGTGGCCCACCAGCAGCCTGCGTGGATCGTGGCTGATCCTGACAACGAGGAGGCTGGTGTAGTGTCGCACCAGCAGCCTGTGCAGCTGGCGCTCGCGTCGGACAGCGAGGAGGCTGAAGAGGATGCAGTGCCAGAGGCAGAGACTCAGCCAGGGCCTTCAGAACCTCCAGAGGCTCCTTCAAGTGGAGAGAGTGAAGTGGAGGAGCCTCTCCTCAATGCTCGAGCACACAGGGCTGCCAAAAGGCAGGAGTGGCTACTCAGGAGGAGGAGGTCTCCTCGAGAGTAAGGCTTGAGGATAAGCCTATTTAAGTCACACGCCGTTAGTAAGTTTCTTGCTAGAAACAACTTGTAATTATCATCAGAACATTTTTGGAAAAGTCTTATCTTGTTTTCTGGGCTGGTTGCCAACCTTTGCCAGACTTTGGTTTATTCTTGCTACTTAATAAATTTGATAAGGACCGTTGGTGTGTGTCTATATCCTCGGGAATCCAGAGCTGGGACAGAACACACGGACATGCATGCACGCATGCATGGACATGCACACATGTGCAGCAGAGTCCCAAAGACCAGCTGGCCAGCAGGAGGTGGGGCATCCCAACATTGGCAGCATGGCAAGAGGTAAGATCTTTTTCTTTCGTGAGCTTCTGTTTCGTCGTTTGCAGGGAAACAGAACTTCACGAAAGAAACACCATGGAGATCTGACCGGGGCGATGGCGTGTGTGCCAGAGAGTGGGTACTGCGTGCCACTTCTGGCACATGTGCCATAGGTTCACCATCACAGCCCTACACCATTTCTGACAGATGGCAGTACAATCTCTTCTTGACAGTCTCAAGTGATGAAGCTCCCACAACTTCCGAAGGCAACTTCTGTTCCATGGGTTGGTTGTTCTCACTGTCAGAAAATTTCTGCTTATTTCCAGGTTGAATTTCTCCTTCTTCAGTTTCCATCCATTATTCCTTGTTGGGCCTTTGGGTGCCTTGGAAAATAGTTTGACCCCTTCCTCTCTATGGCAGCCCCTCACATATTAGAACACTGCTATCTTGTCTCCCCTGGTTTAAGTTACCTCCCCTCAGGGGTGGGTTCTAATTTTTTTTTACTACCGGTTCTGTGGGCGTGGCTTATTTTGTGGGTGTGGCTTGGAGGTCATGTGACTAGGTGGGTGTGGCTAGCTGGTCAGAGTCATTTCTGGAAGGTCCTTGCACTTACGACCAGTCCTCGCACTTACGACCCGACTCATTTGTTTGCTTTTAACACTGATCAGCTGTAGGACGGCCCTTTGAAGCCCCGCGGCAACAGTTTAAACAGTTTTTTTCCCTCTAGTCATCAGCTGGGACTCAGGAGGCAGCAATAGATTGGGGGTGGGACCAAATTAAAGGTAAGAATAATGTGGGGGGGTGGGAGAGCGGGGGGGAGAACCAGTTCGGTGACATCATATCGTCACTGCTACCGGCTCGGCCGAACCGGACCAAACCAGGAGGAACCCACCACTGCCTCCCCTCCTTTCTGCTGTTGTTATCCTTGAGAAAACATTATTTTCTTAATAAAAAGAAACCTATCAGAAACATTGTCATAGCAGTTTTGATAAAGCATATTGAAACCCAAAAGCCTACTGAAAAGAGAGGTCTTCAAGGTTGCCTCAATCATCACACATTCCTTCTATGTTTCTATCTTGCTAACATGCTTCCAGTCCTCTTGTTTTCCTTCACTTCTTCTGCTGGTTACTTCATCTTACACATTTGTCAGATGAGTTAAGAAGGCACAGCAGAGGAAAATACACTTTAAGATAATGCCGGCAAATACTGCAGGAGTTGCTGATAGAGTGCTATTGCCAAAGAAACATTGTCATACTTGCAAATCACACAATGGTTGAGCTGTATATGAACTATGAATATTTGCCCAAAGACATCCTGAGCTTTTCCTCAAAGCTCCAGACCAGCACTCCATTTCCAGTGGGAGAATTTCAATTGGAGAGAGGAAATATGCTCTTAGAAACATTCTTCCACCTTCTAATTTGCACCCCATTATTTCCATTGTCTGTGTCTTACTGAGTTTTTGATAATTATATTGTTGGTGTTCATATTCATATTCCTTCTAGGTCCGTGATGGCGAACCCTATGGCACGTGTGCCACAGGTGGCACGTGGAGCCATATCGGTGGGCATGTGGGCTCAGCTCCGGCGCGCATGTGCGCGCTGGCCAGCTGATTTTCAGGCCTTCTGGGCCCACCGGAAGTCAGGAAACAGGCTGTTTCTGGCCTCCGGAGGGCTTCTGGGTGGGGGGGAGGCCTGTTTTTTGCTTTCCCCAGGCTCCAGAGCCTTTCTAAGAGCCTGGGGAGGGTGAAAACAGCCTTCCCCATGCCCCTGGAAGCCCTCCGGAGGCTGGATATGGCCCATTTCCCATTGGGATTGGAAGTCGGCAATTGGGCTGTTTCCGGCCTCCAGAGGGGGAGTGGGGAAGGCCATTTTTGCCCTCCTCAGACTCCTAGAAAGGCTCGGGAGCCTGGGGAGACTGAAAAATGGGCCTTCTGGTCCCACCGGAAGTTGGTAAATGGGCTGTTTCCAGCCTCTGGAGTGCCTCTGGGGGAGTGGGAAGACCATTTTCACCCTCCCCAGATTCCTAGGAAGACTCTGGAGCCTGGGGAGAGCAAAAAACAGGCCTACCAGGCCCACCGTACCATCATGTGCCAAAAGCGGGCGGACTTCAGGGGGGGGTCACACATGCATGCGCGATGGGCAGGGTGCATAGAATTATGGTTGTGGGCACATGCATGCACAAACCCCTACGCTCCCCCCACTTTTGGCATGCAATGGCAAAAAGGTTAGCCATCACTGTTCTAGGTGTAGTTATGTTGAAAGACAGCATCCTATCTTAAGTCTGGATTTGCTAAACTTCCTTCAGATATCTATGGAGATGCTCAGTCATCCAGATCACGGTTATCCCGAAGGTGGTTTTTCCAAAAAGCAACTGGAGTTTCTTGGTGTTTTCTCTGAAAACATTTCACTTCTCATCCAAGAAGCTTCTTCGGTTCTAACGGACTGGCTGAGAATAGAAGGATTTATATTCTTTGTAGTCATCTGGTCTTTGTAGATGACCAGATGACTTCAAAGAATAGAAATCTTTACATTCCCCACCTGTCCGTTAGAACTGAAGAAGCTTCTTGAATGGGAAGCGAAATATTTTCAAAGAAAACACACAGTGAGAGTTCATTTCCTTCAGATAATCTGCTTTGGCCAGGAACGGAAAGGAGGATTCAAAAGAGCAAATGCAGAACAAGCTTCTCCCGAGAGAGTGCAGAGACCAGCAAGCCATCACCAGTCCTCAGCTGCCATAAAAGCAACTGGAATTGTGCCATATGCTCTACCTCAAGAGCAGCTAATTATTTGTACTTGAAAAATGCTTCTCTGTGCAAAATGAGTATCACTCACTCTCTCTCTCTCACACACACACACATACACACACACACAACCTCACTGTACTTTAGTCCTTATTAGCATTGCACCATTATGTCAGGCCAAAATGTTACCTCCCTCATAAAGCATAACACTGCCTAGCTAGCCAAGGTTATTCCCAACTCATGATCCAGGTGAAGTTGGACCCAGGGACAAACGTAGCTCAGAATCATCTGGTGGGGATGATATAATCAAACTCCTGCTTTCATTGCCAAGTTTTTTTTGGGGGGGGTATTCCAGTGGTGGATTGCTCCCAGTTCGGTCCGGTTCTTGTGAACCGGTAGCAATGGCGGCGGGAGACTCCGCCCACCCGCCCCGACGTCATCACTGATGATTTGCGCATGCGCAGAAGCGCGCTCCCGTTGTGAACCGGTAGTAAAGGTAAGTGGAACCCACCCCTGGGGTATTCTCCAGTATTTTTAGTTAGTGATTTACAAGGTCTTATAAACGCACCCACTTCTGTTGTGACGATCTTCCTTTGTAAACAAATATTGCACAGCCATGATGAGATGGCGCTATTAGTTTCTTTGCATTGCTTTTGGAAATGACCAGTATAAGAGGAGTGCCTTTTCATCTGAAATATAATGATTTGGAGCTAAGAGGAATATCATTTGCAATATTTCCTCTGCGATCACAAGAGAACCTGCACTTGTGAAACATTTACTAAGCAAGAGCGCCCTCTAGTGTGTCTCCCTGCATGAGTAGCCTTCGGCGTTTTAGACTGGATAGGTTTCCTTGTCTGTTTTGTCAGCTGATCAAGAACAGGAGCCAGGCTTCCATAAAATCGGTATAAATTCTCCAGCAACGTCCAGCTGCTGGGGAATACCACTTTATAGGAGACATTTTTCATCCTTATAAAAGAACAGTAAGATTTAAGAAGTCCAACGAAAGCAGAACTAAGCAGACTTCGGAATGTACATCAAAACCTCCTAGACATGGTGAGGAACTTAACAAATCGTTGGTATGTTCATGAGTTTGGGCTTCATTGAGATGGTATCAAATTACCTTAGGTGAGTAAAGTGCTTACAATCATAGAATCATACAGGCAGAGAAACTACTCAGGATCTGAATCCAATCTCTGCTCAATTTAGTAGCCCCATTGCAAATCTGATGCTGCCCAGTCTCTAGATCAGTGATGACGAACCTATGGCACACATGCCATAAGTGGCACGCAGAGCCATCTCTCCGGGCAGGCTCTTCTGGGTTCTGACGTGCACATGCGCACTGGTTGGTCTTCGCACATGAGGGAGTGTCCGAAACCGGAAGAGCAGCTCCCTGGAGTGCTTGTGTGTACCGGGAAGCTGAGTTTCTGGTTTTTGGTGTGCATGCTGGTCTTCGTGCACACATGCGTGGCAGAAACCTGAAAACCAGGTGAGTGATGCGCATGAGCATGCTGGAAACCGGAAGCTCAGCTTCCTGGCGCATGCATGCACGCTGGGGAACTGCTCTTCCGGTTTCTGGTGCTCCCCGTGCGCACGCATCAGCTCCTGTTTTGGCACTCAGTGCCAAAAAGGTTCGCCAGCACTGCTGTAGATGAGCTCTTCCAACAAAGGAAAAATCATTATTCTAGAGTCTAAATGTTCTTACTTTTAGAAAGACCTCAAGGAGTTATATTCCTGCAGCTCAGCTTCTCTATTGCATTCAATAAAAGCATTTTCCCCTGGAATGAGACAGATTAAACCTCCAAATATCTCCATCGAAACACCGCAAGGATAGTTCATTCTACAATATTTCTGTTCTATATGCATAGATCTTGCCTCAACAGTAATAGTCCAAAATGTAATTCGGTTAATATTACCATAATTCTTGCATTGCATTGCAGTTTGTAGGCCTCAAGGATATAGGCATAGTGTATGGAAAGACAAGGGCCACCGTTCATTTGTTCACTTCTTGCTTTTCCTGACTGATTGAAGGCGCCAAGTTGGGATTGCCCTAATAGTCAAAGCAATATGAGGGATTAGTATTTCACAGGACTGAACAAAAATAATTGAGAGTCACTAAGGTCAACTTCAATCCGTATGACTTTGTGGACATCTGACCAAGAACTGAGAACAATATGTGACGTTACTTCTGGATAATTCCTTTATTGTTGTTCACCTCCAGAGAGAGTCTTGCCAAACTGAAGCAACTATCTGCATAACTATAGATATACTCTGTGAACTGCTAAGCAGGGACCATCTTAGCTCTCTTCCTGTTTACCAAACATTCACTCTCCATGGCTTATTTGCCATTGCCTTTGGGACGCAGCCTCTTCCTCCTGGGAATCCAGACTGCATTCCACCACATCACCTGTGTAATTTTCTTGATGACAATGCAGAAATTGTGTTTCACTGCTTTCTCCTGCGATGTTTTCCTTATTTACTACTCCAGCCTACAGCCGTAAGAGTTTCCTAGTGATTTCCTATCCATTTTCTAACCAGATCTGACTCTGATCAAGCTGTTGTCATTGTTTCAGTCAAGGTCCTTGGTGTTTTCAACTGACCCTACAAAAGACTTTCGTCTCCTAAGACATTATCCATCTGCTGTTTTGTCAGTAAATATCCCCTGCACCGATTTGAGATTCTCTCTTTATTTCTTCTGCATCCTAATATTGTATTTTCTTTATTTTTTCTAGACAGACGCTCACGAAACCATGAATGCCTAGGAATTCAGGACTCTGGATATGAGGCATAAATAGCTTTCTCCTCAAGATCACAAGAACATGCAAACTTTTCCCAGTCAAAAAATGTAAGTTAATTTCAGAAGGAAGAGAAGCAGGCAATTAACGTATTTTACTATGTCATGCAAGTTATGCAGCAATAACAGGATCATTGTTCTTTCTAAAAAAAAGAGAGAGAGATGTGCTGAAGACCTTTTTTTAGATTATTCTTGATTGTTAGGCATTGTTGAGCGAACAATAAGCAGGTTAAGCTTTGTTCTGCTCCTTTCAATTTCAAAAGGCAAGTTTCAAAATATTTGGATTATTTCCTAATATTTTTTCCCTTGCACTTTTTTCATTCCTCCCCTCTTTGGAATGCTTCTGTCTAACTCTGGAGATGGATGTTTCTCAACAACTTTGTGTGTGTGTGTGTGTGTGTGTGTGTGTGTGTCACACAAAAGTGTGAGAAAAACCCCACATATGTTTCTTTGTCCCAAACGAGCTTCGAGTGAAGAGATATTTCAAATCATTCATAGCACTGAATCGCCCCCCTCCCCCCGTTGATCAGAGCAACAAAAACAGTGGTAGGTTCCTCCCAGTTTGGCCCAGTTCCGCCGAGCCAGTAGTGGTGACGATATGACGTCACCAAACCGGTTCTCTTTGTTCGGGAGCTGCCCGCCACTGCAATATTTTTACCTTTTATTTGGCCCTGCCCCCAATCTATTTGCTGCCTCCCGAGTTCCAGCTGATCGGCTAGAAAGAAAAAAAACTGTTTAAACTCTTGCCCTGGGGCTTCAAAGGGCCGCCCTACAGCTGATCAGTGTTAAAAGGCAGTGTGGTAGTAGACCAGTGCCTCCAAGAACAACTGAGTAGACCGGTTCAGCTCTGCAAGCAGTTAAAAGCCTGGTAGACCAGTACCTCTGCTAAATCGTAAAGAATTGTCATATGACCATCAAACCACGCCCACAAAATAAGCCACACCCACAGAACCGGTAGTAAAAAAAATTAGAACCCACCCCTGAACAAAAGTATCTAGTACTTTGCATTGGACATACCTATTAGCAATCTAACTGCATTCTGGGTAGCAGACAGGTTGAAAAATGTGAACTGAGTAAGTTTGTATAAAAATGTCAACAAATATCTCCCCAGCCTTCATTTCATATGACTTAGTACAATTGTTCTTTTTCTGCTATTTTGTGAGGGGGGGCTGGTGCATGAGGAATTATTCATATTACTCATGCCTATCCAAAACTGTTCCATGAATATATAAATTTATTTTCAAATTTGGGGGAACAAAATTCTCTTGGCAGTGGTGGAAAAATGTTTTATCTGGACTGACAATAATATCCAATTAAAATATTCATTCCAGGCTTACAGAAATATAGTTCACCGTCTAAGAACTATATATATTGACCTTCCATATAAAAGGTAAAGGTTCCCCTCGCACATATGTGCTAGTCATTCCTTACTCTAGGGGGCGGTGCTCATCTCCGTTTCAAAGCTAAAGAGCCAGCGCTGTCCAAAGACGTCTCCGTGGTCATGTGGCCGGCATGACTAAACGCCAAAGGCACACGGAACGCTGTTACCTTCCCACCAAAGGTGGTCCCTATTTTTCTACTTGCATTTTTTACGTACTTTCGAACTGCTAGGTAGGCAGAAGCTGGGACAAGGAACGAGAGCTCACCCCGTTACGCGGCACTAGGGACTCGAACTGCTGAACTGCCGACCTTTCGATCGACAAACTCAGCATCTTAGCCACTGAGTCACCGCATCCCTTTCATATACCAATCCTCAATTTTCACTTCTTTAAAACCTGGTATCTGGTTGCTGACCCTGCATTCAGGAGGATCTAGGATGACCAGTGCAGTGGACAACATGGAGCCAAGCTCTGACTCAGCTCCCATTTGAGACACACCTGCAACCTTTGTGGTTGTAAGAAGATAATGATAGTCAATGGATGACAGCCAGGAGAGCACCGGAGAAATCTTTGATGAGTTGGTAGAAACAAATGGAAGGATCTCTGCTAATGATTTAACAGCAGGAAATTGTCCAACTATATTGACTGTTGATGCCAGACCTGATACTTCTTATTTTTAACTATTTCTTAAAATAATGGTGTAAAGTTGATTGATAAAACCTATCAATCTACAGCTCCACACGGAATTTTAGAACAGCAAGGAAACCATACCATGTTTATTTTTGAGACCAGCTGTTTTACTAAAAATAAAAAAATAAAAAAAATAGTGCAAGGACTTATTGTTGAAGTCAATAACACAGCACCAGGAAAGTTAAGAACTGAATCCCATCCACAAACACAATCACCAGTATTTTATTAAACTGAATCTTAAATGTTAGACAAATGTTTCCTATGTGATATTGCATCAGTCTCCTGAGTTGCCAGCTGTCTTCAAATTTTTATTTTTAATTTTCCAATTTTATTAACTCTAACAGACACTCTCCATTTTATTCACAGGCAGATAGCAGAAAACCGGTTTCACCCCTTTCTCAATTGAAAGATGATTTCTTAGTTTGAGTGAATGGGAACAATGAAAATATTTCTGCTGTGAAATTGTGGCTTTCCAAAGCTGTTTGAAATACCTGGGAAACAAATGCCACTAATTTCGGGACAGATTTCATTCACTCTTTCGTCCTTTGAAACAGGAGAGCTGAAATCAATGTTCTCCTTTACGTTCAGTCAATATTTCTTGCCAAGAAATCTGGTTGGAGGGTAGCTGGGTATTTCTGGCAAAAGGCATATACCACGGCATGTGATCGCCATTAAGTCGGTTACTCGCTATTAAACAACACTATGATTAAGTAGTCTTTGAGAGACAATAACATCTTCCAGACCATTGGCTTTCTGGTCTTGCCAATCGTAAACTCCCCGTTATGATCATTTGCTACACTCCATTAAGGACAAAACCTTCATTTGCTCCTGTCTGTTCTTCAGAACTTCATCTAGGGTAGGTTTGTCTTTTGACTTCCAGGAGGATTTCCTAACTTTTGGGAACCTGATCTTAGATTCTATAATTTGGCATCTGCTGCTTTGTAAATACAGGCCAAGAGAAGATGGGCTCCTCTAAAGAAGCTGCTCAACTAAATGCGCTGTTGTGTGCCTGTTTGTGAGCATGAATATGTAAGTAGCCACAGAAAAGCATAGCCACATAGTACAACATTAATAAAGCCACATAGCTACACAATTAATAATTGCAATAACGAAACGAAGTAAACAACAACCAAAACAACATCTTCAATGAGTTGGATAAGAGAGTTTGAAAGCTCACCTGGAAGAAAAAGCCTAAAGAGAAAAGGAGATTTCTTAGTTTCCCCCTTAGTGAAGCAAAGCGTCGTTCGGATGAAATTGTTATATAAAACAGTGTCAAGCAGTATCAACTTTGCAAGTAGGTTGAGTAAGGAGTCAGAGGATTTGGTGAAGCTGTCCATGGTACTGTTGTGGTCCGCCAGCAGCCTGCGGAGCTAGCAGCAGAGTCGGAGCTAGCAGCAGAGTCGGACAGTGAGGAGGCTGGGGAGGAACATGGGCCAGTCCTGGAGTCAAGGGAAGGCTCGGATGAGGGCTCTGCATCAGAGGCTGAGGTGGGGCCAGGGCCATCTGGGAGTTATTCGCGGACTCCAGAGCCTCCAGAGTCAGACATCAGAGAGGCAGAGGAACAGGAGGAGCCTGTTCCTAGTGTGCGTATGTGCAGAGCTGCCAGAAGGCAAGAGCAGCTAAAGCAAAAGGAATGACTCAGGAGTAAGGCCAGGAGATGATTGGCCCCTCCCATAAGGATTAAAAGAGAAACAAAGGCACTTGGGCCTTTTGCAGGAAACCAACATTGCTAACTCTGTTTCCAGTTGGCGTCTCTTGTTTGTTTCTGAACTTCGTGGGGCTTTGCCAAGTAAGGCCTTTGGCAGGGTGTCAAAGAAGATAAAGGTTGGTGATTATCCCGAAGGACTTCTTCCCAAGGACTTGTTTAGCAAGTAATTGGGACTCAGCAGGGAATGAACATAATTCTCAGCTGTTACAATAAAATAGGTTTATTTGGGACTAATTGTGTCTTGTAATGACTCAGTAAAGCCTAGGTCACAACAGGTACCAAAACTTCCATCTGCAGCTCTCTGTAAAGTTTATTATCCAGAATTTAAAATTCTACTCTTTTCTCTGGCATCTTTAACAGACAGACTGCAATTATTGTAAACTATCCAGAGTCTTTTTTTTTTTTTCTTTTGATTCAGACAGGCTCAAAATCCAATATTTAAATTAAAGTAAATTCCTCCCAAGGTTTCATCATACTTTAGTTCTGCAGCATGAATTTCATTCTTTTAAGGTGCAATGCACGAATGGCCCTCGTCCTTCCTTTTTGGGGTAAGAACTATGAGACTCAGATACACATACCACTAACCGCACTCCATTATGCACATGCTGGAAAGTACAAATATTGATTGTCCTTCACGCAAATGGGCAAAATATGAATTTGGTGTGAGAACTCAATGCATTGCCCAACGATTAGATATGCCAATCAGCTATTACCTAAGCTCTCCAAGGCTTCCAGTAAGGTTTATTTTCTCAGCTTCCTGAATACAACTTGTGATTGTTGTGAAATAAAACTGTCAAGCTTTAAATATAAGAAAAAATTAATACTCTGTTGTCCGCTGGGCAGTTGCTACTTTCTCAGCTACAAATCTACTGCCAGTAAATTAAATGCCACAAAACTGCTTATTATCTTTTCTTCTGCTCAGCTTTTTCAGATGTGCTCTTTGCAACTAATTTTCTTTCCATCACCAGCCTCCAGAAGAAAAGAGAAGGGGAACAATTATATCAAAATTCATCCGAATTCTTCAAGTCTTTGAAGTAACATCCTCCCCCTCCTACCCCAAAAAAAGATGAAGATGTTTGGAATAAGCTTTTAGTCTCAAATTTTTCTCACTAACCAGATTTAGACCATATGTAAAATGGGGAAAATCTGATTTTCTTTTAAGAGAATGCATTACATAAAAGCTAACATTTGGTTTTAACTAACATTTGTGTTATTTATTTATCTGTTTTTACTGGATTGTTGTACGCCACCCAGAGTCAC
Organism: Pituophis catenifer annectens; assembly: GCF_029215685.1. Classification (NCBI taxonomy): domain Eukaryota; kingdom Metazoa; phylum Chordata; class Lepidosauria; order Squamata; family Colubridae; genus Pituophis; species Pituophis catenifer. The sequence continues at coordinate 92,940,054 of NW_027256886.1, read as the reverse complement.
TTTCCATCAGATGAGTGGCCATATAAAAATTTGATAAATAAGTAAATAAATTTGAATTTTACCCCCAAGGGGAAAATTAAAATACCATATTTTTTGGAGTATAAAACGCACCTTTCCCCCCAAAAAAAGGTGAAAACCTGCGTGCGTCTTATACTCCAAATGTAGCCTCACCCGGCTTCTCAAATGGAGGTTTCAGAGGCTGAAAAAAGCATCAGAAACGAAGCTTCAGAAAAAAAGCCCCCAAACAGAGCTTCAGAGGCTTTTTTTCTGAAGCTCTGTTTCGGAGGCTTTCAGTGGCAGGAAAAAAAGCAAAAAAAAAAAAAAAAAAAAGCAAGGCACAGAGCTCACAACCAAGGAACCTGTTGCTAAAATTCACCTCTGGGAACAGCTGATTGGGGGTATTCCGGGAGGCCCATCCACCTGCCAATCAGCTGTTTTCTTATTTTCCTCCCCAAAAACTAAGGTGTGTCTTATACTCCAGTGAGTCTTATACTCCAAAAAATACTCATAAGTAATCATAATCATTGAGAAACAGACAAAAATCTATCTCCTATCCTTCACTCTCATAATCTAAGTTGTATCAATCTAGATTCTGTTAGACCAAATAACATAGAGTAATCACCATCTTGACACTGGTTTCTAACTGCTTTGCTTTATATCTACCCTGATAAGGAAAGTGTCAGGGTTCCGACGGATACCCTAATTAAACTATGAGCCTCAGCCAAGCTTCAAGTTATCCAGTTATTTATCATGAACTTCATGTTGGCACATTCCCAAGTGAAGCCAGCTCTGACCCTATGTAATTTATGCCCCAATCATGACCCTGTTTCCCCCTCCCCCCAGGGTGTGTCATCAATCACATTCGCCAACGGAGCAATTTCACAGGTTGTAGAGGTTACTCTCCTCTGGCCACTGTGGGTAACCCTGGGATACAGCCTTGAGAGAGATAAGCATGGAATGTTCATCTGTCTTTGGTTGCCGTGCCGTTTCACTGATTTCCCATTCCCCCTGGCCTATGGCAACTCGAGAGCAGGCCAGGGATGCTTTGCGAGTTGACAGTAGGCAGCAGAGTTACATGAGAAAACCCTCTATTTAGTTCAAATCTTACCTGCCTTTTTCCCTCTCTGTGGAACGAAGGACAAATGAACAAAGCTCAGCACATGAAAGAAATTTCCACAAACCCCTTTTCTAAATCCATTTTCAAGTGATGGTTGTTGTTAATGGAATTACAAAAATCCTGGAGGCCCCCATTGCTTCTTATATTTTATTGCATAACTTTGGTCTACTTCTGACTTCAGGAGCTCTTGATATCTCTCTTGAGAGAGCCTGTTATGGTGGTCCCTACCTCTCCTAGGCTGTTTAAAGCAGGGGGCTTTTAATTTTCTCTGGTAGGATACCCAATAGGAACAGCTCAGGTTTTAAATCTATATGTTGTTGTAGCATTTCTTCTAACCATGTTTTAATTTTAATCCTCAGCAAAGCTGGCTGAGGAATTCTGGGAGTTGAAGTCCACAAGTCTTAAAGTTGCCAAGGTTTATTTATTTATTTATTTATTTATTGGTTCGATTTATATGCTGCCCTTCTCCGGAGACTCAGGGCGGCTTAAAATGTGTTAAGCAATAGCCTTCATACTTTTGTATATACCTGCTTAGTAGGGCTTTCGCCCCCCGCCCCCAAGCAGTGTTCTTTTTTATACAAAGTCAGCTTATTGCCCCCACAATCCGGGTCCTCATTTTACCTACCTCAGAAGGATGGAAGGCTGAGTCAACCTTGAGCCTGGTGAGATTTGAACTTGCAATAATTTCAGGCAGCTGGTGTTACTTAACAGTGCTTTAGTTTGCTGCACCACCAAGGCTCTTGGAGACCCCTGGTTTAAAGTATGGTCTGTTCATTGGCCTAAGCCACAAGGGGTCTGGTTTGTTTGTGGCTTATTGGTAAAGGCCACCTGAATCTTTTTAGTTAGAAGCCTTAGCCTAGCGTAAGCTTTTTCTTACAAACTATCCTTTAAATTTATCTATTAATTAGGCCATTTAACGTAACAGCTAATAACAAGCCATTCCTTTTCCCAGTCTTTTCGGTAAGAGATTATTAAGAAGGAAGGAATGGGGTGATCACAATTTCAGCAACAGAAGTATTTTTAATTTAGCAGCAATTTATTTCCCTAGTAAATTTAGGCAGAGACTTTCTTAGTTTCGTATTTACGGCTTTCCCGTGCAGCAAACAAGGAGCCAGTTTCTTGTCATAGATAAAGGTGGGGACCGCAGAATCAATCGATGGTTAAGCAATCAATGGTTGTTTAGGAAAGGAGTCGGCCTACAAACCAGCCATTGCACCGACAGAGATTTCTTCACAAACCACAGTAACAGTAACAGAGTTGAATAAATGAATAAATGATGCCAAAATAAAATCCTATACTGTACTCTGCTTGTTGAAAAGTTTGTTGAAAAGTTCACATTTTTGTGCAGTGGTTAGAGTGCAGTACTGCAGACTACTTCTGCTGATTGCTGGCTGCGAGCAATTTGGTAGTTTGAGTCTCACCAGCTCAAAGTTGACTCAGCCTTCCATCCTGCCGAGGTAAAATGAGGACCCAGATTGTTGGGGGCAATTTGCTGACTCTGAAAAATGGTTTAGAGAGGGCTGTAAAGCACTGTGAAGCGGTATATAAAGTTATATCAGTAACACAGTTGGAAGGGACCTTGTAAGTCATCTAGTCCAACCCCCTGCTCATGCAGGAGACCTGTACTAGGGATTCGAACCGCCGAACAGCTGACTTTTCTGATCGACAAGCTCAGTGTTTTAGCTATTGAGCCGCTAGTCAGGCAATTAAATTAATTAATTTAATTAAAGCAAACCTGGCTTTCGCACAATGTGTGATCCGACTCCTGGATTTTAATTTGATTGGAACAGCCAAGCAAATTAGATGACGCTCAAGAGAAAGCATTAAAAAACAAAACAAAACTATGAGCTAACAGTAAGAAGACAAAAGCTTCCCACACTGCAGGGAAGTAAAGCAAAAATAGATGAATGTAACATGCTTCTTTAGAAATACAGTAAATATTGAAGAAACTTGGCATTACTGTTTGTTACATTAAATGATGTTTCGGGCAAACTTTTTGTTGTGATGCAGGCCCAAGTAAGGTAGTAATCAATGGATACAGTTCCAAAACAAACAGACTTTATTAGAACAGCTGAGAATTAACTCATTCTCACTGTAGTCCAAACTAAATTAAAACAAACTCTTCATAACACAAATTCTTCAGTCTAATCACCAACCTTAGTATAATTAGGCAAACTGCCAAAGGCTTCTCTTGGCAAAAGTTCAAAAGCAGAAGACGCCGACCAGAGATAAGTGCAGCAAGACAAGAACAAGTCTATCAACGTTGTTTTCCGACAAAGAGCCCAAGAGTCGTTGCTGGTCTTTTAAGCCTTATGGGAGGGGGCAATCATCTCTTGGTCCTACTCCCGAGTCGTCCTCTCTGCTTCAGCTGCTCTTGCCTTCTGGCAGCTCTTCTCATACGTGCACTAGGAACAGGCTCCTCCTGTTCCTCTGCTTCTCTGCTGTCAGCCTCTGGAGGCTCCGGAGTCCGCACATCATTCCCCGATGGCCCTGGCCCCATCTATGCCTCTGACACAGAGCCCTCATCTGGGCCTTCCCCAGCCTCCAGGACTGACCCATCTTCTTCCTCATCCTCATCGCTGTCTGACTCCACTGCCAACTCCACAGGCTGCTGGCGGACCACAACACTTTTTTCAGCAATGAGTATCTTGCTGTAGGATCAGGGACTTGTACAGTTTTGTTCCCACCAAAAACCCATCTACTTTACTGCCCAAAAAATGAAGTGCTGAAGATGTCAGAAATGTCAGAAAGTCCTAAAAATAATAATAATAGCTTAACCTCTACAAAATGTCACCATCATAAAGGCCTCAGTTAGTAGTGAGGAGAGAAACTCTCCTGCCCTTTTGTTAAAGCAGGTTTCCCTGACGAAAGAGTGTCTGCTTCAGAAAATATTTCAGAAACAAGGGAATTTTAGAGAAAATCTCATGGATGGAGAGATCTCATGGTCTTTCCACTAGTTGAATCGTGATGTCTCTATTCTTCCATTGTGGAGTGATTCAGATCTAATAGAACAGAATAACCAAGTTGGAAGGGACCGTGAAGGTCTTCAAATCCCACCTCCTGCTCAAGCAGGAGACCTTACACCAGTGTTAGTTAACCTTTTAGGTGCCAAGTGCCCAAAATGCATGCATGTGTGTGCGCACATGCACGCACTCATGCCAGAACCCCCAAAATGCAATGCGAGCGCTGCCCCCATGCATGCACTGCACCCTTGCACATGACTGCACATCAGTGCAGGAGTATAGAATAGAATTCACTCTCTGTGGGAGCGAACTGGCTGGTGGGAGGTTATTGGTGGCAGAAGTCGGTTTCGAAGGTACCCGGGTCCTATGCCATGGAGCGCTTTAAAGGTGGTGACCAACACCTTGAATCGCACCCGGAAGACCACTGGGAGCCAGTGCAGCTTGCGCAGGAGGGGTGTCACGTGGGCACAACGAGTTGCGCCCATAACCACCCGCGCGGCCGCATTCTGGACCAGCTGGAGCCTCCGAGTGCTCTTCAAGGGGAGCCCCATGTAGAGAGCATTACAATAGTCCAGCCGGGAGGTGACAAGGGCGTGAGTGACCGTGCGCAAGGCGTCCCGGTCCAGAAAGGGCTGCAACTGGCGAATCAGGCGAACCTGATAAAAGGCCCCCCTGGCCACCGCCGTCATATGCTCTTCTAAAGACAGCCGTGCGTCCAGGAGGACACCCAGATTGCGAGCCCTCTCCGTGGGGGGCAAAGATTCACCCCCAATAGTCAGCGATGGCACCTGCTGACTATATCAGGACGCCAGAAGCCACAACCACTCGGTCTTGGAAGGGTTGAGTCTGAGCCTGTTCCTCCCCATCCAGACCCTCATGGCCTCCAGGCAGCAAGCCAAAACAGGGCCTGGAGGGGAGCGTGAGCCCCCCCCACACCCATTTTGGGCCTGGAAAGCCTCCTGCACCAATCTGCACCCCCCGTGCATGTACCCCCCCATGCATGTACACGCATATCCCCCATGCATGCGCAGCAGAGACCCGAAGACCAGCTGGCTGGTGGGAGGCATGCACACGTGCATGGTAGAGCTAGGCTGGAGTGATGGCTGGCGTGCCCGCAAAGAGGACTCTCCGTGCCACCTGTGGCACACATGCCATAAGTTCACCATCACGGCCTTACACCATTTCAGACAAGTAGTTGTCCAAACTCTTCTTGAAAACCTCCAATGTTGGAGCACCCACAACTTCTGGAGATAAGCTGTTCCACTGGTTTAATTGTCCTCACTGTCAGGAAATTTCTCCTTATTTCTGGGTTGCTTCTCTCCTTGATTAGTTTCCATCCATTGCTTCTTGTTTCGCCTTCCGGTGCTTTGGAGAATGCATCGACCGTCTCTTCTTTTCAGCAAACCCTTAGATATTGGAAAACTGCTAACATGATTACTCCCAGATTTTGCAACTTCCCATTTTCAGGCAAATTTCCCTAGCAAGGTTTCTTTGGACTTGTTAGTTTTTCTCCTGTTTTTGAGAAATGATGGTACCATTTTCTTTTCTTCCTCGAGAAATTCAGAAAAATCATCCATAAAATTTCTCTCCCCCCCCCATCCCCAAATTAGGCAGACATTCAAAAGTTTAAAAAAAAAAACTATAGCAAATATATCATATCTTCTTCAGGAGATGCATAATAATATTGTAAATCCAGAGGAAAATATTGAAGAACAAAAATCACAACTCAATGCTGAAAACTTGTATGTCTGCCTTTATAGTACTTTCGCTGTCTCTTCTTTGATTGCACTAAAACCTTACCATATTTTTTGATTCTTGCTTGAAATCTGACAGGTTCTATCTGAAATTTTGCAAGATTCACACAATGACATTCTTCCAATGTCATTAGCAATCTCATAATATTTTGCTCATTTTTAATGATTGTTAAACCTATTTCATTTGGGACTTTCATGAATATCATTAGTGACTCCTGTGTTAGGTCTTGCTAATATTTTTAATGTTTTAGATTGTGTTTGTAAGGAATCTATGAAGATACTGTTGCTTGCTTTTCTCAGAAATACAACAAGGAAGTAATAACCAGAATAATCACCATTAATTTATGAATGGATGGACATTGTTCCACTTTTTTCCAAATTAAATATATTTCAGAAAAGTTACAAAATAATAAATAATGAATAGAATAGAATAGAATAGAATAGAGTAGAGTAGAGTAGGGTAGGGTAGGGTAGGGTAGGGTAGGGTAGGGTAGAAGGGAAGGGAAGGGAAGGGTAGAATAGAGTAGAGTAGAGTAGAGTAGGGTAGGGTAGGGTAGGGTAGGGTAGGGTAGGGTAGAAGGGAAGGGAAGGGAAAGGAAGGGAAGGGTAGAATAGAATAGAATAGAATAGAATAGAATAGAATAGAATAGAATAGAATAGAATAGAATAGAATAGAATAGAATAGAATAGAGTAGGGTAGGGTAGGGTAGGGTAGGGTAGGGTAGGGTAGGGTAGGGTAGAAGGGAAGGGAAGGGAAAGGAAGGGAAGGGTAAAATAGAATAGAATAGAATAGAATAGAATAGAATAGAATAGAATAGAATAGAATAGAATAGAATAGAATAGAATAGAATAGAACAGAACGGGGTGGGGTGGGGTGGGGTGGTATAAGGAGCACTTATACCTATAAATCTATAAACCTATACCTATAACTATATAATCTGTAAAGAGAAGAACATTCACAAAAAAGGCCATACGATGATATTCGAAAGATCAAGGGGGGAATTATTTATAGATTAATCTTTGCCACTAAATGAGCATTGGTACTGGGCTTAGTTGCCTGTAACAGCAAAACCAAAACACACACACACAGAGTTTCTCACTTCTCTTCGTAAACTCTTAATAAGAAATTGCCATTAAAGCCCACATTAAAATGACACACAAATGATGAAGATTTAAGGCTGATTCTTGCTAATATATTTTTCGCCGATAAATCACTAAAATATCTAACTAAAATATCTGTATGGCTTTGTCCTTTTTTTTTTCAATCTGCAAACCCCATAGAAAGACAAAGATGCCATCAAAATGCGGCGACATACTTAACTCTCTGGGAATCTACTTCCAACACAATAGTAATAAGGCACCCCTGTGCATCTTCCCAACTCTCAATGGGGGATTAGCAATGCTTTGCTGCTATTTTTACTTACCTAAGTCTCAAAGTGCAATTTAACAATTGCCAGATATAGCTGGAACTGAAGATAATCAACTTCCCTTTGAAGCCAGCACTCTTGATTTCAATGGGGCGTCTTTTCTCTTCCTTGTGTTTTGAGTGGAAAGGATGTGATTCTGATCCTATCTATTTATTGATGGATAACTCCTGCAAGGACATCTTAGGCCTATAGCAAAGACCATCAAGGTTTTATCATTTTTCTAAGCCAGAGCAGGACTTTCTCAGGCTGAGTATCATAATAGAAGTGCTGCAGATATATCGAGTGAAAAGGCAACATTTAACTTCAATATGCTTACCATACAACCCTACATTAAGAAAGGTCCTAAACTGTAATGCCAAGCAATTTATGCAATGGAACTCCTGCAGTTCAAATCTTGTCTTTCCTGTGATTTGATTAGATGATGCTAAACGAGTTGCTCCCTTTGGATTCAATCTGTTACTAGCAACAAGTGTGATATATAAACTTTACTACAATAGCTTTCCACAACTTCTGGAATGGAAGGTAGACATGTGAATCACTTCTAGGTCTCTTCCAATGCTTTCCATGGAAGATCCGAAGGAGATAAGTGAACTGCTAGAATATATTCTTGAATCATTTGTCCTTCAACAAAGAATGTTCTTTCTGCGCCAACTCAGGAAGCTCAAACTGTCCAAAGAGCTGCTGATCCAGTTCTACAGAGGAATTATTGAGTCTGTCATCTGCACCTCTATAACTGTCTGGTTTGGCTCTGCAACCCAACAAGACAAACACAGACTTCAGAGGATAATTAGAACTGCAGAAAAAACAATTACTACCAATCTACCTTCCATTGAGGACCTGTATACTGAGTCAAAAAATATCTGCAGACCCCACGCATCCTGGACATAAATTATTCAACTTCTACCCTCAAAACGACGCTATAGAACACTGCACACCAGAAAAACACAAGGACAATTTTTCCCCAAATGCCATGACTCTGCTTAACAATTAATTCCCACAACACTGTCAAATAATTTACGAAGACTCTATTACTATTATTCTTCCGTACTAGTATCTACCTCTTTCCACTTATTACTATAACCATGTTTCTTGTATCTTTCAATTTATATTGTTTTTATTTGTTTCTAGTACGATTTGATAGCTTTTTAGTAACCTTGACTATCACTAAGTGTTGTATCTTTTTATTCTTGATGAATATATTTTATTCGCCTTATGTACACTGAGAGTATATACACCAAAGACAAACTTCTTGTGTGTCCAATTACACCTGGCCAATAAAGAATTCTATTCTATTCTATTCTATTCTATTCTATTCTATTCTATTCTATTCTATTCTATTCTATTCTATTCTATTCTATTCTATTCTATTCTATTCTTGATCTCTTCCAGTGTTAATTTTCACGACTGTCAAATGATGTAATTTAAAAATAACTTTTCAATGATTAGCAAAACTGAGATGAATGTTTGATATGTGTAAAGAGGAATTTGAGACCTCTATGTCAATATAACCCTGGCAAGATTGAGTGGCTTTGGGTTTTAAAACCTTCTAGATCCAGGTATTTTCCACCTTTAGTTCTTGATAGGGTGACAGTGCCCTAGGTGGAAATGGTGAACAATTTTGGGATTTTCATGAATCAGAGCACATGGCATCTGTGCCCAGGAGAGCTTCTTCACAGATGGGCTTGTGTATCAAATGTGCTTCTTTCTGGATCAGGAGGCTACAGTTATGGCCTGGATCACCTCCACAATGGATTACTACAATGTGCTGTTCATGAGTACCCTTGAAAAACATTCAAGAGATCTAGGGTCACCAAGAATTCAATTCTGGGAGTTGAAGTCCACTCATCTTGAAGTTGCTAAAATTGAGAAACACTGGTCTAAGGCCTGAGGCAGAGTACCTATTTTGGCTCCTGCAGCTGCTGATCTCTTCAATTTGGTGCCCAAGACTTGCAAATCCATCCCAAACATAAAACCACCTTTTAGAATTCAGTTGCCTTATCAGCTCTTGTTGTGGTCCGCCAGCAGCCTGCGGAACTGGCAGCGGAGTCAGACAGTGAGGAGGCTGGGGAGGACAATTGGCCAGTCCTAGAGTCAGGGGAAGGCCCGGACAAGGGCTCTGCATCAGAGGCAGAGATGGGGCCAGGGCCATCTGGGAGCGATATGCGGACTCCGGAGCCTCCAGAGGTGGATAGCAGAGAGGCAGAGGAAGCGGAGGAGCCTGTTCCTAGTGCACACATGCGATGAGCTGCCAGAAGGCAAGAGCAGCTAAAGCAAAAAGGATGACTCGGGAGTAAGGCCAGGAGATGATTGGCCCCTCCCAGAAGGCTTAAAAGAGCAGCAACGGCTCTTGGGATCTTTGTAGGAAAGCAACGTTGCTACATTTAGTTTCTTGTCAGCATCTCTTGCTTCTGAACTTTGTGGGGTTTTGCCAAGAAAAGCCTTTGGCAGGGTGCCAAAGAAGACAAAGGTTGGTGATAAGGCCGAAGGACTGTTTATGAAGAATTTGTTTTGGACCTAATTTGGACTAAGCTGAGAATGAAGTAATTCTCAGCTGTTCTAATAAAATATGTTTGTTTAGGACTGATTGTGTCTGGTAATAACTACTTGGCCCTAAGTCACAACAGCTCCATCCGTATCACTCTTGTACTGTAAATCAGCATTTGCCATGACCAGTAGTGGATTCTTTGTGGCAGTCCAGTCTAAAGAAACTCCTTCTCTACTGTAAAAAGTCCATTTTTCTAAGCTGGTGAAAACTGAGATTTCCATTCCTGATTCATCTCTGCTATTTACTGTGCTTTATGCATTTCATGCAGTTTTGAAACCCTTTTCAAAAACACAGCTTTTGGGAGCATTTCCGAAAGACCGTTTGACTTTGACTCAAGGAAAGACTACATTTTTATCTCATCAAAAGCCAGTTTACAATGCCTCATATAAATCTTAGGAGGGTGTGGGACTGAAAGAAAAGAGCAAGAAATCACAATTGGCTCTGGGAGCAGCAAGGTTCAATTCATAAAGTGAAGAAAATCACATCAAGAAAACACATAACAAGGGGCTTCAGATACAATATCCTCTAGACCGTGGCAACTGCAGTAAAAATGGACAACTAGATAACGGATACAGTATAAGTAAACCTATTCATTTCCTGCATGAAATGACATCAATTTTCACTTAACCATTAGGCAGCTAGCTCTGTTTTGAAGCAAGGTATAAAAATAAAAAGCATAGTTGTTACCGTTGTTGCCATACCAGTCCAAGACCTGTCACTTATTAAGTTTGATACTAACCCATCTCAATCAATGCTATCTGACCACTCTAGTGGATGCATTATGAATATCTGGCATAGCTTCCTGTGACCTGTGATCCTTTCCTGATGAAAATCCAGATAAGCATGTGCAGGACCTTGGCACTATGAGCTGGTAACAGATTAACAGAGTTGGAAGGGGTTTTATAGGTCATCTAGTCCAACCCCCCACTCAAGCAGGAGACCCTACACCATTTCTGACAAATGGCAGTCCAATCTTTTCTTGAAAGCCTCCAGTGATGAAGCTCCCACAACTTCCGAAGGCAACTTCTGTTCTGTTCTCACTGTCAGAAAGTTCCTCCTCATTTCTAGATTGAATCTCTCCTTGTTCAGTTTCCATCCATTATTCCTTGTCTGGCCTTCGGGTGCCTTGACTCCCTCCTCTCTGTGGCAGCCCCTCAAATATTAGAACACTGCTATCCTGTCTCCCCTGGTCCTTCTCTTCCCTAGACTAGCCATGCCCAGTTCCTGTAACCGTTCTTCATACAATATGTTTTAGTCTCCAGTCCCTTAATCATCCTGGTTGCTCTCCTCTGCACTTTTTCTAGAGTCCCAACATCTTTTTTATAGGGTGGTGACCAAAACTGGATGCAGTACTCTAAATGTGGTCTTACTAAGGCTTTATAGAGTGGTATTAGTACCTCACCTGATCTTGATTGTATCCCTCTGTTAATGCAGTTTAGGATTGCATTGGCTTTTTTGGCTGCTGCTGCACATGGCTAGCTCATATTTAGCTGGTTGTCCACTAAGACTCCAAGATCCCTCTCCCAGTTACTGCCATGAAGCCTGTTTCACCCAGTTTATATGTGTACAAGGTGCAGTCAATATAATCCAGAAAGCATGCAAATTTAGAATCAGGGCTAAATCCTGGAAAAGATCCATAGATTTGGGTTTGAGCAGAGCTGGTTCCAATAAAGGAGATAAGGTAGCATTTCTGTGGTAAGGCATGATTCAGATTAACAAGCTCTGCCCATTCAAGAATTGGGTTCAAGGCTGAAAGGAGAAGAATGTCTCTATTGTGCCTTTGTGTTATGGTTCTCAGAGGCTTTTATACGAGAGATTTCAAGCCTTCTCCAGATTCTTTTGGTGCTAATTAGCTGTGGTCAAGAACAGCAGCTCTCTCCCCAAATAGATCACGGTTCCATCTAGAGCTTTCTTATTGTCATCCATCCATCGCTCTCACTTTCAACCTGGTCTCACTTTGACTTCCGGAGTGGCTGCATCTGCTTCGGAGTTGACAACCATCATCTCAGAAGCTGACCTGGGTTTCCAGAATAAGGGGATTTAGGTTTCACAAGGGTTTCATCCAGAAGTGGTATTCAGCAGGTTCTGACCACTTCCGTAGAACTGGTAGCGGAAATTTTGAGTAGTTCAGAGAACCGGTAAATACTACATCTGACTGGCCCCGCCCCCATCTATTCTCTGCCTCCCGAGTACCAGCTGATCAGGAGGAAATGGGGATTTTGCAGTAACCTTCTCCTGGAATGGGGAGGGAATGGAGATTTTGCAGTATCCTTCCCCTGGATTGGAGAGGGAATGGAGATTTTATATTATCCTTCCCCTGGAGTGGGGAGGGAATGGAGATTTTGCAGTATCCTTCCCCTGGATTGGAGAGGGAATGGAGATTTTACATTATCCTTTCCCTGGAGTGGGGAGGGAATGGGGATTTTGCAGTATCCTTCTCCTGGATTGGGAGATTTTACAGTATCCTTCCCCTGCCACGCCCACCAAGCCATGCCCACCAAGCCACGCCCACAGAACCAGTAGTAAACCACTGGTTTCATCATATAGCTCTTCCTAGTCTTTCTATGAGGAGACAACCAAGGGAAAGATTCTACACACTACAATCAATCATGGTCACAAATATCTTCACACAAAACTATTTGTTAACCCTGGGTGGCAGGATTAAGGGTAGCTGACAGCTATGGAAAGTCAATAACTTTCTAAACAGATACAGAAAATATTTATCAAATTAGCACCCGGCAAAAAAAAAAATCTCCCCTGATAACCTAGTAAAAGAGGGGTTTTGAACTCTTGGAGTGAGCTACATTATTTTGTCTTTCTAGTTTTACTTCTGGCATCGGCTTTTGCGTACTGCTTATCTTAGCAAAATGGATTTTTCTAATAGAAGCACAAGAGTTGTATGGAACACTAACAGTGTCACAGATTTAAATTAATTATTTTAATTTAAATATAAAATATTTCATGAATCTCGATTTAAATGTTTACATTAACATTTATATTATAGAACTCTGTTTTACTTGGCTTCGCCTATTTTCACATCTGTGGTATTACTGCCAGCACAGCATGTTGTTGTCTGCTCATAATCTTTGCGGCATCTGTAAATTGTGCATGAATTGTAAATCTGTCCTTCTTGATGCTGAAATACTTTTTCTTGAAAACAATCAATCAGAACGCATTTATCTGCTATTTTGTGTTTCTAGATTTTTCAGAATGGACGTACAGTACTTCTTGACTTAGAACGGTTCTTTTAATGGTTGCTTGAAGTTACAATGGCACTGAAAAAAGTGACTCTATTTATTTATTTATTTGTTTGTTTGTTTGTTTGTCTGTTTGTTTGTTTGTTTGTTTTATTTCTATACCGCCCTTCTCCCGAAGGACTCAGGGCGGTGTATAGCCTAATTAAAAACACAAAGACAGACAAAATTTAAAAATAATTACAATTATTATATAATAGGCCCAATTTATAAAACCCCAAATTTAAAATCCCATTTAAAACCGATTAAAATCTTTACATTGATAGCCTAGCCTGGCGGAACAACATGGTTTTGAGGGCACAGCGAAATATACGGAGATCAGAGATTTTACGAATTTCCGGGGGCAGTTCATTCCAAAGGGCAGTGGCTCCCACAGAGAAGGCCCTCCCCCTGGGTGTTGCCAGCCGACATAATTTGGCCGATGGCACCCTGAGGAGACCCTCTCTGTGGGAGCGGACTGGCTGGTGGGAGGCTACTGGTGGCAGAAGACGGTCTCGAAGGTATCCAGGTCCAATGCCATGGAGCGCTTTAAAGGTGGTAACCAACACCTTGAATCGCACCCGGAAGACCACTGAGAGCCAGTTCAGCTCGCTCAGGAGGGGTGTCACATGGGCACAACGAGTTGCGCTTACAACCGTTTTTCACAGTTATGGCCATTGTAGCATCCCCATGGTCACATGATCAACTCTTGATCAACACATGATCAACTCATGGTCAGACTCTTGCCCAGGGGTCGGCAACCTTAAACACTCAAAGAGCCACAAAGGTCTTAACCGGAAGCCCCCATTCAATTCTGGAGCCAACCGGAAGTCCGGTTACCCCATCATAGTCTCCTCCTAGCGCGGCGTCATTTTTTCTCTGCCGCCCAGAAGTCTGGCTCCCCCACCATAGAGTCTTCTCATAGTCCTTTTTCCTTTACCTGTCCTAACTGAAAGCCCTACCAATTTTGGAGCCAACCAGCAACAGGGAGCCTCAGCAGAGGGATGAAAGAGCCACATGCGGCTCCAGAGCCGCAGGTTGCTGACACTTGCTCTTGCCAATTGACTCATATTTATGATGGTTGCAGTGTCCTCATCAGTAGTGGGTTTCAAATCCCAGCACTACCGGTTCGCTATAGTGCGTGGGCGCTCTTGCTCACTTCACGAGCGTGTGGTGCTTCTGCGCATGTGCAGAGCATTTTTTATGACATATGGGTGGAGCCTCCCACCACCACCACTACCAGTTCGCCTGAATGGGGGTAAGCCAGGAGCAACCCACCACTGGTCCTTATGTCAAGTGACCCCCTTTTGTGAACTTCTGTCAAGCAAAGTCAACGGGGAAGCCAGATTCATTCAACTGTGTTACTAATTTAATACCTGCAGGGATTCACTTAACAACAGAAAAGTTGTAAAATAGAGCAAAACTCACTCAACAAATGTCTCACTTAACCACATAAATTTTGGGTTCAATGGCGGTTGTAAGTGGATGTATTCCAACCACGTCCTTTCCATGTGGTTGGAAAGAAGAGAAGAGACTGACCAACAGCGAGATGGAAGGATTCAGTATCATTGGGGATGGCTGCATTTTTGGAAGAGCTTTGGGATCAATTTAGGGACAGATCATCATGGAAGAAATCTCTCTACCTGGTTGGTAAGGACTGATAGCAACTTGATGAATCAATCGAGAAAAAAAAAGATAAAAATGACCAATCTATGGAAAGACCGATAAACAACAACTTACGTATATATGTGAGTTGGGTTTTCCAGAGTCACCAAACTAAATGTTAAATAAGAAATGAGAGTGACTGCCTAAATTAAAAGCCAGATTTCCGGAATTATGGAAAAATAATTAAACTCATCATTTCTCATTGGAAAAAATACGTTTTAAAATTGTATTTCCTTTTTGTTTATTTCCAATTTAGCACTGGAGGTTCTAGCACTGTTTTATGTATTTATAAAAAGCAAGTGAGACATATTTATTTATTTCTCATCCCTAAATGCAATGAAATAATTGGTTTTCTTCACCAGAAGAGTTACTGTATTAGCCTCCTTTATCTATTGAAGTGGGAACACATCTACGGATTGGAGTTCCCATTACTAGTTATATGAAAATGGGATGGAGAAAAGAATAGGATAGGATAGGATAGGATAGGATAGGATAGAATAGAATAGAATAGAATAGAATAGAATAGAATAGAATAGAATAGAATAGAATAGAATAGAATAGAATAGAATAGAATTCTTTATTGGCAAAGTGATTGGACGCACAAGGAATTTGTCTTGGTGAAAATGCTCTCAGTGTACATAAAAGAAAAGATACATTTGTCAAGAATGATAAGGTACAACACTTAATGATAGTCATAGGGAACAAATAAGCAATCAAATCATTTTTGCTTTGTTTTTTTAATTAGGAAACAGTCAATGTAAATCGTAAGGAAACCAGCAAGAAGGTTACAGTAATGCAGTCATAGGGAGGAGGTGGGTGATAGGAATGATGAGAAGACTAATAGTAATAGTAATGCAGCCTTAGTGAATAGTTTGACAGTGTTGAGGGAATTATTTGTTTAGCAGAGGGATGGTGTTTGGGGAAAAACTGTCCTTGTGTCTAGTTGTTCTGGTGTGCAGTGCTCTATAGCGTCGTTTTGAGGGTACGAGTTGAAACAGTTTATGTCCAGGATGTGAGGGGGTCTGTAAATATTTTCACAGCCCTCTTTTTGACTCATGCAGGCCTAGTCTATTGATTGTAAGAATAAGCAATGTGTACTAATGTAGTCACGTGTGCCAAAATGTTTTAACAAACAAATTTTCTTTGAAAGGCAAAAAAACCAAAATAACAACATAAAACCCTAGGAATTCATACGATCAACCTAAAATATGATCCAATTATGTCAGACCCATCATCCTATTAACAAGATCTACATTAAACCTATAAGAGGTGTGTTTTGCAAGATACACCGAAGGTCAATCAATATCTAAGGTGACCTCATGCTGGATTCCTAGCTGTCTGAAAAATGTTATGAGCAATTAATGAAAAATTGTCAAATATGTGGTTATATATAGCAAATAAGAGCCAAAAGAAATCATAGTCAAAATAGTTTAACAAACTAATATGCAGAATAGTTTAATTTCTATTCTCCCTGGAAAGATTATTAATGTAAAGGAAATGTTTCTGATGATGGTTACTTTTCTATGGGAACAAGAAAAATCTGTATTTTCAGGAAAACAGATTTGTATGCTATTGAACTTTTTGCAATCTTTTGTAGACAATAGGTACATTTTTTATTTCACACAATTTTGCTATTTGTTTTCTGGAAATTGTGTGTATTAGGAAAAATGAATGTAAAGAAAATTGCACAATTAGGAGCATTGTGTTCAGAAAGCCATATTCAGGTCACACATGTTTTTAATGTGTTAACACTGGGGAAAAATAGATGGATTTTCATATGCATTTGGGGTGGGTTTTTAAAAACCAATATAAGCTTAAACAAGAAAAAATGATTTAACTTAAACAAATACAAAGATGGAGGAAGATGTGCTATATACTAGAATCCTTTGCTGTTATTTAAATATATTTTTATATATATAAAGCCTTTGTTTATTTAATTTTTTCCTAATTGTTCAGTGGTTTTTTAATGCATTGGGGGACTGATTAGCTTCACTTCTGTAATTAAAGTAACATTAAGAAATTTAACAAGGGAAGAAAGGGGAAAAATGTAGATAAGACTGGGCTCTGAATATGCATGGATATCATGCATCTTCCTGGACAGGCAAATTTTGTATCTATGCGACTGTCTTCCTTTTACCTTGTGATAAACAGAACAGCTTTTTTGTCATACACCCAGGTGGGGCATCTTCCAAAAACTGAGTACTTCCCTTGTCTCTTAGGGCTCCCCAACACATTAATAGTTCACCCCAATTCAGCTAGTCCTTGACTTGTGATGACAACTGCGACCGGAATTTCAATTGCTTAACAAGGTGAGTTAAGTGAGGCATGCCTAATTTTATTACCTTCTTTGGCCACAATTGTTAAGTGAATCACTGAGGTTATTAAGAGAATCATGTGGTTGTTAAGTGAATCTGGCCTCTGCTTGTCAGAAGCCAGCTGGGCAGGTCACAAATTGTGATCATGTTGTTGTGACCTAGGCTTCCTGAGTCAGTAAAAAGCACACAATTAGTCCCAAAAAATCTCTTTTTATTTCAACGGCTGTGAATTCTGTTCATTCACAGCCCATGATGAGTCACAAATAATTTGTACAGAGTCCCGACAGAAGTCTGCCACAGTCCTTTGCTCCTCCTTTATGTCTTATGGGAGGGGCCAATCATCTCCAAGCCTTACTCCTGAGCTGCCCCTTTTGTCTTAACTGTTCTTGCCTTCTGGCAGCTCTGCACATGCACGCACTGGGAACAGGCTCCCCCTGTTCCTCTACCTCACTGATGTCACTCTAGAGGCTCCGGAGTCTGCACATCATTCCCAGATGGCCCTGGCCCCCTCTCTGCCTCCGACGCAGAGCCCTCGTCTGAGCCTTCCCCAGACTCCAGGATTGGCCCATGTCCCTCCCCAGCCTCCTCACTGTCCGACTCTGCTGCCAGGTCCGCAGGCTGCCGGCAGACCACAACACGTGTCCTCAGGATACTGCAACCATCATAAATACAGGCAATTTGCCAAGTGCCCAAATTTTGATCATGTGACCACAGGGAGGATACAAGAGTCACAAATATAAGGTTGTAAGTATCTTTTTCCAATGCTGTTGTAACTTCAAACTGTTGCTAAATGAATGATTGTAAGGCGAGGACCCCCTGTATCCCATACTGTATCATAGAGATCTATGTCTCTCTGAAGACCAGCAGTTTAGAGAGCTACCCAGTCATTGTGGTGATTGAATTCACCACATTGCCTTTTTATTGCTGGAGCAATGACGAGATTAGGCTATAAACTGCTGCTGCGGACAGTCTGTTTCACACAGAAACTGACAAGCAGTCACAATTAATGCTGCTTCCTTTTTGGAAAGTATGATGAAATGTCAGGTGTATTTGTCCTCTGCAGCACAATCTGTATTTTTTCTATCACTTGTCTGAGTTTATTTTTGTATGCATAACATTATCTCGCTGCATAGTTTTTCGTTTTCTGTGTATATATGATTCTTAAAGTCAGTGTTGGCTCCAGAACTGTTTTTCAGAAGTGGTTTGCCATTGCCTCTTTCCTAGGGCTGAGAAAGAGTGACTGGCCCAAGATCACCCAGTTGGATTCTAGCAGGGATGAAATCCAGCAGGTTCTGACAGGTTCTGGAGAACCGGTAGCAGAAATTTTGAGTAGTTGGAGAACCGGCAAATACCACCTCTGGCTGGCCCCAGAGTAGGGTGGGAATGGAGATTTTGCAATATCCTTCCCCCAGGAGTGGAGAGGGAATGGGGATTTTGCAGTATCCTTCCCTGGAGTGGGGTGGGAATGGAGATTTTGCAATATCCTTCCCCCAGGAGTGGAGAGGGAATGGGGATTTTGCAGTATCCTTCCCTGGAGTGGGGTGGGAATGGAGATTTTGCAGTATCCTTCCCTGGAGTGGGGTGGGAATGGGGATTTTGCAGTATCCTTCCCTGGAGTGGGGTGGGAATGGAGATTTTGCAGTATCCTTCCCTGGAGTGGGGTGGGAATGGAGATTTTGCAGTATCCTTCCCCTGGAGTGGGGTGGGAATGGAGATTCTGCAATAGCCTTCCCCCAGGAGTGGGGAGGGAATGGGGATTTTGCAATATCCTTCCCCTGGAGTGGGGTGGGAATGGAGATTTTGCAATATCCTTCCCCAGGAGTGGGGAGGGAATGGGGATTTTGCAATATCCTTCCCCTGGAGTGGGGTGGGAATGGAGATTTTGCAATATCCTTCCCCCAGGAGTGGAGAGGGAATGGGGATTTTGCAGTATCCTTCCCCTGGAGTGGGGTGGGAATGGAGATTTTGCAATATCCTTCCCCCAGGAGTGGAGAGGGAATGGGGATTTTGCAGTATCCTTCCCTGGAGTGGGGTGGGAATGGAGATTTTGCAGTATCCTTCCCCTGGAGTGGGGTGGGAATGGAGATTTTGCAGTATCCTTCCCCTGGAGTGGGGTGGGAATGGAGATTTTGCAGTATCCTTCCCCTGGAGTGGGGAGGGAATGGGGATTTTGCAGTATCCTTCCCTGGAGTGGGGTGGGAATGGAGATTTTGCAGTATCCTTCCCCTGGAGTGGGGTGGGAATGGAGATTTTGCAGTATCCTTCCCTGGAGTGGGGTGGGAATGGAGATTTTGCAGTATCCTTCCCCTGGAGTGGGGTGGGAATGGAGATTTTGCAGTATCCTTCCCCTGGAGTGGGGAGGGAATGGGGATTTTGCAATATCCTTCCCCTGGAGTGGGGTGGGAATGGAGATTTTGCAATATCCTTCCCCCAGGAGTGGAGAGGGAATGGAGATTTTGCAGTATCCTTCCCCTGGAGTGGGGTGGGAATGGAGATTTTGCAATATCCTTCCCCCAGGAGTGGAGAGGGAATGGGGATTTTGCAGTATCCTTCCCTGGAGTGGGGTGGGAATGGAGATTTTGCAGTATCCTTCCCCTGGAGTGGGGTGGGAATGGAGATTTTGCAGTATCCTTCCCCTGGAGTGGGGTGGGAATGGAGATTTTGCAGTATCCTTCCCCAGGAGTGGGGAGGGAATGGGGATTTTGCAGTATCCTTCCCCTGGAGTGGGGTGGGAGTGGAGATTCTGCAATATCCTTCCCCCAGGAGTGGGGAGGGAATGGGGATTTTGCAATATCCTTCCCCTGGAGTGGGATGGGAATGGAGATTTTGCAATATCCTTCCCCCAGGAGTGGAGAGGGAATGGGGATTTTGCAGTATCCTTCCCCTGCCATGCCCACCAAGCCATGCCCACAGAACCGGTAGTAAAAAAAAATTGGATTTCACCACTGGATTCTAGGCACTTAGGGTCTTCCCAATTCTAGCCTGCTGTCCTAACCGCTACACCAGACTGTCTCTTTAAAACACTTTCAATTGTATCTCATTATAAGGCCCATAAATCTCAGTATCAGAATAAACAATGAATGGGAAAAACATGCATTTCTTCTTTAAAAGAAATAAAGCACCAGCTATTGTATAGATATAACAGTTTCCTAAGGTCTGGGATTTAATGACCCAGAAATAAGCAAATATGTATATAATTCAAAGCTGCTTTTTAAAACATCTCACTGTTCCATATTCAGGCTGCTATTATTGTTATTTCAAAATGAAGACTCTTTTACAATAGGAGCAAAACATTAAGCAGTAAAAGGTTGCTGCTTTTAGAGGAAATTTAAACAGATTTGAGCTACCAACCCAAATGTCGACTGCCAGCCACAACTTGGAGATGCTTAGAAAGTCATTAGTAGTTTCAATAGCCAGGACGAGCAACAAAACAAAAAAAAAATTATTGAGCTGCTGGCATATGGGCTACTTTAACCTTTACAGGCCATAAATTGTAGAGACATAAAATAGATGACTCAATTTAAGACAAAGTAACCAAATGTCAATAAGTAGGAGCCGGGGTATGTAATAAATGATTTATAATACTACTCCTATAGAAAAGAATGCACTACATCAAGGGTCACCAACCTTTCGGTCCTCAGGGACCACTAAATCCATAATTTTAAACCCCACGGACCACTAATATAATCTGCCTAATGACCAGCTGGGTGGGCGTGGCAAGATGGTCATGTGACTGGGTGGGCGTGGCCAACTCGATGTCACTCACGTTGAGGGGCACCTTGCCAGCCTCTACTCGCTACTCCTCGCCTGCCCGCCTGGGCTCCTTAGGGCCCCAACAGGAAGCAGTTGCTGGAGCTAAGTAGACACCATGAGAAAGAGTTGGCAAAATAGCTCAGTTCAAATTGAATTTGGCCGAGAAGGAGGCTCAGCGGAAGCACCTCACTGAGGACTACGAGCATAGGCTTTCCAAGCAGAGGGAAGACCTGCGGGAGTGCAAGGCCAGGTACCGGCACCTGGAGGCTCAGCGGGCTGAGATGGTCAGCCAGTTCCAGGCCATGATGCACTCCCACTGGCTTCTTGCCACCAGCGGCGCTTCCCACCAGCCTTCGCCCAAAGCCCCACACCAGGAGGCTGAAGCAGATCCCAATTTCTGCTCCCCTCTGACGCACACAAAAAGACCCCAAAGGAGGGGACTCTCTGCAGCTACACAAATGTTCATTGCATATATCCAGCCCAGGGGCCGTAGTTTGAGGACCCTTGATTTAGGACAATATAAAAAATGCAAATAATTTTTCTGGGGACCACCAAAATTTTCTCACGGACCACCAGTTGGTGACCGTTGCACTACATCAAATGTATTTCCACAAATTATGCTAAGCAGAATATAGAGATCTGTTTCAGTTTTCAGTTTCAGTTTTATTAAATTTATATACCGCCCTTCTCCCGAAGGACTCAGGGCGGTGTACAGCCAGGATAAAAAACCCACAATATAAAAGTTAAAAACAATTTAAAATTATTAAATAGTTTGGCCCACAATCTAAAATAACATAAAATAACCCATTAAAAATAATATTTTAGACCAGCCCTGCTTGATGGAATAATAATGTTTTAAGGGCGCGGCGAAAGGTACGAAGGTCGGGAATCCGACGAATCTCTGGGGGCAGCTCGTTCCAGAGGGTAGGTGCCCCCACAGAGAAGGCTCTCCCCCTGGGGGTTGCCAGTCGACAGTGTCTAACCGACGGAACCCTGAGGAGACCCTCTCTGTGGGAGCGTACTGGTCGGTGGGAGGCTATCGCAGGCAGGTGGTTGACTAGGCCACGCCCACCATGGCCACGCCCACTCAGCAACCAGGCAGAGAACCCCTTGCTAAAATTTTTGAAGCCCACCCCTGTTTTCAGGCACTACATCACATTAAGAATTTTAAAATCAGTGGTTCCCAATCTTGATAACTTCCAAATCTCTGCACTTCAGTGCTCAGTATTCCTTTAAAGGTAGTTGTGGCTAAGAATTCTGGATTCTGAAATCCACCCAAGTACTTGAACATTGTCAACGTTGAAAAATAATATTCTACACTTACTTTGAATTTTGCTTCCTGAGAAATCTGGAAAAAAAAATTCCAAAATCCAGCAGGTACTTTGGGATTTTAATGAAAAGTTCAGAGAGGAGGTGAAACATTATCTGGAGCAGAGAAAGGGGAGAAGAAAGCTTTTTGAGACAGCATAATGGATAAGGGGGGGAGTAATTTCAAAAAGCAGAAAACAAGCAAGGGAGCAGAGTTGCTAGAGTGGAAATCAAGGACAAGATATATCAGAAAAATAAATACAGGTAAGGAGAAAATAAGGGTATGGAGCATGGGTGAAATCCAGCGGGTTCTGGAGAACCGGTAGCAGAAATTTTGAGTAATTTGGAGCACCAGCAAATACCACCTCAGGCTGGCTCCAGAGTGGGGTGGGAATGGAGATTTTGCAGTATCCTCCCCCTGCCACGCCCACCAAGCCACGCCCACAGAACCGGTAATAAAAAAAAATTGGATTTTCACCACTGGTATGGAGACTTTAAAGGGCAAAGACAATTTTGAAGCTAGCCTTGGGAAAGGGATGCCTTTAATTTCCTTGCCTGAGCCTTCCAAAAGGCAAATTGGAGGAGGAGACCTTGGGAAATGACAGTTTCCTCACTAGGCATTTTGCTGAAGGGTAGCCCAAGAAACACCAAACCTTCTCGTTGGCAAACGAGTATCAAAGAGTGGAGAAAGGAACGGATGGCTGAGACGGAGCAGAAGAGCAGCCGAGCAGCCCCTTTGATTTGTTTGCTCACCCACAACTACTGACAGAAGTCGTAGCTTCAACCGGATGATAACCAGATGAGACAGGTGTTCAGTTTGCATTATCAACGTCACTATTGAAATATCTAAGTTCCAGAAGTTTTGTTTTGTTCTGCCATGTCATGTTTCTGATCAAGGGGAAGAAAAACAGATGTGATTTCAGCTAGAGGTAAAACAGTTTTGCGTAATGCTCGTTAGTCCATTTTCTTCCATTCAAGGCAGCACACATACATCAATCCATCCATCGATCCATAACACTTTGGTTTAGTTATACTGTAGTTCTGAGTTAACACTGGGTTAGTACATGCTCTTCGACAATTCCACTCTCTTTAATGGAATTCAGTGACTTCCATTATTTCAGTGAAATTTATCTCTGTGGCATCGCACAGGGATAGAAAGGTTTAAATTGGTCTCGTTATGAAAATATATTCGTTTGACAAAGCCTTTGAAGTTAAAAAGAGGTAGCAGCTTCTGTTAACTGTGGAGTTAAAAAGGAAGGAAATAACTTTTCTGAACTGCCAAAAGAAGTAGGAGAATTTTGATCAGCTCTATTCTCTTTTCAAACGAAGCACTGGATTTACATATCTAGGATCTGCATGACTTAAGGATGAAATCTAGCAAGTACTCAGGTCTCAGACATCTTGCTCCACCTGAAGGTTATGTTCTGGTCCACCAGTGGCCAGCAGAGCTGGCAGCAGAGTCGGACAGTGAGGAGGTTGGGGAGGAAACGTGGGCCAGTCCTGGAGTCTGGGGAAGGCTTGGATGAGGGCTTTGAGGCAGAGAGGGGGCTATGGCCATCTGGTAGTTCTTTGCTGCCTCCGGAGTCTCCAGAGTCTGACATCAGCGAGGCAGAAGAACAGCGTGAGCCTGTTCCCAGTGTGCGTATGTGCAGAGCTGCCAGGAGACAGGAACAATGAAGGAAACAGGGTCGACTTGGGAGTAAGGCTTGGAGATGATTGGTCCCTCCCATAAGACATAAAAGAGAAGCGAACTGGACGTGAGCTTCTGCAGGAAGCAATTAGTTCATCTGGTCGGTAAAAGCTCTGGAAAAGCTCTGATTGACTCTGTGCTAAGTTTGGCCTTGCCCTGAATTTGGCAATTAGTTCTCTGGCAGCGTTCCAAGGGAGATAAGGTGGGTGTTTGTAAACACTCCCCTGATAGACTGTTTGAGAAGCCTTTCAGGCTGGGAATGACAATAATTCACAGCTATTTGAATTAAAGAGGTTTTCCGGGACTACATTTGTGCTGTTTACTTTCTAAGGAAGCCTAGGTCAGAACAGGTTAGTCCCCTACAAAGGTGTCTAAATAGATAGATAAGCAACCCCCTTCATACCAGATGCATCCTACACTGGGCAGTTGTGCGTTGTGATATTCTATGCTGAAAGGACTACAGTACAAAAGTCAGCATCCAGAACTAGCAACGATGATGGAAAATACAGTTCAGCAAATGGAAATCATCAGATTGGAAACCACAGAAATAGAAACAAAGACCATCAAGATACGATCCTTTAGTCATGCGCATCTTCAGAAGGTCTTCAGTCCCTTTTTTAAAAAATTCTTCCACTGATCCTTAAGAGCTATAATATTGAAATCCGACTCCCTAAATTAATAAACTTCTTCCAAACAACGTCAAAAGCTCACCAGGTTACAACATGCTTCTGAAGGGGTGGTAGGACTTGGTCAAGCTCATCTTAAAGATTATGCAGTTCTTTGGGGATGTTTCCTGCTTTAAAATGGTAATAAAGTATACTTGTGAGAGTTTATCAAAATGTGTTTTAAGCTTTGGGCATCAGGATCATCTAATTCTGGATCAGGACTCCTTACGCACAGTAACTCAGGCACTCGTCACTTCCCGCCTGGACTACTGCAATGCTCTCTACATGGAGTTCCCCTTGAGGAGCACCCAGAGGCTCCAACTGGTGCATAATGCGGCCGCGCGGGGGATTATGGTAATGAGGGGGCGCTCCCATGTGACACCTCTCCTGCGTGAGCTGCATTGGCTTCCAGTGGTCTTCCGGGTGCGCTTCAAGGTGTTGGTTACCACCTTTAAAGCGCTCCATGGCATAGGACCTGGGTATTTGCAGGACCGCCTTCTGCCGCCAATAGCCTCCCACCGACCAGTACGCTCCCACAGAGAGGGACTCCTCAGGGTGCCGTCAGCCAGGCAATGTCGGCTGGCGACCCCCAGGGAGAGGGCCTTCTCTGTGGCAGCTCCAGCCCTCTGGAACGATTTGTCCCCAGAGATACGAAGGATATCGGATCTCCGGGTTTTTCTTTGTGCCCTAAAAACTTTTTTTTTCCATCAAGCAGGGCTGGCGTGAAACCCCCCTCCCCTTTTTTTTAGTCTTTTTTAGTTTTTTAGCTTTTAAATTGCCAATGGGTTTTAATTCGAATTGTTTTAAATTTGGGCCAAAGTTATGTAATTCTTTTAATAATTTTAAATTTTGTATTGGTATGTGTTTTAGCGCTGGCTGTGCACCGCCCTGAATCCACTAGGAGAAGAGCGGTATACAAATTGAATAAAATAAATAAATAAATAAATTCTGCACTAAGGATACCATGTTTTCTGAAGATGGAGACCTTGTTTTGATGTTCCTCTAAGTCAGGGGTGGCAAACCTTTTACTCACCGACTCCCGAAGAGGTACATGCTTCGTATGCTTCCCCCATGCGCGTGCCATCTGCACTAACACACAGTTCCTTCCCCATGCGCTGCATGTGCAACCGCACCATCTGGGCATGCACTCATCTTTTGTGCACGCCCCCACCATGCGCTGTGCACACAATTGCACTGTCTGCGCATGCTGCAGGTTTTTGCAGCCTCCCCTCATGCGCTGTGTGCACAGTCACACCATCTGTGCATATGCGTGGCTTTCATGCACACAATGCACACATGTGAACGCTGTCTGCGCATATGTGTACACACCAGTACTCTCACAGGCATGCACAAATGTGTGTGCATGCTCAGGAGAGCTCCTAAGAGTCCCCTGAATTGCGTGCATGCACACTGGAGGCTCGAATACCAGCTGGGGCACGCATGCTTGCACAGTGCAGGTGAGTTTGGCAACAGCTTGTGTGCCTGGAAAAATGGCTCTGCGTGCCACTTCCGGCACGCGTGCCATAGGTTTGCCATCATGGCTCTAAGTCTTTGAACCTTTTCTTTTTAGTAAATTAATGCCTATTCTACTAAATCCCTATTTTCTGAAATTTGCCCCTTCATATCTACATGCCTCCATACAAGATTGTTTGCCTCAACATGCACCTCCAGCTTCCCAAAGGAAACCCCCTGTGCCCCAAATTTAAAGGCAGGCAGGAGAGTCAGTTTATTTTAAATTTATTTTATTTATTTAAAACATTTGTACAGCTGCCCATTTTATATCACACTCAGGGCGTCTCCCACGGCAGGAGTTTTATTCAGCATAAAAAGATGAGCATAAAATAATTACACAGTAGCTTGAGTAAGATGTTAAATAATTAAAGACGGGTTGCTGGATTGGAGAGGTGTTAAATATTTCATTTTGAACAACAGCAGAAAGTGCTGTAAAGTATTATTTTACTTTTAGATGAAGCAATATTAATCAGCAACAAGTTAATTAATCATCACCATCTCTGTTATGTGGCAGGTACACCAAAGTCACATATGTGAACATTCTAAAGTAGCATGTTTAAAACTAGACATGATTTCATTTCTTTTCAATTCAGCCATCTGAATTAATCAATATTCTGCATGGGTTATCTGTTATCTCTTTGAGACATAACAAAATATCCTAAAATACTTTGAGATATTTTTTTTTTTTAAAAAAGAAAGGACATAATCCATCAGTAAAAATAAATCACGTCCTTGCCAAACAAAAATGAATCCATTAAGATTCTTGTTATTATTGCTTTTGTTTAAAAAAAAAAGAGGGAAAAATAGCAAAAGGGAAAAGAGTGGCAAAAGAGTTCATTGTTAATAAAGAATTGCTAAGCAACAGTACAGACATTTCAACTGAGCTCTCAACAAATAATTAGCTAAAATAGAGCTGGAGGTTGAGAAGCTGCTAAATAGAATTTGGAAATACAGACTAGTGTGTTCCTTAAACTCAGATAGTTTTAAACTATTTTTATGGTTACGCTCAGCCCAACAAGCATTCAGAAATAACTGTGTAAATCAGCTATGAAGACCCTAAAGATAAACTCTCTATGAAATTAGTAGCATTTCTCTTGCTTTTCTCTCTTCTGGGTCCCCCCCTCCCCCCCGTATTTTACTAACTTCGGCCTATTATAAAAGTTTCAAGAACTGGCTTTTTAAACTTGGCCTCATATGAAACATATGCATATTTTATACAGCACTGTCTTGCTCACAAGTACAGACCACCTGTCAGAAAAAAAGATTTCTGTGGATTGGAGTGCAAAAGTACCAAGCAAAGATTTATGCCTGTTTAAGAACAGTGGTTGTTAAGCTGGATTCACCAAGGAGAAAAGGACAAAGACACTTGGCTGTAATTGCTGATTTTTAGCCAATCATGCAGAGATCGTAAAAGAAATTATTTTGGATTACTTAGATATTAGTGATTCAGAGAAGAGAATTGAGATCTTCTGCCTGGATTGGAGAGAAGACTGGATCATTTGTTTGTCTTTTGCAAAAGAAGTATAGGACGTAGTATGAGCCATGGTGGCACAGTGGTTAGAGTGCAGTACTGCAAGTTACTTTTGTTGACTGCCGGCTGCCTGCAATTTGGCAGTTCAAATCTCACCAGGCTCAAGGTTGACTCAGCCTTCCATCCTTCCGAGGTCAGTAAAATGAGGATCCAGATTGTTGGGGGCAATAGGATGACTCTGTAGATTGCTTAAAGAGGGCCGTAAAGCACTATGAAGTGGTATATAAGTCTAAGGGCTATTGTTATTGCTATTGTATACATGGGAACACATTTTTGTCAATAAAAGAGTAGCAGATGCCCAAAGGAACTTCTCCAACTGTATACAGAGGTCTTCAAACTTGGCAGCTTTAAGACTTGTGGACTTCAACTCCCAGAGCTGGCTGGAGAATTCTGGGAGTTGAAGTCCACAAGTTTTAAAGCTGCCAAGTTTGAGGACCCCTATGGTTCTTGGAGGGGAGGTAAAATGCTGAAGAAGATGATGTTACACAAACTCAAGTGAACACTTGTTTTTTTGCTGAGGGACAACAACCCCTTCAGTTTCATGGATAACTGACATTCAATCCAACCATCACACCACATCACATACACACCCCAAAAAAAAAAATAAAGACAGACAGAAAGAAGGAGTGTCTATGAAGATTCTCAATCTTCGAAGTCATGATTGTCCCAAAAGTGCTTTTCCAAAAGGCAACTAGACTTCGTTGGTATTTTCTTTTTTAAAAAAAAATCCAAGAAAGTCCACTTGCCTTTTGGAAAAGCACATCCGGGACAGAAAGAACAAGAAAATAAACAACTTCTGTTTGTAGTGATTGACTTCCCAATTGAAGCAGAGAGGGCCATATTCCAAAGATTCAAACTCAATGGAGCATCGTAACATTGAAAGGGTGGAATTTCTGCCATAAAGAAACAGATAATGGAAGTTATGCATTCCCAACATCCTAGGCAGCTGTGGTTCTCTGTTTCTGTTGAGAATAGATATCAAGAAGCCCAAAATCTGGAATCAAAGCACTATCAATACTTTAAAGCAAGGGTGTCCAACCATGGCTACTTTAAGACATGTGGACTTGAAGTCTGCAGGTCTTAAAATGGCCAAGGTTCTCACTCCTGCTTTAAACAAAGCTAGCATCCAACCCTTGTTAGAACAAATGAATTAACTGGGATGGATTCTTTTAAAGGGGAGGAGGGAAAAATCAAATCCATGGGGGTGGAAAAAAACACAACATACTAGCATTGATCATTCAGGCCACTTTCATAAAGAGTGTCCTTGGAACTCAAATGCCATTTGCACAAACATTAATATACTGCAAAGCTTTTTAATTTGATTGCTTTGAGATGAATAGATGGGTCAATGCCAAATACACTGATCTCATCCGCTGAATGGAAATCGCAGCACAATACCAGCGGATTAAAATGAAGTGACCCAGATTGACCACTCCGCAAGGCTCCCTCCAAAATCAAACGCGGCTTCTATGACTTGAGAGGCCTGTTGCCTTCGAGACGAAGAAGATGAGGCTGGATCCAGAATCCCAAATATTTGACTTTTGGGAGGACAGGAGAAGGATTTAGTTGCAGGTTCAGAGTTTATGCTTTTTCAGATCTAGATGTCAGTTTTCCTTCT
Source organism: Pituophis catenifer annectens (assembly GCF_029215685.1). Classification (NCBI taxonomy): domain Eukaryota; kingdom Metazoa; phylum Chordata; class Lepidosauria; order Squamata; family Colubridae; genus Pituophis; species Pituophis catenifer. The sequence continues at coordinate 92,910,958 of NW_027256886.1, read as the reverse complement.
CTGGCTTTATGGCATTTGACTCTTCTATTTTATGCTTATAAAAATAAAAATAAATGTTGCTCCTTGGAAACTGAACCACCCTCTAATCATTTTGGCTGCCCTGTTTGTTTGCTTTTAGTGGCTTTGCAATCCCTTTTCTAAGATGAAGTGAGTAGAACTGCAAATAATACTCTAGATAAAAATACTTCCCTGGACTATGGAAGGAGGAAGGAGGGAGGGAGGGAGGGGAGAGGGGAGTGAAGGAAGGACTTCCCTTCTCTGCTTCCCCTCTGGCTTCTAGTTTCAATTTCTTTCCTAATCATTTAAGCAAAAAATTGCTTTCTCCCCCATCCTCAACACCTGCCCTTTGGATTGATCTTTTCACTGACCTGGTCAACCAAGGAGAGAGTATGGTTTCTTGTGTGTGTTTTAGTATGAATCACTTGATACCATATTTTTGCTGTCAAACATCTCCTCAGCTGACTTTCCACTCACCCAAAATGCAATGACTTGGTGACTTGGCAATCATCCATCCATCCATCCATCCATCCATCCATCCATCCATCCATCCCTTTCTTCCACTCCACCTGTGCTCAGTTCCAAAAGACATAACCTTGCCAATAATCTCCCACTCAGATGATGGTTTTCCTCATTTCCTCAGCGTTTTAGAAATGTGAGATTGCAAGAGACTATTAATAGGGTGAGGCAGCTGGTCCAGAGAGGGAAGATTCTCAGACTAAGAAGGTCTAATGTGAACTGAGGTCCTGCTAGAGGCAACCCTCTTCACGGCAGTGAGCCTGCTTTGTCTGTAATGGTCTTCACCAAGGAGCACCTCCCTGGCCTTGTCTCTCTCTATGACTTCCCCAGGGAGAGTGAAATAGAACAGGACCACAGCAGGAATGACAGCTGAAGTCCTAAACACTCAGTTCCAAATCATGAAAGCTCTGGGGGATTTACCAAGTGGCATCTGTTGCCACATTTCTGCAGATTCCTACGAAGAACCCACATTCACATTCAAAAGAAGAAGCCATCAATGTAATGTTCATCGGTTAACTGCTGCGTCTTCCCTTGATTTCTGTAATTTCAGCCAGGAAATAAAATATATATGTGATGATAGCAAATAAAATAAAGGTAAAAAAGGAAGTTGTCTGGTTCTTGATGGACATTTATATGCAGTGAAGCTGAGAGAGCAAAGCAATCTTTATTGCATCTGACCTCACATCCATGCAGAGGTGTGGAATGGAATTATAATATTAACTTCAAAGCTCACACCAGACTTGGTGCTTTGGCAGAGAATCACTAACACACGCCTTGTAGGCATTTTCGGAGAGAGGGAAGGAGGGAAGAAGGAAGGAAGGAAGGAAGGAAGGAAGGAAGGAAGGAAGGAAGGAAGGAAGGAAGGAAGGAAGGAAGGAAGGGGAAATGAAGACAGGACCAAAATTCAGAAGCTTCTCAAAAATAGTTTATCTGAATTCTGAGCCTTATTTATTGTAATGTGGGATATGAACTCTAATGAAACTACACATTCCCCTTCTAATGATTCTTGGCATAGAAGCTATGCAAGGTATATATTTTTTGCAAGAAGTAACAAAGGAAGCAAACCCTCACCCAATTCAAATGCCTGACATACCTAGACTTTTCTTCTTCTTTTTTTTCTAAAAGAGGTAAGCAAAATGAACAAACCCAGATTACAAATTTGCAGCAACGTTATAGCCCTTTGGCTTTGGGTGAATGGAGAGGTTCTGCTTAAATAAAGACACTGAGCAAGGCCTAGTTTTAGAAAATACAATATACTGTATACATTTTAATTTGACTCATTTGATGGATGTGCTTCTTTGTAAACTAGAGATGAGGAACATAGGAAAATTCTTCCCGCCATGTCAGACTTCCTAACTCTGCATTATCAAGACTGATGAACAGATTTTTGTTGTTGTTATGACCACCTTTCTCTATTAAACATGTTTCCAGAGTATTAAGGTAGATTATCAAGCTTTTAATGGCATGGACATCAATTTCTAGATGACAGACATGGGGCCAGTTATTTATGATTTAGTTTGCTGGTATTGGCTGGCATATTTCCTTACCGAATTTATGGGAGAGAGCAATTAAATGGCCTTCCTTTTTCTCGATTGCCTTTCTGTAAAAACACCAATATTCCTAAAGTGGTCCATCTGTATTTTTATGTTGATAAAATTGGTCTCAACACAAGGCAGGGAAGGATAGGTTTCTCTTATAAACACATTTGTGTTTTATTTTATTTCCACTTAAATTAATATTTGTTATAATTACTGGACTGTGGCCTGGATCCCAATGACTACTTCAATTCTCCATTTTCCTGCTATTACAAGGTACTTCTGATAATTGAGGAACAGCCATAACTGCAGAAAAAGGAGGATTGCTAATGTTCACTATTATATTATTTCTAGGAAATCAGGATATGGTATCTTTTTAGCAAGCAAGCAGGAAAAGCTTACAACAGAGGTGAGTTTCAGCAGGTTCTGACCAGTTCTGGAGAACCAGTAGCGGAAATTTTGAGTAGTTCGGAGAACTGGTAGTAAAAATTCTGACTGGCCCCGGCCCCGTCCCCATCTATTCTCTGCCTCTTGAGTCCCAGCTGATCAAGAGGGAATGGGGATTTTGCAGTAATTTCCCCCTCTATTGGGGAGGGAATGGAGATTTTGCAGTATCCTTCCCACGCCACACCAAGCCATGCCACACCCACACCCACCACAGAACCAGTAGTAAAAAATTTTTGAAACACACCACTGGCTTACAGAAACTTTTCCTTGCAGGGTTTCTGGAAAACGATTTGCATACGTATTTGTACAAATATGACTGTTTCTTGGAGTGTAAACAGGGAATGTGCAAATCTAATTTCAGAGAGAGATACCTATCTAAGTGCAAATTGTTGGGGCCTCCTAGGAGACTTGCCAACCATTTATGAACTGTGGCTGTGTGACCTTGTGTGCAGCGAGATGAAAGATTGTCATTTTATTCCTTTTAAGTGATAAAATCTACAGCAGGCGAAAAGGAACTTCAGAATAACTACAGTACTTACTATTCTTCCATACAATGACATTTTGTGTATTACCAATACAGGAAGAAATTCTATTTTCCAATTACAGTAATACTACAGCCCTTTGGAATTCATAGGATATCCCCACAATGTGGAGACAGCCAACTGTTCTCGCTGCCATGGGGAATAGTAAGGCAGCTGGGTTCACAAATGCATTTCATGGTGAATCTTCTCTAAGACTGATCAGGATTCCCATCATAGCCAATTTTTCCGGCACAGCAACCGTCATGAAGCAAGATCCCACAAACGTGATTTGACTTTGAAGTGGTACCATTGAAAGCTGGCTTAAGAGTTGCTGGGGTATTTGTAGAAAGGCGAGAGGAAGAAGAGGAGAAGGATAAAGAAGGGGAGGAGGAGAGGGAGGAGGAAGAGGGGAAATGGGAGGGAGAGGGGGAAAAGGAAGAGGAAGAAATGGGAGGAGGAGGAAAAGGAGGAAGTGAGGAGGAGGGGGGAGGAGAAGGAGAGGAGGGGGAAGGGGGAGGAGGAGAAGGAGGAGGGGGAGGGGAAAGGGGAGAGGAGGGGAGTAGGAAGAGGGGGAATGGGAGAGAGAGGGAAAAAAGGAGGAGGAGGAAATGGGGAGGAGGAAGAAGAAGAAGAGGAGTTAGTGAGGAGGAGGGGGAGGGGAAGGGAGGAAGGGAAAGGAGGGAGGAGGAGGGGAGGAGGAAGAGGGGAAATGGGAGCCAGAGGGGAGGAAAAGGAGGAGGAAGAAATGGGAGGAGGAGGAAGAGGAGGAAGTGAGGAGGAGGGGGGAGGAGAAGGAGAAGAGGGGGAAGGGGGAGGAGGAGAAGGAGGATTGGGAGAGGAAAGGGGAGAGGAGGGGAGTAGGAAGAGGGGGAATGGGAGAGAGAGGGAAAAAGGAGGAGGAGGAAATGGGGAGGAGGAAGAAGAAGAAGAGGAGTTAGTGAGGAAGAGGGGGAGGGGAAGGGGGGAGGGGAAAGGAGGGAGGAGGAGGGGAGGAGGAAGAGGGGAAATGGGAGGGAGGGGGAAAAGCAGGAGGAAGAAATGGGAGGAGGAGGAAGAGGAGGAAGTGAGGAGGAGCGGGGAGGAGAAGGAGAGGAGGGGGAAGGGAGAGGAGGAGAAGGGGAGGGGAAAGGAGGGAGGAGGAGGAGAGGAGGAAGAGGGGAAATGGGAGAGGGGGGGGAGAAGGAGGGGGAGGAAATGGGAAGGGAAGGAGGAAGAAGAGGAAGAGGAGGAAGTGAGGAGGAGGGGAGGGGAAGGAGAGGAGGGGAAGAGGGAGGAGGAGGAGGAGGAGACAGAACTGAGAAGAAGAATGTGAAGAATATTTCAAAGAGAGGCTTTCAAAGTACATTTGACTGAAGGGTGTCCCTTGTTTTTGAAGCAGATGTGTCTTTTGAAGGTAAACCTGCATATGAAATCTCTGGCTGTCCCACACAGAAAAACAGCAATTACTTCCAAAACAACATACAAGAGTCTCAAATAATGCTCAACACGAAGGCTTTGTTTATTCAATGTGTCTTGGCAAAATACTCCCTTTCAAGTGAGGTTTGTGCAGGCATAGCGGTCACTTTCTGTTAAACTATGAAACATCTTTTCACAGGGCAAAATCTTTAGCAATTCTAAAGATACCAATTGCTTCAAGCTTTATATAGCCAGTGGTACAGGATTCCAGATTTAGTTGTCTATTTTTTACCCAGGCGTAAAATCAGTGTAAAATCCAGCCCCTTTGCATGCAGAATTGGCATTTCTATCATTGTTTTAGGACAAGAAAATACTCAAGCCACGAGATAATAACATGAAGATCTTGTTAAAAAAAAACTAATCCATCATCTTTTATTAGCCTTCTCAAATATTCAGGTAAATAATACTTAATGCACAGACAATTATCCCTTGTTCTAAATGGCAAAATAATTGCTATGCTATTTGCATTTCAAACATGTTTATGTATTCTGTGACCACAGATATTCCACAGGCCACATTCCACCTTCATGCCTGAGAATGTATAAATGCAAGATATAATTTCAGTATTTATACAGCCTATTTTTCAAAAAAGATGGACAGGCTAACACTGGAATTAAAGGATAAGGTAGACTCGAAATATTATATGGCATGGAACAAATGGCATGAATGGATAAATCAAAGACAAAGTTCCTAAGATAATAAAATCAACAACTAGACACCGTCAATAACGTATAGAGATATATTTATATTGTAATTTGTATTATTATATTGTGTGTATTTTCTATTTTTTTTCTTTTTCTTCTCTTGCTTTTTTTTTCTTTCTTTTGTGTGTCTTTCTCTTTTTTATGTCTTTCTTTTTCTCTTCAGTTCTTATTGTTCTTCTATCTTTCTTTATTTCATATTTTATATTGTATGTAGTGAATGTGATATTTTATCTTTTTATACCTAATAAAGATTATTTTATTAAAAAAAAGAAACTTATTTACAGTGGAAAGACATCAATAGTTATTAGACCGCCTGCATTTTCTGAAAGAAAGAATGAACAAAAAGGGGAACGCACGGGTCGATGGGAGGTCGTCAGTGGCAGAAGGCGTTCTCGAAGATAACTAGGTCCTATGCCATGGAGCGCTTTAAAGGTGGTAATCAACACCTTGAAGTAATGATTCCTTTTTTCTATTGTACTACTATTACTATTGTAATGCTCTCTACATGGGGCTCCCCTTGAGGAGCATGCGGAGGCTCCAACTGGTGCAGAGTGCGGCCGCACGGGTGGTTATGGGAGCAACATGGCGCTCCCGTGTAACACCTCTCCTGCATGAGCTGCACTGGCTCCCGGTGGTCTTCCGGGTGCGCTTCAAGGTTTTGGTTACCACCTTTAAAGCACTCCATGGCTTAGGACCTGGTTATTTACGGGACCGCCTACTACCACAAATAGCCTCCCACTGGCCGGTATGCTCTCATAGAGAGGGTCTCCTCCGGGTGCCGTCAGCCAAGCAGTGTCGACTGGCGGCCCCCAGGGGGAGGGCCTTCTCTGTGGGGGCACCCACTATCTGGAACAAGCTCTCCCTGGAGATACGGAGGATCCCGGATCTGCGCACCTTCCGCCATGCTCTTAAGACCCTCTTATTCCAGCAAGCCAGCCTGGCCTAATTTTTCTCCCCTTTCTTTTAAATTTTAAATTGAAATTTTAATTTGTTTTAAATTTATTGGGATTTTAATTGTCATGGGCCAATATTATTTAATTTGGTTTTAAATTGTTTTTAACTTTTGTATTCCTGTATTTTATCTTGTGCCTGTTCACCGCCCTGAGTCCTTCGGGAGTAGGGCGGTATACAAATTTAATAAAACTAAACTAAACTAAACTAAGTTATGCACCATAAGATAGATGCCATCTTACAAAGCTGATTCACCAACTGAGCGACACACACTTCGCTGCTGTGAAAAAGAATATTCCTTGTATTTACATAATATTCCACCTTTGATAGGCTTTATAAACATATTTATTTCCATAAGAGAAGAGGGAGATCAGCTGGCAGAAGTGGGCTGCATTGTTAATCTGAGGGGACAGCCAGGTTTACTTTTCCTTTTCATCCAATGCTGGTGAAATAGTGGTTATTCAGAATTGGTGATGGAGAAGGACGAAGTGAGGGGGCCAATATTTTTTGTCTGTTGTATCCACACAATATAAAGGCCTTATTGTGGGTGCCTTATTTGTCTGGATAACAAGAACAGCTTGAGAGAGATATTTTATCAGCTCAGGTACCCTATCAAGGTATAATACTGTTTGGACTGTTATATTTCTCTATAGCAGTGCCTATTAATGGCTTTTAGAATGCACAGATACTTAAGCCAATCAGAGGGCAGCTAATAGGTTTGAATCTCCCGGGCTTTTATGTTCCCTCCCCTAACTGTCACAGTTAACAGTATAAAAGGAGATTCTAGTCAGAAACCCCTGATCTGGCTCTGGCTCTGTTGTTGTTGTTGTTGTTGTCTTCAGTCTTCTCTCAGCTCTTCTGTATTGTATTGTATTATATTCTCTTCTTTTCCGTTAGACAACTGTGAGCAGTTTGGAAGTCTGTTAGAAGAGCAGTTCTGGTGGTTTATAATACTATTTCTTCTGAGGAAGAATAGTCAGATATATTTTATTTATTTATTTATTTATTTTAGTCAGATTTATATGCCACCCTTCTCCCGTAGGACTCGGGGTGGCTCACAACAATAGAACAATCCGACAATAGGTGAAAATTAAATAATGTTAAAACCAATTTAAAATCCCCAGATTAAAATCTGTGGCAGATCAGGGAAGCTGGTGGAAGAGCCATGTCTTTAGGTCAGCGCGGAAGGTGGGGAGGTCAGGGGCCGCCCAGAGCTCGGTGGGCAACCCGTTCCTGAGGGTCGGTGCAGCCACAGAGAACGCCCTCATCCTGGGGACCGCCAGCCGACACTGTCTAGCTAAGGGGACCCGGAGGACGGAGTACTGGGTGGTGGGAGTCCGGTAGGAGGTGATCCTGCAAATACCCCAGGCCCGTGCCATGAAGGGCTTTATAGGTGAGTACCAGCATCTTGAAGCGGATCCGGAGGACCATTGGCCACCAGTGCAGCTCGCGCAATAGTGGTGTTATATGGGAGGAGTGGGACGCACCTGTAACTACTCGTGCGGCCGCATTCTGAACCAGTTGGAGCCTCCGGGTACACCCCAAGGGCAGCCCCATGTAGAGGGCATTGCAGTAATCCAATCGAGAGATAATGAGAGCCTGAGTGACCGTATGGAGGGCATCCCTGTTTAGAAAGGGGCGTAACTGGCACAACAGGTGAACCTGGTGATATAACATTGCTTAGAGCGAATAGATATAGATAAAGATACATATCTATATCTGTTTATTATTTATTAACCTCCACAACATGGACCCAGATAGATAAGTAGGGAGGGAGGGAGGGAGGGAGGTAGATATGAAGGGAGGGAGGGAGGAAGAAAGGAAGGAAGGAAGTTCTTTCCCATCTTCTGAATCCATTTTCCAGCATGAGAAGTCTTCTTAGAAATTTTGCAATTAATCTAGATCTGTGATGGCGAACCTGTGTGCAGCAGGTGTGTGCAGCAGGTGGCACATGGAGCCCTCTCTGCTGGCATGCGAGCTGTCGCCCAGCTCATGTCCACTGCGCATGCACATGCGAGCCTCCCATCAGCCAGCTGATTTTTGGGATGCGCAGGGGGCGAGGTGCATGTGGGAGACACGAGTGCATGCGTGGGGGATCAAGCGTGCATGGGTGTGGGGGTCACGCATGCATGCATGGAAGTTGTGCGTGCATACGCGGGGGCACACACACATGCGTGGGGTGGGAGTGGTGTGTGTGTTCTGGAAGTGCAGAAACAGGCCCACATGGGGGGAGGGGTCACGGGGTGTGTGTGTGTGTGTGTGTGTGTGTGTGTGTGTGTGTGTGTGTGTTTGTGTGTGCAGGGGCGTGCACATTGCATTATGGGTTCCAGTACATGCTATCGCGCAGGCACGCACTTTTGGCACCCAAAGAGAAAAAGGTTAGTCATCACTGATCTAGATGGACCCAAAAATACCTTTGATATTTACGTGGTGGACACATTCACAATCTTTAATATGTCAACATTATAGAAACATTAGTTAATATAGTCCATCATCTTCTATCCAGAAAGGCTCCTCATATCAATTAAATTTCCCCAAAGAGTTTATTAGACTCACTGAGAACTGATGGACCCCCTACTATGAACTAGAGGTTGAGTCTACACATCACATTCTTCTGTTCTACTGTCTTTATTTTGGAGCTGATCACTAATTAATAACTGTTACTTCTTTTTCCATTTCAAAAATTATGTTGTATGGGGGATTTTTCTTTGTCTCTCCAAAAAGAGAGCATCACACTGTCCACTGCATGGATCCTTCCCCTTAATTGCATAGAATATACATTGTATGAGCATTAGGAAGCCAATTGTAAGGTTTTTTAAAATTTTATTTAGTAACCAATGTGTTATAAAGATAATAATCCACCTCTTATGGTAGATTAACTTTGTCTATAAATACATGACAGAAAGAATAAGGCAGGGTAATCTTTCATTTGTAGATATGCATATATGTATGTATATACGCAAACCCAAGCTGATGACAAGGAAATCTGCACTGGTACAAAATCCTAACTTGTTATGCTTAATGGATGCATATATGTGCAGACCAAGCTATTCAAAAGCTATTAAGAGAGATTGAGGCCATTTTCAGAGCACTTGGCCTTGATCTGGCTAGCAGAGCTTTTTAAAAGTTCATCCCAATTTTAGTATTATTTAGGCAATGCCAGAGACAGCAAAGTAGGCTGGGAGAGAGAGAGAGAGAGAGAGAGAGAGAGAGAGAGAGAGAGAGAGAGAGAGAGAGAGAGAGAATTCAAATGTAGATATCTCAAGGAGGGCAACACTGAGATTGATCTGTGCTAACAATGAAGAGTGACAATAACCAGACTTTCAAAGGTATGGATGCAGAAATTAGATTTGAAGGAAACAAAAATTGCAGGCTTTAAATTCAAGACATGAGACACTGCACCTATTTCTGCTCTTTTTCTACCGCTCTAGGAAAGAGAAACACTCTGCAAATAACATGCCACACAAACCCATATACAAACAGACTGATGCTCTCTCACACAGGCTGCATCTTCATATTAAGGTGCACTTTTCTCTATAGTAATAAACCACTCTATTCAGTTGATAAAAATGTTCAGCTTCCTGCTGCAGAAACGCCATTGAGGACAAGCCTGCATAAAGGGTTTTTCAGGAATAAAGGCAAAAGATAACCAGAGTGACTCACAACCTCATTTCCATCCTACCTCAAGGAACTCCAAGGGGTTGGACTAGAAGACCTCCAAGGTCCCTTCCAACCAGAGGTGGGTTTCAGCAGGTTCTGACCAGTTTTGGAGAACCGGTAGCGGAAATTTTTAGTAGTTTGGAGAACAGGTAGTAAATATTCTGACTGGCCCCACCCCCATCTATTCTCTGCCTCCCGAGTCCCAGCTGATCGGGAGGAAATGGGGATTTTGCAGTAACCTTCCCCTGCCACGCCCACCAAGCCACACTCAACAAGCCATACCACGCCCACAGAACCGGTAGTAAAACATTTTGAAACCCACCACTGCTTCCAATCCTATTATTCTAGATTCTATGTTCAGAAAGAAAACAGTTCCTGAGACAAATTAATTTTAGGAGACACCTTGGGAATATAAACTGGGTTTAGAGAAACTTATATAGATGCACCAAGATTAAATAGGCCCTCATCGATGACATACATTCACAGCTATGTTTTTTCAGTTTGCAGCGTCTGAACCGCGTGCAGAATTTGCAATTTTCAGAGCTGTTTGCAAACATAGCCCAGAGAGAGATACTTTCATAGTTCACAGTGGAATTAATTAGGACATAAATAACCAAATACATCTACATTAATTACCATCATAGCTTGGATAGTCAAGCTCATATTATTCACTTCATAGAGGTGTGTTCATTTCTAGGCTGGTAAAAACTTCAAGATGTTCCTAGCAGCTTATTAATGTTTCATTTTACTTTTCTCCCAGCAAATATTTTAGGTTTAGCTACTGTATTTTTCCAAAGAAGAAACTCCAGCTTATATTTGGGCCTTTGCCGTTCTTAGATATTTTGTCTTATGAAAGGGTTTCCTTGGCATTTCATCTACGTTCATTTAGATTGTTTCTTATTGTTTTTGATATTTTATCTCTCAGTTTGTAATACTGGCATTAAATCATACAAAGAGCCCATTAGAAGCAAAACAATTAAATGAAATCTCACTGTGCCATGGTTTGTAAAAACACTCGTTGGCATTTACACAGTAATTCTACTGCTGACATTTAAAAAAAAAAAGTATTGGTGCATTCCACAAAGAAATTGGAGGCCTCCTGTAATTTGGTATAAGAACCTTCCTTTTATGGAAATTCATAAAATAAATGTATCAAACAGACTTCCATGGGAACAAAAGAATTTGAACTGAAATAGGGCAATCCTTCCGTGTGTAACATAAGGTTCCATACAGTACATGTTTTAGTATAAGCTATGAAAAGGGAGAGTTCGATGAACTCAGTTCACAGATTTAAGGTGAAGATACAAAGGGAGAAAACATATAAGATACTATGACTTCAGGAAGGAAGGAGGGAAGTGAAGTTTAAGCATAGGGATTAGTTGGCTAATATTCTCTCCCAATAATTCACTTATTCCCATAATATATCAAGAGCCATTCTAGAGTAGGAATATTCCATCAACTTCAAGTTAAATAAGAAGAACCCCTCACCCCCTAGCAATTACAATGCCACATAACTAATTGGTAAGCAAGACTAATAACTAATTGGTAAGCAAGACATTACCCTTCTAACAAAAGTGTGCATACCCAAAGCTATGGTATTCCCAGTTGCAATGTATGGCTGTGAAAGTTGGACCATAAAGAAGGCTGAGTGCCGAAGAATTGAGGCCTTTGAACGATGGTGCTGGAGAAGACTCCTGTGAGTCCCTTGGATTGCAAGGCAATCAAACTAGTCAGTCCTAGAGGAGATCAACCCTGACTGCTCTTTAGGAGGCCAGATCCTGAAGATGAAACTCAAATACTTTGGCCACCTAATGAGAAGGACGGACTCACTGGAGAAGAGCCTAATGCTGGGAAAGACTGAGGGCAAAAGAAGAAGGGGACGGCAGAGAATGAGGTGACTGGATAGAGTCACTGAAGCAGTCAGTGTGAGATTAAATGGATTCCAGAGGATGGTAGAGGAACCTGGAGGAACATTGTCCATGGGGTCGCGATGGGTCGGACACAACTTCACAACTAACAACAACAACAATAAGCAAGACTTGAATACCGATAGAAGAAAATATTTGTAGCTTGCGGTTAAACTGTCAAATTGATGCTGTTTACTGAGCTTAGTAGTTTTCTTGCAGATGTTTCATTACCAAACTAGTAATGAATTATCATCAGAGCACTATCTACTTTGGGTAAGGAAATATTTGCAAGAAAACCTCCAAGCTCAGAGAGGATCAGCGACTTGAATAGTTACATACTCTAAACTCTGCCTAAATCCACTTTGTTTTTCTGGAAAAGCCTAATTATTTACTCCCCTGGCAATCTCATATGTTCTAATCACCCCAACTGTGTTGCATTGCTATGAAAGGAACACAAGCTTCACCATTAAATATTTATTTTCAGTGAAATAAGGTAACTAAGCAGCAAAGAGCTATACAACTCCTTGTACATAAGTACTTTCAGATCTGTAATGTATCTCCAACTGAATCGTGAAGTATTTACAGAAAAGCTATATTTTTAGAAGGTTCTTGAATCCCCAGATAGGAGTGTTATTGAAAATCTGGAGATTTTAATGTGTTGTATCTGCAAAAAGTACTAACAATACTTCTAAAGGGAAGAATTCAACAAAAGTGAATGAGGGGGAAAACCCAAGAGTGAAACTGAAAGACTCCCAGCTGCCATAAAGGAAGTCTTTGAAAGCTGTTATTTCTTGCAAAGGAAGCACAAGAAGTACTGATTAAAAGGCCATTCACACTTTTGTTCACTATTTTCATATGTAAACAACTAAGCATAATGGTGGGAATGTGAATATGGTGATTGTTGTTTATCCTTAGGTATTTTTGTTGTTGTTGTTGTGGATTTATTTCTCTGGCTTTTGGGTTTTAATTCTCTGGTAGCTACCCAGAGTTGCAATTTGCAAACAGAGCAGCCAGATATGGTAAATCACCTAAGTAAATAAGTGAAGAGAGGAAGACATGTCAATCCAGGAATAAACCAGGGGAAAATGGCACCAAATGCTTCCAAACTATCAGAATGCTAATTTTTTTGTGGGCAGATATTATTCAAACAGCCTTACACAAACACACACCAATTGTTGCCCTCAGAATTACAGCAGGCTAATCCCACTCAGAACCCTAAAATAATGCAGGATGTCTTCAATTTACAACAGTTTATTAGTGACCATTCAAAATTACAAGGGCACTGAAAAAAGTGACTTATGACCGTTTTTCACACTTATGACCGTTGCAGCATCCCCATGGTCCCATGATCAAAATTTGGTTGCTTGGCAACTGATTCATATTTATGACCGTCACCTGATCAACTTTTGCAGCCTTTTGACAAGCAAAGTCAATGGGGAAGCCAGATTCACTTAAGAACCATATTGCAATGATTCACTTAACAACTGTTGCAAGAAATGTTGTGTTGTAGGAAGTTAGCATCCACCCCTCTCCTATAAGAATGAAATATACTAGGAAATATTAAAAAGGCAGAATGTTATATTTCCCTGGATGAGACATGGAGAGATGTGTTTTTTAAGGCAGGGAGCAGACACACTCTTAATAGCCCCCACCCTCCTCAATAGCCCACAGCAGATGTCAGCACTTAAGAGATAAAGGGATAGCTATGCCCCACCCAAGATCCAACAAAGCTGGGTTAGCCCTCTACTCATCTAGCAACAGAACTCACCACATGGCACCTGGGGAGATTGCATCACCCAGCAAGGCTCAACCAAGCCTGGGATTCAAAAGACAACCTACAAAGTTACCCCTACATGGCCCCATGGGAGTCTGACAACCAATCAGAATACAAGCTCAAATTCAAAGCCCAACAGAGAGTATAAATCAATCTCTCTCTCTCTCTCTCTCTCTCTCTCACACACACACACACACACACACACACACACACACACACACACACACACACGTGCTTTTTTTTGCCCAGGATCTCAAATCCATGTGGTCCTGTCCACCATTAAACTATCTTTTCAAGCAGTCTCCATGTTTCCAGTGTCTTTCTCCCCACTTGGAACTGAACCCAGGTAGACATTTCTTCCAACAGTGTAAAATGGGAAAAAACTCACTTAACAAACGTCTCACTTAGCAACATACATTTTGGGCTTGGTTATGGTCGTAAGTCAAAGGCTACCTGTATTACAAAACAGATGCCGAAGAAATGTAACATTTTGAGAGAATTTTCAAGCGTGCTGTTCTTCCATGGAACAATTAACAGGTTGCTGTTCAGTTCTAACCCTGTAATGGAAAAGGTCCTTTTTCAGTCTGGGGCCCTTTCCTGCCCACTCCTCAGCTATTGATGGAATAAATCCAAAGGTTACATCATTCACTCAGGCAGAAACAAGGTTTAGATTGTTCATGATTAATTGAATAGCCAGAGTTATCTGAATACTATCTGTGGTATTTTCCATCAACACTCCTACATCACTTGAAATTCTCTATTAAAAAGGATTACAAGCAGAGCAATAAAATAGTAATTTGCATGTGTTTGGATTAACTTGATTGTCTGCATTCAACAGATTCCCACCACTGGAGATTCTAACATGAAAGATAAATTTATCTCAAGTGCAGCTTTATTTATAGCCATCGCTCTAAGTACCTGACACAATTTTGCCCTTTGCATTCAAAACCAATTATTATTAAATTTCAAACATCTGGATCATTACAGGCATGGTGTTCTTGGTTAAATTGAAAGAACTATGGCTAATAAAGCAATTTACAAAACACAGGCAATTATATGTTGGAATTCAAGGTTAGGCTGCGGAGACCCAAAAGCCAGCTACATTGCTGGTCAGAGACGGGACAGCAGAATAGCCAGGAAAATTAGAGCTGGAAAAAGGGAAACACATAAATATCACAAATACATATATAAAAGTGGGAGCTTCTGACCTTGGCCTGATACAATTTGAAAACAATCAAGTTAAACTAGATTCAAGAATCCAATTAGCTAAAGGGCATTATTGATGTCTGAGTGTCAGATTTCCCATGAAATTCAAAAGGAATTATAGTTTGTTTGTTTGTTTTTTTTAATAAGAGGAACAAGAAAGACAAAAAGGTTGGACAGTGGATATGGCAATACCTGGAGCCAGCAGAAGCGAAGAGAAAAGAAATTGCTTAACGCATTGTAAGCCGCCCTGAGTCTCCAGAGAAGGGTGGCATATAAATCAAATTTAAAAAAAAAAAAACCTGGAGAAAAATCACAAAATACAAAAACCTGCAAAAAAAATGGAATGACTATTGCAAAAGAAAGCAAAGATTGTACCAATAAATAGGAGCTTTGGGTGCAATCCTAAAAGAGCTGAAGCACCACTTGAACACCATCGACATTGACAAATTCACCATCGGTCAATAACAAAAGGCAGCTTTACTCAGAACAGCTTCCATCCTGTGATGAAATCTGTAACACCATCAAACATCCACCTCTGCCTATTGAGGTCCTTGGAAAGGACTTGATAGGTGGTTAAAAATGCCAACTTTAATCTAAACATCTGGCTGACTATGCAATAAACATTTTGTGTTGTTTGTTCTGAGACTTATTTAACAACTTGATCTACAAAGGAAAAAACCCTGATTACAAAAGTATTATACATTTGAACCTATGAATTAAAAGAATATATATATATATATGTAGGTCTTTGGTTATTCGGGTCTTCTCCCACGTAAAATTGGAAGTGTCTTGGCAACGTTTCGACAAAGTCTCATTCGTCATCTTCAGGCTGGTGTTCTCGGCTTCGTGCTTCCAGGAGCAATGTGAGATCGCAGCCTGGAAGCACGAAGCCGAGAACACCAGCCTGAAGATGACGAATGAGACTTTGTCGAAACGTTGCCAAGACACTTCCAATTTTACGTGGGAGAAGACCCGAATAACCAAAGACCTACATACAAACACCCGCGAAAACCTGAGAAAACTACAAAAAAACCTTGGCTACGTAGGGAAAACCTGGCTAGAAGAAAAACATATATATGTATATGTATATGTATATGTATATGTATATGTATATGTATATGTATATGTATATGTGTAGGACTTTGGTTATTTGGGTTTTCTCCTGCGTAAAATTTCGACGAAGTCTCATTCATCATCTTCAGGCTGGTGTTTTTGGCTTCGTGCTTCTAGGAGCAATGTGTGATCGCAGCTGTTTCTTCATTTTAACTGCCAGTGGGGGTGCGAGCTGATTGGGTGGGAGCTTGGCTGTATTCTGATTGGGTGGAGGTGTGTTCTGATTGGTTAGTGGTTTGGCTGTGCTCTGATTGGATGGGGGGGTTGGCTGTGCTCTGATTGGATGGGGGTGTGTTCTGTTTAGGTGGGGGCTTGGTTGTGCTCGGGTTAGTCTGAGTTGCAGGGGGATTTGAGCTGGTGAGCTGCGTTGCTGTTGTTTGGCTTCACGTTCGTGGTCGTGCCACATCTTCATGGTGGGTGTCAGTTTGCTTCATGTATGGATTGGAGGAGTTTAAAGTCGCTAATGATGCAGCTGTGGTCTGGCTTCTGGTTTGTAGTCGTGCCTCATCAGTGTGGGTTTGCTTTTTGTGTGGATGTGTGGTGGTGACATCCTGTGTGGTTTTCGTGAGTGTGGGTCTGGTATTATTCTTTGTGTTAGGGACTCGTTTGTCAATGAGGGCAGGTTTCCAAATGGCTGGTAGGCGGGAGGTATCATCTCCTTTATTCATGCTGTGTGGACGTTTTTCTATCTCGATGGCTTCTCTGATTATTCTGTTGTTAAAGTGTTCAGTTTTGGCTATAGTTCTGGTCTTTTTAAAATCAATATCATGTCCTGTGGCTTTAAGGTGTTGGAGCAGGGAAGAAGTTGGTTCCTCTTTTCTGACTGATTTCTTGTGTTCTTCAATGCGTGCACTTATTCTTCTGTTGGTTTGTCCGATGTATGTGGTGGGGCAGGCGGTGCATGGGATTTCATATACTCCTTGATTTTCTAACTCAATTTTGTCTTTGGGGTTTCTTAGGATGGTGGATATTTTTCGGTTTGTGCAGAATGCTGTCTTGATGTTGTGTTTGTGGAAGATCTTGCTGATTCTGTCTGTGGTGCCTTTTACGTATGGGAGGAGGGCTTTGCCATTTTCTTGTTCTCTGTCTTGGATTTTAGTGGGGGTTTCTTTTTGGATTAGGTTGGTAATCTTATTTCTTTGGAATCTGTTGGATGTTAGTACGTTAGTGAGAGTGTGTAGTTCAGTTTTTAGGTGTTGTTCATCAGCTAAGCGTTTTGTTCTGGAGATGAGTGTCTTGGTTACAGAGTTGATCTGTGCTGGGTGGTGGTGTGAGAGTGCATGCAGATAGCGGTTTGTGTGTGTTTTCTTCTGGTAGATGGTGTGTCCTAGCGAGCCATTGGATTTTTTGTAGACTAAGACATCCAGGAAGGGAAGTTGGTTGTTAGCTTCTGTTTCCATGGTGAACTGTATTTTGGGGTGTAGGCTGTTGAGGTGTGTGAGGAAGTTGTCCAGTTTTTATTTCCTGTGTGGCCAGATTATGAAGGTGTGGTCTACGTATTTGAGCCAGAGTTTGGGTTTGTGATCCGATATTTCTAGAGCTTGGGTTTCAAAGTATTCCATATAGAGGTTGGCAATGACAGGTGAGAGGGGTGATCCCATGGGTGCTCCTTCTATTTGTTTGTATTTTTGTCCATTATAGATGAAGTATGTGTTGGATAGGCAGTGGTTGGTCAGATCTAGGATATGCTTGGGAGGGTTATATTTGTTTTGGATAGCTGTCAAGGCTTCTTTGATTGGCACTTGGGTGAAGAGGGATATGACATCGAAGGTCACAAGTAGGTCACTGGGCTGTAAATTTTGTTTCTTTATGATCTCTATGAACTGGAATGAGTTTTTTACGTGTGAGGTGATGGATTCTGCATAGGGCTGTAGTTGTTTGGCGAGAAATTTGGCTAGGTTTTGTAGAGGTGAGCCTATGGAGCTGACTATGGGTCTAAGTGGGATTCCTTCTTTGTGTATCTTGGGGAGACCATAGAGCTTAGGGCATCTGGATGATTTCTCTCTGGGAATGATTCTTTGCTGGATCTCTTCACTGATGGGGGAGGCTTTTTTTTGGATCTAGTGGTTTTTTCCAGGTAGGTGGTGGGATCTGTGTTTAGGGAGAGAATTGGAGTATTTGATCCCAATTTTTATTTGAATCTCATTTTAAACAGAGGAAGTCTTAAATCTGAAATTCAGCCTTGGGACCAAATTGAGATACCACTTGAATTGTGTTGCTACCCTTCAGAAACACACCAAATATTTTCCAATATTTCCAGCCTCACAGACCAACACGTCTTAGTCATGTCATCCACCCCAGATTTTCCCTCATTTCTAAGCCTTTAGAAGCAGAGATGACCAGAGGTGATATTCAGCAGGTTCTGACCAGTTCTGGAGAACCGGTAGCAGAAATTTTGAGTAGTTTGGAGAACCGGTAAGTACCACTTCTGACTGGCCCCGCCCCCATCTATTCTCTGCCTCCCGAGTCCCAGCTGATTGGGAGGAAATGGGGATTTTGCAGTATCCTTCCCCTGGAGTGGGGAGGGAATGGAGATTTTACAGTATCCTTCCCCTGCCACACCCACCAAGCCACGGCCACAGAACCAGAAGTAAAAAAAATTGAGTCCCACCACTGACAATGACAATAATACCAAGCAGAGATTCATAGTAAAAGCCATATAGCCTCTACCCCACTCTCTATGAAGAAAAGGAAAGGGAGCAAAATTTCTGTTTTTTAGCATCTGGATAGTTTACAAATGACTTATCTATTAACATTTTTCTGATGTCCGGCTGTTACATAACCCTCATTTTTGGTTCTTGTTGAGTTCTTTCTCTGAACAGCTCAGCTGCTGATCCCCTCAAGAGCCTTCCTGGTCTTTCAAAGACAAAAGACAGATTGTACCAAAAGGATATTCTGTCTAGCTGTCCTTTCTGCAGAATAGCTCCCAGGCCTTGACGGTGTGACAGAAACTGAAGCAGGTCACCCAGACCTCATAAGAATGGGACAATATCTCTTTTTCTTGCCAAACCTATTAAAAATCCATTTTATCTCAAATGTCACACTTCAACCCCAGTACAAATGCTGTATTTCATTCCCCCAGTGATTGTAATAGTGTGCAGGTGGCTCACAGGTTCATAAATAGTATAGAGTTAAGTAACCTGCTAACTTCCATATGGCCTATATGATTGCCAAATTATCCCCTTTAGCATATTTCAGAGGCATACAGCCTTTAAAAAGATTACATAGTTCCATTATTCAACTTTTCGTCTCCTAAAGCTTTGCTGAATCAATCAAGATTCAGTAACAGAAGATTTTTTTTTTTTGAACAAATTACTTCTTAATTCAGCCCAGACGTATATTCCTGCAGGGATCTGGAAAAATATCAGGATCATTAGCCTAATAATTCCTGTAATAGCCCTTTTTCTCTGGGGAAGGTCTGAGCAGCATGATAATTTAGTGCATTACCCTTTAAACTTCACATCCTGCAGGGCTGTTGCCTTTCTGACATGTGAATGGCAAACCTGAATATTAGCAGAAGTTATGTATTTTAGAGGGCAGCGGTTGGAAGCACATAATGAAATATTGCTGCTGGAGTGAATAGAAATATAGCACAGTCCTTAATTTATTTGGGTTCTTTTCAGCAAGCCTGAAAGGCAGCTTGGACGAGCATCCTTTGATAAGTTGAAGACCACAAATATATAAGGAAAGCAATTTCAAACCACCGTGGAAAAGCTTAAATTAGCTGAAACGGTGTCAACAACTCACTCTGATGTTTCCAATCAAGGATGGAAGAATCTAGCGCATGCACAGAACCAAACCCACGGCCCTTCGACAGGACAGTGGAGAACATTGTTTCCAGAAAGATACCTTGTGCATCTCTCTTAAGTTTTCAGATTCCACAATGCAACATGCAGAGTTTGTATTCCAGAGTATATTGTCATAATTCTCAGAGTTCAATAAAACTTGTGTCTGTTGGACCCCAGGGCTCACACGAGGCCTTAAATATGCACGCCTGTAAAATCAAAATAACTCCCATTTTAGTCCAGTGTAATTTTTCTCGTGAAGGCCATCAAAATCCACTTGGATACTCACAAAAGCAAGAAATGGAGACACACCCTCTGCAACTATTGCTCCCTTACACAATTGTTAATTAGAGGTAGGTTTTCCACAACTCAGATGCAACTCTGAATTTTCAAAACCTCTAGATTGGTCTCCCTTTGAGATATTTAATCCCGTTAAATTAGTGGCCATTGCTATTTTTTGATATAATGGATTCCAGAGGTTAATAGTGCAATGTATACCACTGAAGTAGGAAGTAATGTTTTCTTTGCTCTAAATTTCCTCCTAATCCATTCTTTGGCTAAGCAGGTTCATACCTGGCTTTTATTTAGAGTGGAGACCATAACAAAACAAACAAAGAAAACAAAACAAGCAAATAAAAAATGGTTATAGATGAGACTGGGAAATATTTTTTTTAAAAAAAAAAGACATCTCAGAAGGAAGCAGTGAAAAATCATTTCATATTATCTATATAAAAAAGCAACAATCTACGTTTTGCAAGCACAAATAAATAAGGCAACCACCAATTGGTTAATAAATAAAATGTTAAATATGGGCTCAGGCCCTGGTAAACCATAACAATGTTTCACATTTGATAAATCATAAAAAGATAACTAGAGAACATTAATATTATATCCTCTTTATATCAGACCTATCAAATTTATGTCAACTTTGTTTTTGATTTTTCAAGTTGCTCAAAATCAATTTCATTAAAGAGAGAGAGAGAAAAAAAATACCATCCAATGAGAACATTATTCCACATGGTAATGATAATTAGATTGTTATCAAATATAAAGCATATTACGTAATATTATATTATTCAAACTAAGCAAAGCAGAAACTAAAAAAGAATGTATTTCGACAGTTTTCTGCAGTCTGACCCTTTTCTATTTTATGAGCTTCCATAATTCTTTATTCCCATCACCTCAAAAAGAGCAATTAAATGTTCCTCATAATTTCATGTGAAGATTAATTAGCTGATGATCCCTGTCAAAAATACATTATTGATTCATTTATAAATGATAAAATTCATTAAAATATTAATTCATCTAGAAATTACTTTTCCCATAGGGGTAATTCATCAGATCCACTAAAAATATATGAAATATCAGTCCAGTTCAAATCATATATACTTCTTTGCCTACTACAACAAACTTGTGGCACTCAAATTTAACAACCACAACAATGATAAATGTGAGGTAAGCTTTGCCCAAGAAGGCAAACACCAGGTTAGCATAAATAAATATAGCATAAATAAGGGAAATGTATGGAACTATTCTCAAAATAAGCTGATCACACTCCTTAATCACTCCTATCAGTGAAGGGTATCCAGTTGTGCTCAATCTATCAATCATATGAACATGTTACCAGATAAGATTTTCTTTATATTTGCAACTTTAAAGCTATTAGAATGGTGAGGAACGTCAAAAAGAGAGGAGAAAACTCAAAGTGTGATTGGCAACCTGCCTAGGAAATACTGCACACAACTTCTTGTACATAAGTACCTTTCAAAGTTCCCAAGTCTACATTTTATTTTATTTATTGTTACACAGCAGATGATTTAGCATTTACCCAACTAGAAAGCACGGCATCTCAAGGTTGAACTGCAGAAGTAGAGATTATCTATGATCACTTCTCTTACGACTTTCAGTTAAGAAAACATTCCAGAAAGAAAGTACTAACCTCATTGATGAATGTTTGTGCTCCCCTTGGGCTCAGAAGTAAGATGGCTCTCCGTAACGTATCTCGGTAGCGGTTCAGCTCTTCGGTTTTCATGGAAGTAAAAAGGCTGGCAAAAACCCTGCTGATGTTTCTGTCTACTTTTTGTAAAGACACGTCAAGTCCTAGCTTTGAAGCCTGATCCAGAAATCCTTGTAGGCCACGAATATCTGCCGAAGAGAAACAGAAATCACTCTCAGAAAAAGAACATAGCTCTAAGCAAAGAAGAAGCCATGACAAAGGTCAAAAAAACAGAGATGTCCCTTGGCTTGTCAAAGAGGCTTCTTTTAGCCTGCTGGATTTTACTCTGAATAAACCCAAATCTCATTGGAAATCCCTCATTTGAAGGTAGTGTGACATTCCTGAAATAGAAAACCAAACACAATTCACAGTAGGTATGTAGTAATTGAATACTCCCCCCCCCCCCCCGGGTTTAATTTCCTTCCAGAATCTACCCATCATTCTTTCTTTCTTTCTTTTTTTGATTTTTTTTTAATTTTTAAACAAAACTTAAAACATAAAACAAATATCATCCATTACAATTATAGAAAGTGTATTGATCGGTTACAAATCTTTTGTGCTTAATCCTCTATCCAACATTTTCTTATTTAACAGTTTATTACATTATTATTCTCATTTACCAATTATTTAACAGTAAATTGTCCTCTATAAGGGGAAAAAAAACCCTTTATATGTTTTATTATCTTATCCATTTCATATTTCATATTTCATTTCCATTCTTTCTTGTCTAACCATTGATAAAATAGATCCCATATCAAATAATATTGTTTATCTTCTTGTTCCCTAATTTCAAATGTCAATTTACTCATTTCAGCACACTCCAAAATTTTCTTGATAACGTCATCATCCGTGGGTATCTTCTCACCTTTCCAATTTCTAGCAAATACAATTCTAGTCGCCGTTAAAATATTCACAATTAAATATCTGATTTCTCTATTGTATATTTCTGGTAAAATCCCCAATAAAAATGTCTCTGGTTTAAAGTCAATATGTTTCTTTGTCATTTTTTCCAGCCATTTGTGGATTTTAGTCCAATATCTTTTAGCTACCCATCATTCTTTCTGATGGTGAGCCCAAAAGTTCAAGGCCATTTGAGAAATTCTTGGGCTGCCCCAATTAGCTTCATGGCTTGATAAGTTTTCACTAAACACCCTATTCGTTCACATAGAAGTATCTTCTACTTTGTGCCATCAGTCCTCTTTGACAAATTAATTTTATTTTGGGGTCCTTGGTGCTCTCTGAGCTTGGTTGTTTTCTTGCAGACCTTTCAGACTAGGTAACATTATCAACCCAATAATTTGGGTAATCAAATGTCTGCAAGAAAATAACGAAGCTCAGAGCGCACCAAGGACCCCCTTATTTCAACCCTGATCTACAAATATTCTCCTTTATTTGTACCATAATTTTATTTCAGTGGGCATTCCCTGCAAACAGGAGTGGTGCAGAATCCATGCCCCTTATTTATATCTCATGCAGATAGCTAAATTTCCCACTTGTACTATGGAAACGTTCCCCTTCGAGACACTGGGGTTGACAAACCACAAGAGCACCTCAATGCCAGTCCTGAGATTCAAAAACAGGTGAGTTCATTTTCAGCACGACTAGGATTAGTGTGAAAGCTTTATGTTTGAAGGAAAGCAGACAAACCCTCAGGAGCTTCAAGCATTTTGACACATGGGAAGGAACTAAAGCCTATCAGGTCTCATTGGCACACTTGCCAGCCACAAAGACAGAGGTGGTATCCAGCCGGTTCGCACCGGTTCGGGCGAATCGGTAGCAGCGATCGCAGGTGGGCCTGCCCACCTGCCCCGCCTCCAAGTCGTGCTCCAAGTCATGCTATTTAGGAACATTTTCAAGGCATGTGTGGAAGGCGTGAAAGCGAGCAAAGTGCGTGCGTGGAAGGCCGGGCGCATGCACGGACAATCCACATGTGCACGAAGAGAGCAAGCGTGCGCACGCGGGGCGAACCAGTGGTAAAGGTAAGTGAAACCCACCCTTGCAAGAAACCTGGCATACAATAAATTGTGCGTTTATGGCCTCTTCCCATCTTTTCCTCTATGCTGAAGTTCCTCAGAACAACACAGGCTGATTTCAATTGTGCTTATCAATTATCACTATAGGATTTTGGCTTTTTTTAATCATTCTGAATGACTATGCCTAAACCCTGAAGTGCATTCATTTTTATTTTATTTTTATTTTTTTTGCAATAGTCACACATTGCCACACTCCTTTTAAAAAGGCAATCACTGCAACTAAAGAGGCGGTAATCGCAAACGAAGTAAAACCAGGGATTATATGCAAATTCCTGAATGACAATGCTTTTCCGCAAGAGAAAAGCAGAGATTTTCAAAGCTGCCACATTTTGGTATTTGAAACTCCATGGGCTAAATCCAGCCTCACTGTGGGTTTCATTATGCTTCGGGGTGACAAACTTCAAAAAGCCCAACTGGTTGGAACAAATATGCAGAGAATTATAGTATTATGGATTAAATATCTGAGAACTCTGATTACCCTCGTAGCTGTTTTCTATACATGTTGAAATATTAATAAATTGGGTGCCTTTATGTGTTGTTGATTTTGTATTTTTGTTTTCTATATACCGACGCTTATTCTGAAAGTGAAAACCTGCTTGTGAAGGAAGATGAATGAAGCGGCTGATCTTTTAGAATAAATTCTATTTTCCCCTAACCTGTTGGTGGGAAAACTACAATATTGGAAGCAAAACAGGCTATTTGAAGTGGGGCGAGCATTAACTTTTGAACTTCAGTGCTTGTGCATTTAGAGGGAAAGTATTTTGACTTTGCTTAAAAAAGAACAAGCATTTAAATGAAAATCCAAGACCCACCAAATTTCAGAGCAGGAAAATCACATCTGACAGGGAAATATTTCCAAATACTAATGATAATGTTAACATTTTTAATCTACAAGCCTAAATTATGAATCTGGGATGATCAATGCCCATCATTTAAGTGCAAATTAGAGTCCCCCAAATCAGTGGTGAAATTCAATTTTTTTTACTACCGGTTCTGTGGGCGTGGCTTAGTGGACATGGTATGGCTTGGTGGGTGTGGCTTGGTGGGCATGGCAGGGGAAGGACACTGCAAAATCTCCATTCCCACCCCACTCCAGGGGAAGGATACTGCAAAATCTCCATTCCCAGCCCACTCTGGGGCCAGCCAGAGGTGGTATTTGCCAGTTCTCCAAACTACTTAAAATTTCCGCTACCGGTTCTCCAGAACCTGTCAGAACCTGCTGGATTTCACCTCTGCCCCAAACCAAGCTTAAAATCTCTTGCACTCAAAGCCTGACTTTGTTGTTCAGAAACAAAATGCCAAAGGGGTACACAGAAATTCTGTAAGCTGTCTCAAGGAAATCAGAAGTTCCTGCAAACCAAGCTAGACAAAACAGGGTATAAATCAGGAACATAACTGTGAAACAGTCCAAATGCCAAGACAAACTGATAACAGGGTCTTCAAGGAGAAAGAATTTATGAAGATTGGATTTAAGCAGCATGACTTTGATTTTTCTAGAAGTTTTTACAGCTGGTGCTTCTCTTGACCTTTATCTGTTACAGCTCAGTTCTGTTTTGAGTAATTCCTGGAAGTTTGAGTTTTTATCTTTTTTTCCCCTGAAGCTGTACTTGCAGGGTTCTCCTCTGGACGTCTTCATACCTAGGTCTACATTCTCAGGGACTTGGAAGAATTCCAGATCCTTCCCTCTTGAAGACAGCTGGAGGCAAGTCTGGCTGTTCTGGCAAGGGATGGCCTAGTACAAATTTTAAAATGGGTGTATGTGTGTTTTAATTCGCTGGCCAAATTTTATATTCAATTTTAATTGGTTTTAAATTTTATAAATCTATGTGTTTTAATATGGCTGTACACCGCCCTGAGTCCTTCGGGAGAAGGGCGGTATAGAAATCTAATAAACTTAAACTTAAACTAAACTTCAGTTAGATACTACCTGTCTTCAAGTTTCTCCTTCAATTCCAACCACCTTTGAGCCAGATCTGAAAGGTTCTGCTTCGTCTGCTTTTGAAAATAATAATTCCTGGACAATTCCTCTTCCTCATGCAATTAATCTGATTCCTAAGACAAATGTGAACTTGGGACATCTTTCAGAACTTCAAATGCAAGTACAAAATTGCCAAACTCTTTAACAACGAAATCAATGGAAGGATATAAGATACATTATATGGAGCCCTGGGAAGCAAAATATTTCACCACTGCGGGATCATATAAATGTGGAGTGGACAAATATTCCTGTTTGTGGTTGTTATGGTTGGTTCCTAAAAGTATGAAGATTTTGGAGTCTGTTAGGTAAGCAGTGAGTTTCAACCTTGTCCATTATCAATGAAGAGAACTCATGGATTGATGAAGAAAACAGCATATCTTTGCCCTAATGTATGAGGAGTTATATTGGTTATAAATAGGAAATAATTCAGTAGTTGGAAGATTCTTTTCAACACATTTGCTAAAAAGAGCACTGTGAGAATAGTCCTTATCTTAGGAGTAGACATCTCTTCCACTCAGATGAGTGAAGAAAATCTAATCCAACTTCTTTCTTCATTTGAAATAAACCGACTTGCCCACCATGTAGGTATAAGAAATGGTTGACTTCCTTTTCTTTTTCTAGAAGTTGTGAAATGCCTACCAGCAGAGTCATAAAAATTAACCATCTAGCCTTTGTTTGACTTGTACTGGGCTTCTGAATAATTCTCATTTCCATCATTAAATTTACAGCACTTCTTTCCAGTTCATTGGGTGATACTCCAAGTACCAGCCTTTGATAAATATTTACCTAAGAGATAAACATCCTGCTTGTACCCATTTAAATGGCTACATTTTTGCATCTGTCTTATGTATCTCCTGTCCTTGGGGGAAAGTATCAAAGGATATCAGTTCTTCCCAGTACGTATTATTTTTTCATTGTCCTACCAGCTCACTGATTCTCTATTTACCTTTACCGGCTACACATCACACTTTATCTTATTGGCATTTATTGTTAGTCCAAGTGGACAACTCCAATTTTCCAAGCTAGCGAAGAGTATCATTATTACCTCCTGGGCCTCTGACATGATTTACGTAAGCTAAGGAGCTTAACTTTAAATCAGGATAACTTCCAATATAAATAACTGGTTTGAAGGTTTAGGATATACAGTATTTTTAAAAAGCTGTCTAGTCCTATCATTATAAAACAAAGGAAAAGTTTGATCACAAAGGGCTCCATTTCCTATGCATTTCCATAAAATGGCCTGAGCTTTTAAATTATATTGTTTTCTAAAAAAAAATGTAAACTAACAAGGGACCTGATACATCAGGGGTATGACAAAGTACATAAATGGGTGTTTATTTAATGCTGCCAGGATGTCTTTGTTCTCTAGGAATGGGACAGGCTCAATCCTGCAAAAGAAGGAGATAGAGAAGTACCGTATTTTTCGGAGTATAAGATGCACCTTAGTTTTTGGGGAGGAAAATCAAAAAAAGCTGATTGGTAGGTGGATCGGCCTCCCGGAATACCCCCAATCAGCTGTTTCCAGAGGTGAGTTTTAGCAACAGGTTCATTGGTTGTGAGCTCTGTGCCTTGCTTTCTTTTCTGCCTCTGAAACTTCTGAAACTTTTTTTTTCTACCTCTGAAAGCCTCCGAAACCTCTGAAAGCCTTTTTTTCTGAAACTCTGTTTGGAGGCTTTTTTTTTCCTGAAGCTTCTTTCAGAGGCTTTTATTCTGAAGGACTATCTGTTCAATCTCCTTTCTTTGGTATTGGTATGTAGATTAACCTCTTCCGATCTGTTGGTTATTGTGTCATTCTCCAGATTTGTTAACATAGCTTGGTTAGAACCTTTACTGATTCTTCTTTTGTTGCTTGCCATATTATTTTAGATAAAAGTCTTTCAGAGGCTTTTTTTCTGAAGCTTCTTTCTGAGGCTTCTTTCAGCCTCTGAAATCTCTGTTTGCGAGGCTGGGTGGAGCTACATTAGGAGTATAAAATGCACCCAGATTTTCACCCTCTTTTTTGAGGGAAAAAAGGTGTGTCTTATACTCCGAAAAATATGGTAGGTATAATTTTGAGGGGGGGTATTTCAAATGCTTGGACTTCCAAATTTTCTGAATATTTTCTTTTTCTGAGCCAAACCATTAGTTCCACTAGTGGACAATCACTTAAACATGAGTCAGTGGTGTGCTGCAGCAGCCACAAAAGCTAATACAATCCTTGTTTGTATAAACACAAGCATAGAATCAAAATCACATGAAGTATTAGTACTGCTTTATACCACCTCAGTAATGCTACACCTGGAATACTGCATCCAATTTTGGTCACCACATTACAAAAAAAAGATGTTGAGACTTTGGAAAAAGTGCAAAGAAGAGCAACTAAGATGATTAAAGGCCTGGAATCTAAAATATATGAAGAACGGTTGCAGGATTTGGATTTTAATAGTCTAGAAAAAACTGGGGGGGGGGGACATGAGAGCAGTATTCCAGTATTTGAGAGGCTGCCACAAAGAGGAGGGGGGGTCAATTTATTTTCCAAAGCACCAGAGGGCAGGACAAGAAACAATGAATGGTCCCTTCCAGGTCTATTCTGATTGATTGACATAAAAAGATTGAGGTGTCATTAGATTATCCCATCCATGAGCAAAACAGTCACATGTTGATGTGGACTTCAGAGGCCTCTCTTCATTTGCTCTCAGATGCCTCCCAAGTTGGTCCAGTGATGTTTGGCTTTTCTTCCTAGTTAGAAGGAAGAACTTGAGGGATCCAGTTTCAATCTCCTGAAAGTGAGCACCTTACTTCAACAAAAGGTTAAGTCTTTGTATTGAGAAAATGCTCACCCAACTCCAGAAAGACAATTTCTACTGATAAGGTAGGGATGGTTGATGGCAATTCTTGCCTTGTATCAAGTACTACAATTCTACATATCTTGGCTATTTGATCATCCGGAAAGCTTCTTTATTCCTGAACTTGGAGCTTGAGAGTAAAGATTGCTTAATAGTTTGCTTTAGAGATCTTACAGGAATCTCATTTATTTATTTCCCATCCAAATACCTTTTATTCCCCCCCCCAGAGCAGCCAAAGTTTGTTATATAATGGTAATCCAAATTGATCTCTGCTTCTACCATGTTCAATCAGTTTGCACTGATGAAGAGGAAAAAACGCACCATGTGATTTTTCAATGCAGGATATTATGTGTTCTCCAACAGCTGCTTTTGCAGAGATCATTGATCCATTTTCACTTGCCTGGATCTACCTTTCTTTCTCTGTTCCCAACATTTTTACTTTACTTTACTTTACTTTTATTAGACTTCTATACTGCCCTTCTCCCAAAGGACTCAGGGCGGTGTACAGCCATATTAAAACACATAAAATTTTAAAAAAATTAAAACCATTAAAAACAAATATACAAAAATTTGACCCACAAATTAAAAAACTTACATATACCCATTAAAATTCATATTCATGTTAGGCCAGCCTGGCTTGTTGAAACCAGAGGGTCTTCAGGGCACGGCAAAAGGTGCGCAGGTCAGGGTCACACGCACATCTAGGGGCAGCTTGTTCCAGAGGGCTGGTGCCTCCACAGAGAAGGCTCTCCCCCGGGCGTCACCAGTTGACATTGTTTGGCCGACGGCACCCTGAGGAGCCCCTCTCTGTGGGAGCATATTGGCCGTATTTTGCAATAACCTCTTCTGCTGTAGCTGTTTATGAGTGGTTGTCAGCCTCAGCTTTGCCTGCTTCAGCTGCCATAAGAAACGGGGGAGGGATTAGTTATGGGGGCGAAGGGGAGGGAAGATGCAGGAGGTGTTTTTTTTTTCCATTGTAGGACGTGTCTTCCCAAGAAACGAAAGTGAATCTTCAAAGGGGACGGCTGACCAACTGCCCTACATTCCTGATGAATGACACTGCCAGACGTGATGCCACCTGACCTTTGGGAGACCTTTGGATTGGCTGATGATCAATGGACGGGGGGGGGAGAAGCTTAGTAGATGCTATTTCGCGCGTTTTGCTCACTTCCAGCTTTACCTGGGTTGCGATCATTTCATATTCAGTAAAAGTACTAATCTCTTCAAAAATGATTGAGTTTGGGTTTTCCTTTCCTGGATATTGAAGGAAGCATACCCGACAGTGGTTTTGGTCCAGAATACAAAACTAGACCCAATGATTTTACCCATTGTTGTGACCAGAGGAAGCAATGAATTCTATCAAGCCATTGCAATCCATCTGGCCTAGAGAAACAAGATGAGGTAGTTCCTGACATTCCTTTGGAGCCCTTTAAAACACATGAAACTTCTTTTTAAAGAAGCAGAGCATTTTCCCCGCAATTCTACAAAGACTGGAATGATTCCATATCCAGGAAAAGTCATATCCACCTCTCCTTCTCTCTTAGCCCAAAACTTGGTTAAAAACTTAGAGGCGCTCAAGCAAATTGTTTCTTCCTGAACCAAACAAAGGCATTCCGTTCCTACTGTCTTCATGATCTAGTCAAAAAAATACAGGTTGTTAGACATGTTCATCCTCTTTCTGCCGTCTGAGGTTCAGCAGATCCCTTAAAGAGCTGATAACTTTCAAAATAAGCAATGTCTAGGGCAGTAATGGCTAACCTTTTCCGGACTGAGTGCCCAAAGCGCATGCATGCGTGCAAGAATTCACACACGGGCGCTCAAATCCCCAAAATGCAATGCACATGCGGCCCCTGCACATGCCCCCTGCCCCCATGCATGCACATGCACCCCCCATGTATGTGCGTGCACCTCCCGCACATGCCCCCTGCGCATACGCTGGTTGGCGGGAGGCATGCACGCATACACGGCAGAACTGAACTGGGGCAACGGCTTGCATGCCCACAGAGAGGGCGCTGTGTGCCAGCTGTGGCACGTGTGCCATCGGTTCGCCATCACAGGTCTACGGATTTTCCTCAGCAAAGCATAGCCCTGATTAATACAGAAACAGAGTTGGAAGGGACCTTGGAGGTCTTCCAATCCAGCCCCCTGCTTAAGCAGGAGACCCTATACCATTTCAAACTTCTAGTGATGGAGCACTAGAAGTTTGGAGGCAAGCTGTTCCACTGCTTCATTGTTCTAATTGTCAAGAAATTTCTCCTTAGTTCTAGGTTGCTTCTCTCCTTGGTTAGTTTCCACTCATTGGTTCTTGTTCCGCCTTCAAGTGCTTTGGAGAATATCTTGACCCCCTCTTCTTTGTGGCAGCCCCTCAGATATAGGAACACTGCTATCATGTCATCCCTACTCCTTCTTTTCATTAGACTAGATATGCCTGATTACTGCAACTGTCCTTCCATAGGGCAAAGGAAATTTTATCAGAGAATAAAATCCTCAGAGGGATTTGCTGCACTAATTTGATTATCATTGAACAAGCAAATTAATAAGTATAAGTGAGAATTTAGAAGACAGGTTATTTTTACAGGGTACCGATAGCTGTCTGGGATCTCCACTATCAGAACAGATCCTTTCTCATTCCTAACCCAAGCTTTGGTCTCCGAAATGAAATCACTGTTGATCTTTAAAATACAAACAACAACATTTCCACCAGGGATGACTCATGTCTAGGCACAGGATCAGCATAACAGCACTGAAAACAATTTACTCACAATATTGTTTCCCTCCTGCGGCCTGGGAAAAAGCCCCCTTGGCAATTTTCCAGTTCAAGGAAGTGAAGATACAATTTCAAGGGAATTCAACGCACTGCTTACTCAAGATTTATGGGGGCTGAGCTGGTTTTACTCACACAAAAGACACATGTAATGTCTTCTCGTGCTGGAGAATTTCTACTGAAAAAGTATGGCATTCATTTATTAATCCAGGCTTATGTGGTATAAAAAGGTTAAGGTTCCCCTCGCACATATGTGCTAGTCGTTCCCGACTCTAGGGGGTGGTGCTCATCTCCGTTTCAAAGCCAAAGAGCCATTGCTGTCCGAAGACGTCTCGGTGGTCATGTGGCTGGCATGACTAAACGCCAAAGGCGCACGGAACGCTGTTATCTTCCCACCAAAGGTGGTCCCTAATTTTCTACTTGCATTTTTTACATGCTTTCGAACTGCTAGGTTGGCAGAAGCTGGGACAAGTAACGGGAGCTTATCCCATTACGCGGCACTAGGGATTTGAACCGCCAAACTGCCGACCTTTCTGATCGACAAGCTCAGTGTCTTAGCCACTGAGATTATTGTTTTTTTTTTTTTGAGAGCAAAATGGGTTCTAATTAACTAATAATAATAAGTTTTTATTTGCAGTCACAGACCAAAAGTTCTAATTAACTAAAGTCACTAAACAAACTTTGTTGCAGAAACTGAAATTCTTGTACATGGGGGAGGGATATTAAAATGAACAAAAAAGGCAGGGAAAAATGGTATGAATTTTTACTTCAGAGGAAAGGGTGGGGGAGGAAGAAGATATATAGAAGACGAAAAGAAGAAATTAGGGCAGATCTTTGGTCTGTATGACTTGACAATTCCCCTCCTCCTCTTCCCCTCCACCACCACCTCCTCCTCTTCTTACTCCTGATATCAGTGGTGGGTTGCCCCTGGTTCGGACCGGTTCGCAGGAACCGGTAGTAAAACTGATGGGAGACTCCACCCACTGACCCTGACGTCATAAGGATGTGTGCATGTGAGAGAGTGAAGCGATCAAGAGGGAGCGTGTGGCCCCGTTGCAAATCAGTAGTAAAGGTAAGTAGAACTAACCCTGCCTGATATGGTTGTTTAGGAGAAAAAAGGACACACTATCCCACAAAACCTTTGCAAAGAATAAATTCCAGATGTGGGTTCCCCCCCCCCATCATGGTACACTTTACTAGGTCACAGTTGTAATTCAACTTCAAGCAGCATTATACACAGAGAAAATAAACCGCCCTTTGCTTAGTTTCATAAAATGGTGATGGGTTTCATAAATCTTCAATCAGGAGCAGACATGCATTTAAACTAACTTGAATTCTTTATAGCTTGAACAGAATGCAGGGGGATTATTGCAATGGGAAGTTCTCTCTATTTCTATATTTGAAACGGAATATCTCATTTATACTATTACAGTCAACATAAGGCAATAACGTACGTATATTGCAGTTACGCTGTTAATCTTTGGATAAGGGCAATACTATGCCTCCTGGGCTTTAGTGCCCCAGGATAGTGTAAACTGAATTCTTCATGGTTCTTATTACCACTCAAAGAAAATGGGCTATTTTGCCAGGGAACAAAAAAAAAATATATATGAATTTTATCAGCTGTTAGTGGACAAGCAAGGCCAGTAAATAAGATTATGGATTTGGAAACTCAGTGCCCCAAAGGCTACAGAAGCAGAGATTAGCACTGGGAGGGGCATGAGAATGGGGTTCCCTCACTGAAAAATGAAATAAGTATATTGAAGAACCAGTGTTCCATAGCACAGCCAAAGTCACTGCAGTGGTGGGTTTCAAAAATGTTTGCTACCGGTTTGATGGGCGTGGCTACATGGGGAGGGTATGTGACTGAGTGGGCGTGGCCAACTTGATGTCACCCACACCCACTCAGTCACATGACACCCCCCCACCTAGCCACGCCCACAGAAAAAGGTAGGAAATTTTTTGGAATTTCCACCTATCTACCCCCACCCTCCCTTCACCAGTCACTCCCGTTTCCCCTCCTTTAGCAACCCCGGCCCTAGCCCTCCTTCCTCCCACACCACCACCTCTTTGTTCGGGCTGCTTACCTTCCACGGTGGCTGGTCCAGAGTCTGGAAGGCAAGCTGACTGAAGTTTTCAGCAGCCCCCAGCCAGCCGCCACTGATGAAAAGTGGTTGGCAAAGAAGCCTCTTTGAGAGCTGCTTTGCAGCTGTGGCGGCTGGCTGCAGGCTGCCGAAAAGTACCGGAAGTCGTGGAAAAAGCTGTTGCTGTCGCCGCCATGTTCTTTGTGTATGCATATCCCACTGAACTTGCAAGGCAATGGGATGCACGTGCGCGAAGAACATGACGGTGACAAACATGGCGGCCAGGGTGAGTGAGCAGTGACCAGGGGACCGTTTCAGGGGCATGGACAGCCGGCTATTGCTAACGGTTTGGCGACCTTGGCGAAATTTCTACCAACGGGTCATGCAAACCGGTATGAACCAGCTGAATATCACCTCTGAGTCACTGGTGGGACATTTACAGTCACTGGTTTTGTTTTCTAGAAGCATAAAAACTAGATGCCCAGCCAACTAAATCCTCCTCTCGTTCAACTGACCAAACAGCTTGCATTCTATAGCTACCTAGCTATACATACACACAGGCACACTGTTCTATAGGCAGTTGATTAAACAGCTAATTTTATTTCAAAGCAATGACACACCAGGGAGACAGAGGGAGGAACGCTCTAAACAACAGAATCCGCCTTTCACATTTAGCACAAAAGAACCAATCACAGATCTATTGCTGGATTTCAAGTATTCTATATTTAAATTACATAAAAGGAAACCATCTCAGGAAATCAATTACCATCCAAAAATTAAACAGAGATAGGCTAAATTTGGGATTCCCTGAAGAACTATTTCTACTCAACGCACCCATTTAATTCCCCCCCACTGCAGTAATTGTACTACTTCCAAAGTAATAAATCTTCCCTTCTGCATATAATAGCTTTTCAGCCTTCCACCCCACCCTCTCTTTCTGTTGCTGTTGCTAATCCTTGCAAACATTGTCAAGGACACACTATAAAGTAAGGACAACGCTCATCCAGGCACAAGCATGCATGCATGTTAATTTTCTCAAACAACAAATGCCAACATAAACCTAGTTAAAAATAAGGCCACTGAAAGGCAAGAACATGCCAGCATGTAATAAAGAAATGCAACATTCACAAAACTTCAGGGACCAACAACTTTAATAGGTGAGAAAAAGTTGAAAGAAAGTTAGGGGTGCTCAGAGTCTCTCAAATGCAAATTGTCTAAGAAGGAGAGAGAGAAAGATTTAGATTAGATACCATAGACTTTAAAAAGAGACAGCAGAAATATCTGAAAGAGCTGGAAGAATAGCACAGCACAACACAGCACAAAAGAGAATAGAATAGAATAGAATAGAATAGAATAGAATAGAATAGAATAGAATAGAATAGAATAGAATAGAATAGAATAGAATAGAATAGAATAGAAAGCTATATTAAAATATTAGAATCTATCTTAGAAAAATAGAAGTTCTTGACTTACAATAGTTCATTTAATGATCATTCAAAGTTACAATGGCACTGTAAAATGTGACTTATGACCGTTTTTCACAGTTATGACCTTTGCAGCATCCCCATGGTAAAGGGCTAAAGGGCCAACATCAGTGAGCTGTTGGACAGCATTACTTGGTCTGTTGTGTGGATGTTTGGGTGGTTTAGGGGTGGGGAATTGTGGTGGGTGGGAGTGTGTTTGGGGATTGTTATGTGTGGTGGACCTGGTCTTTGGGTGTTAAGTGAATTTCGTTGTATGGGTATACTGTTTATACACATACAATGACAATAAAGTTATTTATTTATTTATGGTCATACGATCAAAATTTAGACCCTTGGCAATTGGTTCATATTTACGATCGTATCAGCTGCAGTGATTCACTTAACAACTGAGGCAAGAAAGGTCGTAAAATGAGGCAAAACTCACTTGACAAATGTCTCACTTAACAACAGAAATTTTGGGCTCCATTGTGGTCATAAGTCGAGGACTACCTGTACAATACAACACAACCACAGAACATCAAGATTTAAACATTGAAACTGAAATCCGTACGTCACGATGAGTTCTACAGAATGCCTACAGAATTTCATAATAATAATAATAATAATAATAATATTAAATAACAAAATCTGCCTATTCTAGGTCCTTGGGAAGGATCTAATCTAAACAAATCCAATCTAAACAAGTGGCTGACTGTGTGACCAACCATAAACACACAAAAAAGTCTGCATAATGGAGGTGGCTGTACCTGGACATAGCAGAATAGCAGAGAAAGAGAAAAATTGAAAGACAAATGACAAAAACCTGCATATAGAAGAAGACTGTGGCAAAAGAAACGAAAAATAGGACCAACAATGACAGGTGACTTGGATGCAAATCCAAAAACATCCGGAGCACCATTTGAACACCAGCAGCATTGACAAAATTCCCATTAGTCAATTACAAAAGGGCAGCTTGACTTGGAACAGCTTACATCCTGTGATGATACCTGTGACATTATTAAAAAAAAAAAAACATCTGCCTATCTTAGTGCCTTGGAAGGACTCAATCAGCTGGAGAAAAATGGAAATCCAGCCTAACCATCTGGCCGACTGTGCAACAACAGATCTTGGGCAGGACCTCAGAAGTCCAAAGAATCCACCCGTAGGTATGGAAAAATATCTATAAACAAACGGGGTGATTTTAAAAATAGAAAAACGGATGTCCAAAAAAAACCTGTAAACAAAAATTGGAGAATACCCGAGTGTTGTGAGAACACTATCCAGTGCCACAACTTTAAAAAAAAAACATCTGCATCACTGGGCTGAATAGAAAATTTGCTTGGGGAGCTTCCCTGTGTTTCTATTTCCCCAGAGAGGTACAGTGTAATTGGAAATGCTGCTTTCTAAGATTTTGATTAAACACGCCAGGAAGCAAAGACTAATCTGATTCGCGTTCTATTCTGGAGGAGCAGGAGAATCTATCAACTCGGAATTGTTTGGATCTGACCAACCATATTAGTCTCCTCCACTGTAGCAAACTGATGACACTCTGGCTTGTGCAAAAGAGTGGAAGAGTCAAAGCCTCCATCTGTGACAACTTCAATCAGCATTGGATATGTTCAGAACGGGAAGCATTTTCTCAGTATTCTGTATAAGGGAGAAAAGCAATCAGAAAAGGTACCGATGTTTCAAAGAGCTTGAGCTAGAACAGAATACTCCACATGAAACCCTCATGAGGAGAGGTTCTACCTTCTCTGACTCCAAGAGAGGAGGAGAGGCCAAGGAGAGGTAGGAACGGAGGACAATTATTCCACAACTCCACAGTTAACTGGATTAAAGATGGTGGCACTGAAATCATAGTTGAGTCCATCCCATTCACACTAACCCACTGCCCACATGGATTCTGATTAGATGGTAATTGTTGGTTGAGCTATAGTCTAAGACAAGGCTGACAAACTCCTGGCCCGTGGGCTGGATGTGTCACACACTGGCCACGCCCATTTTAGCAAAGAGGAAAAAAGTCCCGATATGTTATATGATGCCACCATGATGATGTGAGTTTGACACCTTGGTCTAAGACTATGATGGCACACATGCCAGAGGTGGCATGCAGAGCCCTCTCTGTGGGCACATGCGCTATTGCCAGCTGCTCTTTTGGTTTCCAGCACGTGCATGCACCCTGGTCAGCTGATCTTCGTGCATGCCAGAGCCCTGGAAACCTGAAGACCAACTGGCCGGTCGCATGTGTGCGCTGGCTACCTGGTCTTCGGGTTTCTGGCGCTCCGGCACGTACGAAGATCAGCTGGCTGGCACACATGTGTGCACTGGAAACCTGAAGACCAAGTGGCCGGCATGCACATGCACACTGGCCAGCTGGTATTTGGATTTCCGTGGCTCCGGTACATGTGAAGACCAGCTGGATGGCACACATGCGTGTGCTAGAAACCAGAAAACCAGGTGGCTGGTGCATGCATGTGCACCAGCCAGCTGGTCTTTGAATTTCCAGGGTTCTGCTGTGTGTGAAGGTCAGCTGGCACCAAAACCAGAAGACCAGGTGTGCATGCGCACGCTGGCCAGTTGGTCTTCGAGCTTCTGGGGCTTTGGAGCACGCACACATGTGTGCACACCTGCACGTGCGTTCTGGCTTGCGCACTCGGTGGTCTAAGAGAAGCCTTGAGTGTCCTCCACAGGCAATAAAGGCCCTTTGACCTCTAGAATCAATGTTCAAAGGAAAATCTAAGAGTTCAAAGATAAGGTAAGTTTTTTTAGAAGCCTGCATTGAAGCCAAAAGAGAAAACAGTAGGAAAACAAATGAAACAAGCAAAACAAGCATCAGAGCCAAGACTGCATCAAAATCTTGGGCCACAAAAGCTCTCTTCTACACAATCACTTGTTGAGTTTTTTTTTTTTTTTCTTTTCTTATGCCATCTCCTTCCCAGGACTGGATGAAGTGT
Source organism: Pituophis catenifer annectens (assembly GCF_029215685.1). Classification (NCBI taxonomy): domain Eukaryota; kingdom Metazoa; phylum Chordata; class Lepidosauria; order Squamata; family Colubridae; genus Pituophis; species Pituophis catenifer. Next base: position 92,873,287 of record NW_027256886.1, on the reverse strand, counting down.
TGTTTTAGTACCGGTAAGATGCACAAATTTCTTCTTTATTATAAAATCTGATGGAAGGACACAGTCTGCCATTTTAAAGAGTCCAATGCAGTGGTGGGTTGTCCCCGGTTCAGACCGGTTTGCAAGAACCGGTAATAAAACCGGTGGGATGCCCCGCCCACCACCCCAGATGTTGTCATCGGTGATCTGCACATGTGCAGAAGCAAGGTGCGCGAGAGAGAGTGAAGCGAGCGAGCGCGCGATCCCATTGCGAACCGGTAGTAAAGGTAAGTAGAACCCACCCCTTGTCCAATGCCCTCTTTTCAAAGTTCAAATCACTCTTTGGTGTTTGCTTCCATTCAATCTATTTCAGGCTCTGCCAGAGTACAACTGTGATTGGCAGCCCTTTGGGTTTTTAATTTTAGTTTCTAAATTGTTGCAGGAAAGCATCTTGTTTTGTAATAAGCAGCTGGGATATACTGTCATGATAATCTAGGATTTTGAAATTAACAAAATCTGAAAACAAAGAAAAAGACATTTGTAGCGTGTGAAAAGAATTCTGCTTATATGAAAAACCTTCTTCTTCCTTTTTTTATTTGTTACCTTATCACAAGCATATTCATAAAACCTGCTCCTAAGATGCAGTATTAAGTTTTAAAAAGTATGTGTGTGTGTGTTTATATATTTGTGTGTGTGTGTGTGTGTGTGTATTTCACTAAAGGGAATGCTTATTATGATCATGGTACAATTGCACAATTAAATAAATGCATTCATTTATTTGAATTACGACCTATTTTGCCACCCAAGCAAGTGATCAAGGCAGCCAGCAGAAGTTAAAGTACAGAATGAAAGCCTAGGAAAATAGTAACATTCATATTAAAACCAATTAATGAATAAGAGATGGATTAAATACATTAAATTGCAAAAACAGATGCACTTAGGTAGAGGACTATAAAAGTACATTTACAATGGAGTTGATTTCATCGCCTGGGAGCACTGTATGCAGAAGAAAACCTGTCTGATATGATAGATAAATGAATCTTGGACAAGGAAAGCGAGTTTTGTCTAAAAACCAGCCAACTAACATATGAAGCAGTTTGATTTCTGAGCCAAACAAAATGCCGAGTGGTTGATCTGTTGATGAGAAAAATAGATAAACAAGAGCAAACTGTTTTGACTTTTGGATGCAAAATGGCATACACCTTACATAGAAAGCAAGCTAAGATGACAAGGTATCATTTGGAAAATCAATGATTGCTTGGCTGATTGATTGATTGATTGATTGATTGATTGGTTAAATGTCATCAAGTTATTTCTGACTCCTAGCAACCACATAGATTTTCTCTGTGATGGTCTATTCCTTCACAAAATCACATATCATGTTGTCAGGTAAATATCTTGACCATGCAATAACCAATTTCAGCAAGAAAAGAAGATTACAAGAAATATTTGAAAACCATCAATGATAAAGTCACATTTTTTTTGTGTGGAGAAAATGTATCTACGTGGCTGCTAGGAGTCAAAATGACTTGGTGGCACATAACCAATCAATCAGTGAATCAAAATGATCTGAGACTAATCCAAAATTGTTTGCTAATTTAGACCAGCATGACTATCCTGTTTTCCCGAAAATAAGACCCAACTGGAAAATAAGCCCTAGCATGGTTTTTCAGGATGCTCCTAATATAAGACCTACCCCCAAAATAAGCCCCAGTTAAGATTGTCAACCAGACGGAGGCGTTTAGTACTGTATTTCCCCCAAAATAAGACCTAACCGGAAAATAAGCCATAATGCATCTTTTGTAGCAAAAATTAATATAAGACCCGGTCTTATTTTGGGGAAAACACGGTATATCCTGATCAGTTACATTCTTTAAGAGCTGTAGGTTCAAATTATTACCTTTCGCAGAATTAATATTAATACAGAGATTCACTGGAACAAAAAAATAAGCATTCTCAGTGATGAACTGGGCAAGAATGGTTATATATTTTCTTGAAGATATGGAAAGACAGAAGAAAATGAAGCAGAATTCTCTTTCTAGATTAATTGTTTGGTGAGGCAAATGGTTCTGGTTTTTTCATCCAATGTTCTGCATAGTTCTGGTCAAATGTTTCCTAGAAATCTTTTTTTCTAGTGAAAAAAGAACCATGCATTAGCAAAGAAGATATAGAATCCATAGTCATGGTCAATTTTAAAAAACTTTTGTAAACACATTTTACCAAAAAGAAAGTATAGATAATGAGTGGAAAATTGTAGAATCATGGTCGGCAAAACCTGCATCACATTTTGGAGATTATTTAGTGTGCAAGTCAAATGTTTAGATGTTTTAGATCTATATACCAGTTTTGATTTATGAAAGCTTTCTTCATTGGAAAATATAACTGTTGCTTATAGAACTAAATAGGAGATTTCTACACTGTTCTTTGTCCTTAACAATTACCCTGAATGATGACTGGTCATTTATCTTCAAACATTAAACTACTTGAAGCCACTAATGGGCAATCTTTTATGCTGACAACACAAACTGTAAACAAATGTCATACTAAACTAAAAAAAATAAATAAATAAGGAAAATCAACTTACTGAGTCAGCCAAAGAAATAAGAAGGAGAAAAGGGGAAATCTCAAATAGCTTCAGGGAAAATATAAAGATAAATTTAGGGAAAATGTGTTGTCCAAATGGCTGGTTTACAGTCTGTATCACTTTTATTGCTCAAAAATATGTTTTTTGATGCTTTATTGTTATGCATTATTATTCTGAATGTACAAGGTTTCCAGACAGATCTCATTTAGTTCAACATTTTTATATTCAACCTCCATTTTCCAACAATAATCAGTCACTCAAATTGCAAGAACCGTAAGGCTGTACAAGTTTGCTCACTGACAATTTTATTTATCTATTTTTTTCCCCTTTCCTCCATGATGCCAGGTGCTAAGATTCAAGTTGTTTACATGGCAATTATGCAAATAATGAATAAACTCTTTCTTCAAGCATAGCTGGATAAATTTCAAAAAGAAGAAGCAGAAAGAAAAAAGGGAACCAGAACAAAACCTTTAAATCAAACTAATAGAGTCTAGGTCTTGCCAATCTAGAATTGGCAAGATTGGCAATCAGAAGGCTCTGTGCAAGCACAGAAGAGGCCTGCACACTCACATTTCCAAACCGGTAGTGAAAGTAACTGCATTTCACCGCTGCAATCTCCCCTCCCAGTTTCCCACAGTAGGAAATGTGGCAGGCCTGAAGGCCCAATGCAAAAGATGCCTTCCAGGCCTGACACAAGGTTGACTCAGCCTTCCATCCTTCTGAGGTGGGTAAAATGAGGATCCAGATTGTTGGAGGCAATATGCTGACTCTGTAAACCACTTAGAGAGGGATGTAAAGCACTGTAAAGCGGTATATAAATCTAAGTGCTATTGCTTTTTACCTAAACTGTTTTTCGTGCCTAAATCTCAGAACTAGTGTCAGATCCCTAAAAGTGATACTGCCATTCAGTTGGAGGAAGGGGGAGACTTGGATTCGATTTACTAGTATGGCCTGTGTCAACAGATATTTTACAACCTATATCCTGGCGCCAAAGAGGCCTGAGATTCCCTTTACCTGGAGGAATTTATATGATAGCCATGTGCGTTGCCTCACTTTAAAGTATAATGGTGGGAATGCATGTTTGTTCGGGTTCTCAGAGGAAATAGTAAAGAAAACAACTTCACACTTGTGTATTGGCTAAAATCTTTATTCTGACTTAAAGGGAGGGGTCTCTACTGCTTTAATCCTACTTGTCTTACCTAAGGGTATTCAGATCGTGCTTTAGCTGGATGGCTTTCACTTCTGCTTAATAAAAGAATCCTTTTGAACAACCACGTTTCAAGAGTTCGTACTTTCTTAAGTTGGAAGGAGAGGCGATCCTTACAACTAGCTTCGCTTCTTCTGTACCTATGTGGAATGATCAGTAAAGCTATACTCTTAGAAAAACAATGTCCGAGGAGTTTCTTTTGCTGCATATGCCAACAGGACAATTGACAAGTCATGCTGGTCCTCTGATGTCAAATCATATAGGGCTATATAGGTGAATACCAGACCTTTGAACTGAACCAGAAGCAAATGGATCTTGACAAACTTGAACACTGGGCCCTATCTAACAAAGTAATATTCAATGTAGGGAAAAGCTAAGTCTTATACTTAGGCAAGAAAAACCAAAACCACACATATAGACTTGGTGAAACCAGGCTTAATAGCAATGACTGTGAGAAGGATCTTGGAGTCTTAGTGGACAACCAGCTAAATATGAGCCAACAGTGTGCGGCAGCAGCTAAAAAAGCCAATGCAATCCTAAACTGCATTAACAGAGGGATACAATCAAGATCAAGTGAAGTACCAATACCACTCTATAAAGCCCTAGTAAGACCACACCTAGAGTACTGCATCCAGTTTTGGTCACCACACTATAAAAAAGATGTTGAGATTCTAGACAAAGTGCAGAGAAGAGCAACCAGGATGATTAGGGGACTGGAGACTAAAACATACAATGAACGGTTGCAGGAACTGGACATGGCTAGTCTAGGGAAGAGAAGGACCAGGGGAGACATGATAGCAGTGTTCCAATATTTGAGGGGCTGCCACAGAGAGGAGGGGATCAAGCTATTTTCCAAAGCACCTGAAGGCCAGACAAGGAATAATGCATGGAAATTGATCAAGGAGGGATTCAACCTAGAAATAAGGAGAAATTTTCTGGCAGTGAGAGCAATCAACCAATGGAACAGAAATTGCCTTCAGAAGTTGTGGGAGCTTCATCACTGGAAGCTTTCAAGAAGAGATTGGACTGCCATTTGTCAGAAACGATGTAGGGTCTCCTGCTTGGGCGGGGAGTTGGATTAGATGACCTACAAGATCCCTTCCAACTCTGTTAATCTATTACCAAATCCGGAGCCAATACAGGATCCACAACACAGGTGTTCTCTGCTCCTGTTAGCTATATCTATCAGAAAGAGGCTACCCTGTTTTGCACCAACTCCAGTTTTCAAGCAGTCTTCAAGGGCAGTCTGATATAGAGCATAGTGCAGTTGTCCGGACAAATTGTGCTGAAGCCATGAGTTGCTGTTGTGAGAATTATCTGGTACAATCATAAGCAGTAGAAATAAAAGAAAACAGATCTCCCATGCAGTGGGTAAGAAATAATAATCATTCAATTATCACTTTTGAAATAGCCTAGCTAGTTTGCTGAAACAAAAAAAAAAAAGAAGTATCCCATGAGTAAGAATCTCTACATTCATACATTCATAAATTAATTCCTCCCCTCAATACAGCTTGCAAGCTATTATGTAATGAGCCCTTTGTAATAATGCATTCAGCAGTTTTAACAGATTCAAAATATTAATTACAACACAGGAGTTATTCCCAGGCTAATGTTTCTGTTGAGAACCAGATGGTAAAAGAAGTGCTAGTTGAACATAATTTTTATGACTTGTTTATGACATTCTGATTTTTAAACAAATAAAATAAAAAAGTACAAACTGACTTAATCTGTATCTTACATGAAAATAGAATTCAGTCTAAACCACACTCAAAGGAGGCAGCTTACTTTTTCAAGTAAGCAGTCCTAAACAGCACACAAGTTCGAAAGTGCTTTTAAAATAATAAATGCAAAGTATTTTGAAAATGGGGTGCAATGGCTCAGCGATTAAAGATGCTGAGTTTGTCAGCTGGAGAGCTGGCAGCCGGGGTTTGAGACACGAGCACCGTGTGACGGGATGAGCTCCCATTACTTGCCCTAGCTCCTGCCTACCTAGCAGTTTGAAAGCGTGCAAATGCAAGTAGATAAATAGGTACCACTTCGGTGGGAAGGTAACATAATTCCATGCATCATGGCCTATAGTTATGCTGGTGACATGACCATGGAAAATGTTTTTGGGTAACACTGGCTCCCTCGGCCAAGATGAGAAACTGGCCCTAGAGTCAGACGTGACTGGAAGGGAAACCTTTACCTTTTATTTTGAAAATAGAAAGTATATATTGTGATTTATACATGCTGCTACATTGATTATATATATGCTGCAAGATGAATTATGGTACAGGCAGGTTAGAGGTTCCAATTATATTTTTCAATCCTATCATTCTAAACATTAAAAAATATACACTACAGATACCCTCTATTACTTTCAGAAAGTTCTTTTTAAAAAAAAAAAAACAGATCATTTTGCTCACAAATGAGACAGGATTTGGAAAACATACACAACAGAAGATGGAAAAAACGGAAGCCTTAACAGAAACAAACACCTCTGCAATTCGGTTTTCCCACTTACTAGCAAGTTGCAAACAAAGTTAAGAAAACTTAAGATCATGATTTCACCAGCACAAGTGTTCTAATGGCCTCTGGCTTCCTCATTGGTTTTTTATGTCCTGTGCATCACAAAAATGCAGTTGAAATAATTAAAAGAAGGGTTACTAAAGGTCATAGGATATATAATCCAACTTCTAGAAGGCCACAAATTCACCACCCCTGGTTTAAAGGTTCCTTGTTCAATAGAAATAGACATTTATATTCTGACAAGCTTCCTATAATTCAGTTTGTGGGCCAAACTAGATTTTAAGCAGGGGTATTCTTTTCCCCTCCCCCCATTTACAGCATTTTGTTTAAATGGAGTACTTGATTGTTTAAGTACCTTAATCACTATTAGCTGCTATCTTGAGAACTAATTTGAGCACTTTTTAGAAGAAAAGTAGGTCATGATCATTTGAAGCACTTCTAAAATGTTCTGATGAGATGAAATTGGTACGAGAAAGTAAGACTGACACCTTCAAAGTCATCACTAAGATCCCAAACTATTTCGGTAGCAAAATCAAATCACATATAAAGTATCTCTACTTTTGTTCTATCCAAAGAGCACAAGTGATCTTTCTTAAGATTCCCCTCACACATATGTGCTACTCGTTCCCTACTCTAGGGGGCGGTGCTCATCTCTGTTTCAAAGCCAAAGAGCCATTGCTGTCTGAAGACGTCTCTGTGGTCATGTGGCCGGCATGACTAAACGCCAAAGACGCACGGAACTCTGTTACCTTCCCACCAAAGGTGGTCCCTATTTTTCTACTTGCATTTTTTACATGCTTTCGAACTGCTAAGTTGGTAGAAGCTGGGACAAGGAACAAGAACTCACCCCATTACACAGCAGCACTAGGGATTCGAACTGCTGAACTGCCGACCTTTCAATCGACAAGCTCAGTGTCTTAGGCACTGAGCCACCATGTCCCCTTTTAGATATATACAAGAATGATATTCTAAATAAATAGCAAGATCGTCCTAAACTAAGATTGGTAGATATCCTGTGTATGTTCAGCTGCATTAGGAAGTCTGTGCAACCACTCCAACCAGAAGGACCAATTAATTGCTATCAGTTGGGCAAATACTTGTAGGAGTGTCTTTCTGTTGTAACTATAAAGTTCTTATAGTCACAGATTGCACTGCCCTGGAGGAAAATGTGCCCAGGTTATGAAAAAGCCTCTTACAATTTAGTAATATATTATAGTCTGTGAATTTCTGATGGGAAGTATGTCAATATACAATATAATCAGCACCTTGAGTCCAGTGGTGGCATTCAGCTGGTTCTATCTGGTTCGGGTGAAACAGTAGCGGCGGCTATGGGAGGCTCCACCCACCCGCCCGTCATCATGTCCCATTTTTGATGCTTTGCGCATGCACGCACTCACATTTGCGAACCGGTAGCGAAGATTTTAGTTTAGTCTAGATGTAAGGGGACATACAATTCAGTGGTGGGTTGCTCCCGGTTCTGTCCAGTTCTATAGAACCGGTAGTAAAATCAGTGGAAGGCTCCGCTCACCCATCTGGACGTCATAAATGAAGATCTGTGCATGCGTAGGAGCGCGCACTCCCCCATTGCGAACTGGTAGTAAAGGTAAGTAGAACCCACTCCTGATACAATTGTCTGGGTGGGGAATTCTGAGAATTGAAGCAACATGCCTTAAAAGTTGCCAAGATTGGACATCCCTGATCTAACGATAGGAGGTCTTTCTTTTTTGTCCCCTGAAATTACAATGAAGAAAATTGAATAACATTAGGACCAATCATGATCTCATAAACCAGAGTGCAAGTTTTCAGATTCTCCAGATGTTTTGACTGAATTTCATAATCAGATCCTTCATAAGCCACAGATGCATAGTCAGGAACAGTTTACGACAGGGGTCTCCAATCTTGGTAACTTTAAGACTTGTGGACTTCAACTCCCAGAGTTCCTCAGCCAGCAAAGCTTTGACGATCCCAGGCAATCAGGCAACTCAGCTTGGATTGCCAGAACCATGTAAAAGAAAAAAAGTTTCTCATTTTCTCCCCCCCCTCCCCAGCCTCCAGCTTGCTTACCTTAGCTGCTGATTGCAACACTGTAATACCTGCAATCCATTGCATCAGCAAGCAACTGAATCTCCCTGCCTGCAATCAAGCTCATCGGTGAGCAGCTCTATCTGCAACTTTAAGACTTGTGGACTTCAACTCCTAGCAAAGCTGGCTGAGGAATTCTGGGAGTTGAAGTCCACAAGTCTTAAAGTTACCAAGGTTGGAGACCCCTGATTTATGAAATAGCTATTTAGGTCTGGAAAAAGATAAAGCTGCTTTAATGATTTAAAATGAAGCTTTCTTTCTGCACATAGTAAAGCACCTCTTTTGAAACATTGACACAGCCATATCTTAGAATGAAAAAAGCAAAACTGAAACCAAAACCCTAAAAATAAGACAGATGTTGTCGCCATAAATGCCTTCATCTTGGAACTCAATCTCAAAATGGAAACTAACCCCACGAGCACCAATCTGGAAATAAACCTCCTTTTGGCATAAACTGGAATGAAATTTTTAGTTTTAGTGCTCAGTTTCTGCAAACTAAAACTCCAGTGATATTAGGATGAGGAAGCAATGGCTGCCCTACATCTAAAAAACCCTAAAATCTAAAAAACAGCCAAAATTTGGCTGCTTCTAAAACTGTTCTTTACCCTTAAGTGGATATAAAAATAGTTCCACTGACTTGCCTTGTTGTTACACTTACAATCTAAGTTCAAAAACAGTTCACAATTCAGGAAAAACACATAATGCAAATCGGCCAGTGGTGGGTTGCTCCCAGTTCGGTCCAATTCTATAGAACCGGTAGTAAAACCGGCGGGAGGCTCCGCCCACCCGCCACGATGTCATCATGGGTGATCTGCGCATGCGCAGAAGCTTCTGCTCATGCACAGAAGTGCACGCGCACACACAATCAAAGCAAGCACGCATGCGCAATCCCGTTGCAAACCAGTAGTAAAGGTAAGTAAAACCCACCCCTGAAATGTGCAAACAATACTGTGCATTTACATTACATGGGAAGTGGGCAGCTTTTAACAGGTAGTGACAAAGTTGCATATTTTGCCATTGACTCAGAGCTACTGACCATAGTATGCCCAAAATTTCCTCTACTTAGTGATCAATATATTTCCTGATAATAGCAGAACAACTGATGTTGCAAGAAAGAAACCTTTAATTAGGGGAGACTGGGATCCATGAGGTTCTGATCTGTGGTTTCAGATACCGTATTTTTCGGAGTATAAAATGCTCCGGACTATAAGACGTACCTATCTATTTTGGTGAGGAAAACAAGAAAAAGAAATCTGCCTCTGCCTCCCAGCAATTTTGCCTCATTGCAGTAAAGAAGCAAATAGCCTGCTTTACTTTCATTTTCGTTTTCAGCATAGCTTGATTAGCACAAGAAAAAAAAAATCTTCTCCCAGCAATTTACCTCCTTGCAGCAAGCAGCAGAGGACTGCACAAAAGAGCTGAGAGTCGGGAGGCATCCAAGGAATAATCAATTTGTGCTAATTAGGCTGAAGCTGAAATGGGCTGTTTCTTCGTGTGCTTGTTGCAACCCCTTGCTGCAAATTGCTGGGAGGCAGAGGCTAAAAGGTGGGGGGCAGTGGATGGGAGGGGCTACATTTGGTATATAAGACACACCTAAATTTTCACCCCTTTTTAGGGAGGAAAAAGGTGCGTCTTAATACTCCGAAAAATATGGTATATAAATATTCACATGTTAGATTTTCAGATCATATCAGTGGTGGGTTGCTACCAGTTCACCCCAGTTCGGACGAACTGGTAGCAGCGGCGGAAGAAAGCTCCACCCACCCGCCCGAATGCTTCTGCGCATGTGCAGAAGCGCCGTGCGAGCATGCACGCGCCCACAAGCAAAAGGTAGTGATGGGATTTGGAACCCGCCCCTGGATCATGTTCATTTCATTTGTATCTGTGTGTCATATTTGTTCCATGTATTGCTGTTTTCTGTCAAAGACTATGCTGGCTGAAGGCCAATACTTCTAGAGAGAATTAGGTTGGGGAAAGCTGTTCTGCATATAAAGAATTTATTTACAGGAAGGACTGTTGAAACTTCCTACAGCAGCAAATGATACAAAAAGGTTTTGGACTACATTGCACTAATGGAGAAATTAGCAAAAAAAAAAAAAGGGGGGGACCCTTTATTTAGCAAAAATAAATACTCTACTAAATGGCATTGTCCTACTTCTTGGGAGAATTCAACCTTTGTTGTCAGTGCACAACATATGTACAATGAGATTGTCTGAGTCTCCCTTAGTGCCCCCCCCAACGTAAATACATATCAATCAGGTGTGGGATTTACTTACCTTTACTACCGGTTCTCAATGGGGCTGCGGGAATGTACAGAAGCATTTTGGTGATGTCGGGGTCGGTGGGTGGAGCCTCCTGCCAGTTTTACTACCGGTTCTATAGAACCGGTGTGAACCAGTGGTAACCCACCACTGATATCAATAGCTCACAATGAAAGAAAGAAAATCCCTAACCCAATAAATCAGCCAGCTATGCTGGCTGGAGAATTCTGGGAGTTGAAGTCCACAAGTCTTAAAGCTGCCAAGTTTGAAGACCTCTGCAATAAATCATACTAACAACACACATTCCTCTATACATATATGTGCGTTACTGGAGATTTTTAAGTGGAGATTGGACAACCTCCACTTAAATGGCATAAACCTGAAATGGCATAAACTCTTGTGCTTGAGCAGAGGGTTGGACTGGATGATGTCTTCCAACTCTGTTATTCTGTAATTCTAATCTCTAGACTCAATCATTGAATGAGAGAGAACATTATGGACTTTCTCAAAGAAATGGATCCTTAGCCCATCATGAAAACAGACTGGGGAAAAGAGACCCCATTTTAATTAATTCACTCAACTCAATTTTCTTTCTCCAGCCTCCATTCTTGACATGAAAGCATGGAAGGTCCTTAAAGAAAGCCTACGTGAATCTTGCATCGTTTCATCTTTATCTTGAAAATTCGTTCTTTATATATCCAAAAAAGATAGATGGGGAAGAGTTTTACTTTCTATTTTCCTTCTGTAAAGTTATTTAAAATAATCATAAACTGAGTATTCTCATTAAGTTTATTTTGGAATGGTTACATTTTTTATCTTTGTTTAGTTCCTGATATTAGGGCTAAATACTAGGAGGAATGTATTGGTAGTAGATTGTAGTTATTGGGTTTTGCTTGCTCTTATTGGCATTTTTCTTTATAATTTCAATTATAAAGAGAATTAAATGTCTACCCTAGTGAAATTGCTAAGATTTGTATTTGTGTGTGCTTATATCTATGCACAGTTCAAGATATACAGTAAATGGTTGTTTATTCTGATATTTAATACAGCTTAAGCATCCATTTGCCACAATATTTGTGACTTTTTACAGGTAAAGGGAGGGATAAACCCAGGGGTGAAATTCAGCAGGTTCTGACAGGTTCCGGAGAACCGGTAGCAGTTTGGAGAATCAGCAAATGCCACCTCTGGCTGGCCCCAGAGTGGGATGGGAATGGAGATTTTGCAATATCTTTCTCCAAGGAGTGGGGAGGGAATGGGGATTTTGCAGTATCCTTCCCCTGCCACGCCCACCAAGCCACGCCCACAGAACCGGTAGTAAAAAAATGTGGATTTCACCACTGGATAAACCATATGTATAATTTAATGTAAAACGTAATATAACATATAATGCAGTGCTTACTTATGGCTCTGATTCCTGAACAGCAGAGAAATTTAGTGCAGGTAGTTTTTAAGAAAACACAGAACCTCATTCTTGCTAAACTCTTTGCAATAAAATAAATCTATAAAAGCAATATAGAAAAGTGTCGTCTTTTTTTTTTTCCCTTCTTCTTAATATTTCCTTAGGCTGGAAGACTTTTAAAAGGTCAAGCTGATTCAGCTAAGTTTCCCACTGTGACATTATAAGATCTCGATGTCTTTTACATTTACACTATAGAGCATCAGTAATAGACAATCCTATAATTGAAGACATTGATGTTGATTTCTCAGGGGGGGGGGGAATCTTGACCTTCAAAGAGTTTAGAAATACATAGAGAGCAGGGCCAGAAGGAGGTTGGCCATGAGATGAAAACAAATTTAGACATTTGTTCGGAATTTACCTCCCGTAGCTCCATTCCTCGTTTTCATCTTTGGTGAGAGATCTCCAAGCTTTACCTTCAACTTTTCTTAAAGAAATCGGGTTTTTATTTATGTATTTTATATCCTGCCTTTTTTATTTTTTATAAATAGTTCACGGTGGCAAATGTACACCGTACTCCTTCCTCCTCCTCTTTTACCCACAGCAAACTTGTGAGATGAGTTGAGATGAGAGACAGTGAGTGGCGCAAGCTTTGCTGGCTGAGGAACTCTGGGAGTTGAAGTCCACAAGTCTTAAAGTTGCCATGGTTGGAGACCCCTGCCCAGTGGTGAAATGTAAAATTTGTTACTACCAGTTCTCTGGGTGTGGCTTGGTGGTGGGGTAATGTGACTGGGTGGGCGTGGCCAACTTTTTTTTTTTAAAGCCTTTTTTCTACAACCTCTTCAGCTGAAGAAGTTGTTAAAAAAATGCTTTTAAAAGGCTCTGACGATCCCAGCTGAGTTGCCTTATAGTCAGAGGCTTTTGTTTTCTTTCAAAAGCATTATTATTATTATTATTATTATTATTATTATTATTATTATTTAATCTTTAGTGAGATTCACAGCCTTTGAGGCTGGTTAATAGCTCAGCAGCTCGAGTCCTAACCAAGGACCTAGGAACTGTTAAGGTATCGTCGGAGGATGTAAGCTGTTCCGAGTAAGGTGGTTTTTTGTAGAGTCAAAATGTTCAAGTCCGGCAAATTTAGAATTTCTAAATAGCGGGGTAGCCCTTTGGGTATTGCTCCAAGGGCTCCAATTACAATCAGGACAACACACGATTTCTTTTTCCACAGTCGCTCAACTTCAATTTGTAAGTCCCGGTACTTTGTGATTTTTTCTTGCTGCTTATCTTCAATCCGTGCATCACCAGGTATTGCAATGTCAATGAACCATACTTTTTTCTTTTCAACTATTGTTATGTCAGGTATGTTGTGGATCTGTCAGTCTGAATCCTAAAGTCCCACAAGATCTTGAGTTTCTTCTTCTTCTTCTTCTTCTTCTTCTTCTTCTTCTTCTTCTTCTTCTTCTTCTTCTTCTTCTTCTTCTTCTTCTTCTTCTTCTCCTTCCTTCCTTCCTTCCTTCCTTCCTTCCTTCCTTCCTCCTCCTCCTCCTCCTATTATTATTATTATTATTATTATTATTATTATTATTATTATTATTATTTGCTTTTAAAAGAAAAAAAATGCCTCTGACGATCAGGCAAGTCAGCTGGGATCATCAGAGTCTTTTAAAAGCATTTTTTTCTACAAGCTCTTCAGCCGAAGAGGTTGTAGAAAAAATGCTTTGAAAAGCCTCTGACGATCCCAGCTGAGCCGCACGATCATCAGAAGCTCTTTTTTTTTAACTTTCAAAAGCATTTTTTCAGCTGAAGAAAAAAATGCTTTTAAAAGTTAAAAAAAAAAAGCCTCTGATGAGCATGTGGCTCAGCTGGACATGGGGCGTATGCAGGGATTTTTGCTACCAGTTCTCCAAACCACCCACCGTCATCGCTACCGGATCAGGTGATCCAGTCTAAACTGGGAACATTTCACCACTGCCCCTGCCCTAGCAAACATTCAGGTCTAAGGTGGGATTAGAACTCACTATCTTCTGGCAAATGCCCCAAAGTCCCTCAGATGGAGTTTATGCCTAAATTGGACTAAAACTTACAGCTCCTAATGATTGGCTCAAAGTCCTCCAACAGTATTCATGCCTAAGGTAGGACTAGAACTCACCACCTCCTGGCTTCTAAACTGGCTCCCCAACAGGTTCCTCCTGCCCTTATTTTGTTTTGTTCTGAACTCCTAATTCACCCCTACTGATTAATCAGAAATCAGTGAGAACTCTGCCAAGAAGGTTGTGCATTGCTTCTGTTTTGTTTGGCAGTCAGATGTAGCTGGACAGATGCTTATTTATTTAAGATTTATATCCATCTCCCAAGCACAAGGTCAGGAAAGATCTCACTACACTTAGAGATAAAATTAGGATCACTGTTCCCATATTCTTCTGGGATCTAAGCCAGGGTAGCCACACGGGTTTTGAGTTTGGCCAGGTAGCACAGATGTCCAACTATATTACGATACTTGCTTTGTTGAGCAAGCTGAGTCCCTTTTACATTTGACATATTCACTAAAGATTGCCAAGATCCAGCAGTGGAATTATAGTGATTAATAGCAGCAGAAGTTACTCGGTGAGTGGGAAGCAGTAGACAAATCACAAGGAGAAAACTTTCCAGACCATAGAGAGACTAGCACCAGTTTCAACTTTTCTGGAGACACCAGCTTGTTTTAAGAAGATTTTTCAGGTGCAAAGAACCAGGAGCATTCATTGAGTTTGAAGCAGAGAAGAATTTATTACTGTATTGCTACCTATACACAAGAATCTAGTCAACTAAGGGTCAAAGCTAAATTGGCGCTAGATAAGGGTCAACAGAATTCAGGGGTGGGGCTGGACTTGGCTCTCTTGTCGCAACTTTAGGACTCTAAACTGATGACATATTTAACCCCGCCTTTCAGCTCAGCCTGCAGCTTTACAGATCAATGCAAACCAAACAGCAGCCCAAGTCTCTCTTTAAAACTTTCATTGATTACCAACTGAGCCTTGAGCCTTGGTGGCGCAGCAGACTAAAGCACTGTTAAGTAAAACCAGCTGCCTGCAATTACTGCAAGTTCAAATCTTACCAGGCTCAAGGTTGACTCAGCCTTCCATCCTTTCGAGGTAGGTAAAATGAGGACCCGGATTGTGGGGGCAATAAGATGACTTTGTATAAAAAAGAACATCGCTGGGGGTGGGGGGCAAAAGCCCTACTAAGCAGGTATATACAAAAGTATGAAGGCTATTGCTTAACGCATTGTAAGCCGCCCTGAGTCTCCGGAGAAGGGCGGCATATAAATCAAACCAATAAAATAAATAAAAAATAAACTGCCTGTGATCTCAGGGTTTTGTTATGTCTTTTTATTGCCATCCCTGTGACAAAGCAAAACCAAATCCACCTTTATTATGGTCAAAGATAAGGAGAGTGGGATGCAAGGAATTTAAAAGCATAAAAAAAAATACAAAAATAAAATGACATAAAAAGCTAAAAAGTATAAAAACAAACATCTGAAAAAGAATCTAAACCAAGTCCAAAAGGACAGGTAAAAGCAATAAATGCAGTGGTGAAATCCAAGTTTTTTTTTAAAATAATTTTTATTAAATAGTTTGTCTTTTAAAACAACACAAAAAACAATCACACATATATAAAAACAAAACATATCAAGACATAACGTATTGAATATTAAATAACATTAAGAGTAATTTTTCAGCATTTCGTATCAATTACGTATTTTGCTTTTGTAGTACTCTATTCTATCATTTCTATTTACTACTCAATAATAGGATAATTGCACTACTCCAACATACACACACACACACACACACACACACACACACACACACATTATAATATTCATTGTTTTTATCTACACAATTATATTCATTTATATTTACATCTCTTTATTTAATGTTGTTCAGTTACTTTAAGTTTCATCAATATTAAGTTAAGTTAAATCCATTTTTTTTTACTACTGGTTCTGTGGGCGTGGCAGGGGAAGGATACTGCAAAATCCCCATTCCCACCCCACTCTGGGGCCAGCCAGAAGTGGTATTTGCCAGTTCTCTGAACTGTTCAAAATTTCCGCTACCGGTTCTTCAGAACCTGTCAGAACCTGCTGGATTTCACCCCTGAATAAATGGGTATAAAAAAGCATGACAGACTGAATCTATATAATAGAAAACACTCTATAGTGAGATTTTAGGCACTCATTAAAACTGATTTGTGTCAAAAGGTGATCATTGGCTCCATGGGATTCCAACCTAGTTTAATTATAATATTGAAAAGTAATGCTTTAGGCTGTGCAGGCTTTCAGATTAAGACTCAGTTTCAGGGTATGCTACCATAATTGAGATGCTGTTGCAACTGATCTCCAGGTTAGGCTTTTGGCTCTTGCCAACTGCCTAATGTTAATCTAACCTAGGCTTCCTGATACGGTAAAAGCACACAATGAGTCCCAAAAACCTCTTTTTATTTCAACGGCTGTGAATTCTACTCATTCAGAGCCTGTTCATTCTCAATTTGTTCATTCACAGATGAGTCCCAAATAGTTGTAAAGAGTCCGACAGAAGTCTGCCACAGTTCTTCTGATAAGGCTGATAAACACCCACCTTTATCTCCCTTGACACGCTGCCAAGACCTAATTGGCAATTAACTTTGCAAGGCCACACGGAACACAGAATCAACACGGAGCTGCAGTCTTGAAACCGGCCAGCACAAACAACAGGTGCTTCCTGCAAAGGCCCATGTGCCTTTGCTCCTCCTTTATGTCTTATGGGAGGGGCCAATCATCTCCAAGCCCTACTCCCAAGTTGACCCTTTTGTTTTAACTGTTCTTGCCTTCTGGCAGCTCTGCGCATGTACATACTGGGAACAGGCTCCCTCTGTTCCTCTGCCTTGCTGATGTCTGATTCTGGAGGCTCCGGAGTCCGCACATAACTCCCAAATGGCCCTGGCCCCATCTCTGCCTCTGACGCAGAGCCCTTGTCTGAGCCTTCCCCAGACTCCAAGACTGGCCACATGTTCCTCCCCAGCCTCCTCAATGTCCAACTCTGCTGCCAGCTCCACAGGCCACCGGCAAACCAAAACACCTAAATCATGATAGACAGACACTCAGAAAGTTCTTAGACCAATTGAATTACCTCTGAGCAGAATTGTTGGGCAGAAGATTGTTGTCCTTGTGCTTTGGGTTTCTGGACAGATTGAAGCTTTGTACGTGTATCAAGGAGCAAAGGCCGAAATCACAGGAAGAAAGCAAGCAAAACATCTAGAGCAGGGGTCTGCAACCTTAAACACTCAAAGAGCCATTTGGACCCATTTCCCACAGAAAAGAAAACACCGGGAGCCACAAAACCTGGGTGGGCGTGGCCAACTCAATGTCACTCACTTCCACCAGTCATATGACCCCCTAGTCACGCCTACCCAGCCGGTCATTAGGGCAGAGAACCAGTTGTTAAAAAACACCAGGAACCACACAATCCTTTTGACATATCTCCCCTCCCTCCCCCCCTCTCTCCCCCTCTCGTTGTATCTCTCTGTCTCTGCCCTGGCCGCTTCTCCATCCCCTGCCGTCACCCTTACTGTCTCAGGCCAGGTGAGGAGTGACTGGGAGGGGAGGGCAAGGGGCGGGGCAAGCCAATGGTGGGATCACCTGACAGGGAGGATAAGGATAAGGGTAAGGATCATTTTATTTCTATACCGCCCCTCTCCCAAAGGACTCAGGGCGGTGTACAGCCAGGTAAAAACACAATACAAATATCACAATTTAAATTTAAAAATTATTAAAAGTATTACATTTAAGGCCAATTAACTAAAAAACCCAAAAATTTAAGAACGAATTTAAAACTCAATTATGAAGCTAGCCCTGCCTGTCGGAAGAGCAGGGTCTTAAGAGCACAGCAGAAAACTTGGAGGTCAGAGATCTTGCATATGTCCGGGGGCAGTTGGTTGATGGTATCAAAAGCCACTGAGAGAGATCTAATAGGACCAGAACAGAGGAGCAACCTCTGTCCCGAGCCCTCCAGAAATCATCCACCAATGCGACCAATGCTGTTTCTGTGCTGTACCCCTATCTAAAACCCGACTGGTAAGGGTCCAGATAGACAGCTTCATCCAGGTACTGGTGAAGCTGTCGTGCCACCACACTCTCAACAACCTTCCCCACAAAGCAAAGGTTGGAGACCGGACGATAATTTGCTAATACAGCCGGGTCCAGGGAAGGCTTCTTGAGGAGGGACCTCACCACCGCCTCCTTCAAGGCATCAGGAAAGGTCCCCTCACTCAGAGAAGCATTTATAATCACCTGGAGCCAGCCTTGTGTAACCTCTCGGGAGGCCAGTACCAACCAGGAGGGACACGGGTCCAATAAACATGTGGCAGCACTAAGCCTTCCCAGAATCCTGTCCACGTCCTCGGGAGCCACAGGGTCAAACTCTTCCCAGATAATGTTCTCAAGACCTACCCCCATCTCCCCCCCTGGACTCACCCAGTCGGAATCCAAGCCTTCCCGAATCCGAGCGACTTTATCATGCAGGAACTGCACAAACTCCTCAGCTCGACCCTGCAAGGGGTCTTCCCGCGCTCCCCCCCGAAGAAGGGAATGGGTCACCCTAAACAGAGCAACTGGGCGGTTCTCTGCAGATGCGATAAGAGTGGAAAAATAGTTAAATTTTGCTGCTTTTATCGCCACTAGGTAGGTCTTGATATAAGACCTCACCAGTGTTCGGTCGGATTCAGATTGACTAGTCCTCCAGACACTCTCTAGGTGTCTTTTCCGATGTTTCATCTCTCTCAGCTCCTCGGAGAACCAAGGAGCCAATTGAGCCACAGCAGAGGGCCCAAAGAGCCACATGTGGCTCCAGAGCCTCAGGTTGCTGACCCCTAATCTAGAGAAAGGATCCACAGAGGAAGGAGAAACATAAAGGACCCAGCTCAGAAGGCCATAGGCAGGGCAGATATAGTCTCTCAAAGCAAATCAAATAACACACTGCTGCAGATGCTTGAGAAGGCTGTCAGTCCTCTCATTTGGAATTCCTCCCTCATTCAATTTCAGAAGGGGAAAAAAAGAATCTTATTAAATGATACCATAACAACATCTCTTGTTTTGTTTTCCTCCACAAAATGGATAGACCCTCCTCAAAGGAGGAGGGGAAAAATAACTAATATTTCTCAAATCCAATTAAGATGCATTAGAAATCTTTCAAAGTTGCATTTAATCCTATTTTTCCTTCCCTCCACCCTGGAGAAGAATGGAGCACAAGTATAGAATATTTTAAAGGATTTCCAGGATGAGTAAAGTTGGAGATGGATGCATCTGAAGACAACTAATGAATAAATATGTCGCTTCTATCACAAAGGTTATGCAAATACACCTCGATTTTTGCCTAGAAATAAATCATCAGAGGCAAATGGGTTGGAAATTGAGGCTTTTTAAAGATACTTCTGATGGGCTACGCTGTGCTTGAACTACAGGCTCTACCCTCAGATATGAAGCAGGCTAGCAAGAGATGTTCTACCAAAACGAAAATTTGCTTTTGAAGCAGGTAGACATTTTCAAAGTAGTACAATACAGCACTGATGAACCACAATTTCTTAAGCCCAATTCAATGTCATGATTATAAAGTGAGTGATTTCATATTAGGAGTGCACGTCACCACATTGCAGCATGTTGAAAAGTCTCTCTCTCTCTCTCTCTCTCTCTCTCTCTCTCTCTCTCTCTCTGTCTGTGTGTGTGTGTGTGTGTGTGTGTGTGTGTGTGTATTTAGGTGAACATAAAGGAATTGTTTGGCAAAAGTAGAATGCATTTCCTTACAGTCAACTTTTAAGAATCAGAGATTTTTACTTTTGACTTACAGGAAAGAAGAGGCATCTCATTATTGTCAAATATAAATTAAGAAGAAATTGTGCCAACTGATGAACATGGGAGGGGAAAAAATGAAAAACAAAACAAAAAACAGATTAGTTTAGGCTGGAATTTGTTGTGGGAATTCAATGGTAAACAATGGTCCCAAAGAAGATTCTGGATTCTCTTGCTTGGTATAAGGAGGGTCCAAATTCTTCTTCACTTTTAATCATTTACACCAGAGATGCCCAACCTTGGCAATTTTAAGACTTGATAGCTGGCTGGGGAAATATGGGAGTTGAAGTCCACAAATTTTAAAGTTGCCAAGGTTGGTCACCCCTGATCTACAAATGAATAAAATTGGCAAAGCCAAAAAAGAGTTGTAGACTGGACAATCTTCTATCTATATCTAAATCTAAATCTATATCTAAATCTATCTATCTATCTATCTATCTATCTATCTATCTATCTATCTATATGACTGTGTGTTCCAGCATAACTCTGGAACGCCTCGAGCAATTTAAACCAAACTTGATAAACAGATGACTTACTCTCTCGAAAGAAATACTGGGGTGGGGGGGTGGGGGGGGTAAGACACCCATAACATCCCTCGGGGTGTGCGTTCTGTTAAGATACAGCCTGTTGTGCCTTACAATGGCTTCTACTGTACTGCCTTAAAATGGCTTCTACTGCATAGCACAGTAGAGTTGCCATGGTAACAGCTTCACAATACTCCACAAGGGGACTCCCTCTGGTAAGGGGGAAAATCCAACATTAGAAATTACATTTGGTCCTGACATTTTCAACAAGGCTTTGATTATTCTTGAGGACAAATATATAGCCATGATCAATAAAACCAAGATCAGAAAAAAAAAGTATACTAAATGATCATGGATCAGCTAGCAAAACAACAAGGTGGTATCATTTTACTTGGGGGCACAGGGACAACATTTTTAACTAATTTAATTCTTGCCAAAAACAGGGCTCAAGGTGAAGTTGCTCTTCCTGTCTAATACTAGTTACTGTCAAACTATTCACTAAGTCTGCACTACTATTAATCTTCTCATCGTTCCTATCACCCATCTCCTCCCACTTATGACTGTATGACTGTAACCTTGTTGCTAGTATCCTTATTTATTTATTTATTTATTCATTTATTTATTCATTTATTTATTCATTTATTGATTTGATTTGATTTCTATACCGCCCTACTCCTGAAAGACTCAGGGCGGTGAACAGCCAACAATAAAATCCATACATACAAAATTTAAAAGCAGAATTAAAATCAAATTAAATAGTTTTGGCCCAGACAAATTAAAACCCCAATCAATTTAAAACCAGTTTTAAAATTTGAATATATAAAATACTAAAAAATATTAAAAATTAAAAATTCTTTTATAAAAGAGGGAGAAAATTAGGCCAGGCCCACCTAATGAATAAGAAAATAAATATCCTTAAGATTTATATTGACTGTTTCCCTATGACTATCATTAAGTGTTGTACCTTATGATTCTTGATGAATGTATCTTTTCTTTTATGTACTCCGAGAGCGAATGCACCAAGACTAATTCCTTGTGTGTCCAATCACACTTGGCCAATGAAGAATTCTATTCTATTCTATTCTATTCTATTCTATTCTATTCTATTCTATTCTATTCTATTCTATTCTATTCTATTCTATTCTATTCTATACAGGATTGGGATAAATAAATACCAGGGAAATGCCAGGTTATCAGCTAGTATGTTATAAAAACTACTTAAGGTGCTCTCCATATCCAAGCCTGAGAAACAAGCAAGAAATCCATTATTAGGGACGGTTAGGAGAAAAATGACAAGATTTAAAAACTGGAGTTGTTGCAGAGAGTTTCCTGCAACAGTAAAGGAGAGTTTCCTTTACTGTCTACTTAATATTGTAGCTGATCTATTAGGGATTTGGGAATCCTCAGTATGCACAACCTATCTATCCAAGCCATATTCTTGACTCTTTGGAGGTAGCTTTTCAATGCAGGTTTAGGATTTTTTAGGGGAAAATGCATTACCAAGTCCTGAATGAAGCACTGGCATTATTCATGCATACTGAGAAATGTTGTCAACACCATGGACAGCTCCACAGAGGGAACCCAAACAGCATATCTGAAAATCAAGTAAATATAGGACCCCTGAGTAAATTGCATATGTTCTGGGTGGACAATCTTGTAATTTATGCACAATTATTAGTTGTGGCTGGGTAATAGAATGCTTTTTTAAGGAAAATCAGCAAGAAAGTGTTAAAAGTGCAAGACAGCAAATAGATATGGGTGATCTTGGGGGAAAAGAGCTATATATTTAAGCATGTTATCATTTCAAGTTGCTCAACCTATAATATAAAATTAACTTCTTGTGGGTTTTTTGAGAGCAGACGTTAGAATATTAGAACTATCAAACCCAGAAAAGTTTCACGGAATGTCTAAATGTCTAGATTGTTCATTAAAAATGTGAAATTACACATAATACACCAACTGGGCAATTTACATAATGATCCAAATTTGCTGACTGCATCGAGAGGGCTTAGGGAATACATTTTGAGAAACTCTGCTTGTTCTGGGCTACAGTACTATAGTGTTGAAATGTGACAGATGTATGTATTCTACATTTATCTTCATTTTTTCCTGTTTAATGTTGACATGTCTCTTAGTCCCATTGCAATATATAGTTAGTTTGATGTGAGAATTCCCTTTGCACCAAAGAGCGAAAATGTTCAAAATAGGAAAGATAAACAGAGCATCTTTGAAAAATATGGTCCCAAAATTCCCAACCTTTTGCAGTATTTAGCATGGGACAAAGTCTGGCAAAATAGCTATTTTGTCAAAACAACAAATCCCGAGCTCCTTAACTGCTAAAAGAGTTATATATTTAGCAAGGACCAGCACAGAGGCATTTGATTAACATTATGAGAGAAGGTTTGTGGAAATTTTAAAAATGTGACTTGAACTCCCTGTAAAATTTCAAGAATAAGGAACAATAGTTGTCAAGCAAAAGCTTTATCAGAAGAGCTCAGAAGTTTAATTCGCAAGGGCATCTAACTGGGTTAACACAAGACCTGTTTTGCAACACTAGAAGGGGATCAAATGTTAGTCCTGTAGTTTCCAGAAACTTAAATTTAACCTCAAACAATCCCAGTCATGAACAAGATTAAACAACTTCTTTGCAGTCAATTGTGTTGCGGTGGCACCTCATTGCACTGCACTGCCATGTTTTACATATCAGTTCCTCCAAGTAAAAGAGTTGAAGAAAAAAATTTGACTAAATACCTTTCTGAAAATCCAGGACCATCCGCACACTTCTTAAACCTGGATTGGCTGTAGTGGCCCAAAACATCTACTTTTGCAATCTGGGGTACTATATGCAGAACTACAAAACCCAGACAAGATTCTTTGCTTCTACTTGTAAACTTGTCACTAGAATGGCAAACATGTTGTAGATGTATTTATAAAGATATGTTTATGAGCAAGCAAAAATTATTTGTAACTAATATAAATGTCAGGCAGAAGAAATCAGGAACCAGGGTTGTTCAAATGAGTACAAGTTTGTTCCATGATTCCTCTAAACAAGAATCTGAACTATTTACAGTCAAGGAGAATTGGGGATAGAGAAGAGTCATTGGAATTCAAGGAGGACTGGACTTACAGTAGATCTCTTGTGGGTACGAAGGGATTCCAAGCTGATGATGCACTTGACTCCTTCATTGGCCTCAGCCTGCTCATCTCCTACATCATTTGGTATTAAGCATGAATACGTCTTCTTATTTGCTTTTTTGAACATGGGGGTTCAAAACCTATTCTTCCTTCTTCATCCTCTCTGTTGAGGTGGCATCAAGAAAGCTCAATGCTGCAAATTCCTCAGCCTTGAAAAGCAAAAGGCTTAGCCAAAAAGAATTTCTACTAGACAGAACCAGGCATTTATAATACATAAAGCTTATGTAAAATATCTTTTTTTTTTTGTTCTCTTGGTTATCAATTTGTAGCCAATTGTGTAGAGGAGATTTGAATACTAAAAAGTCATTCTTACAACTCCCGCAGCCCTCTTTGCCAGCACTTTATCAGCACAGAAAAATTCTGCTTCAGAGTAAAAGTGGTAATTGCTGGAGGAAATTTCCCTCTCTCTCCCCCACCTCTCTCTTTCTTCTTCTCTCCCTCCTTCTCTCCCTCTCTCTCTCTCCCTCCCTCCCTCTCTCTCTCCTTAAGAGAGAGGAATGAAATTTATCTGGTCAGAATAATAAAACGTATGCTGGGAGCAAGACAATTAAAAACAAGAAATGCAGCCTAATTATATTTAAGCTGTGTTCATAACTTAGTGAACACAACCATATTATTAGAAAATTAACCCTGGTGGTACCTTTCACAAAGTACATAATTTATTGTTTACTTTTTCAGCAAGGGTTCAGCTATCACCTTTGTTAGAACGATCATGCATTTCTACCCTCAAAGAAAGGCACATTATTACTTAAAATCAAAATCATAATACCGCTGACAGGTTTTAAAGGCCGGATGGGCAAATATGTCAGATGTGGTCCTTGGTTCTTCAAACTGTAGAACAGTTGGGAAATGATAGATAAAGTATCCAAGATGTATTCAGATTTGGTTCCGTTAAAAGATGGCATCTCAAGATGTTGTAGATATTGTAGAATGCGGCCGCGCGGGTGGTTATGGGAGCGGCGTGGCTGCACTGGCTCCCAGTGGTCTTCTGGGTGCGCTTCAAGGTTTTGGTTACCACCTTTAGAGCGCTCCATGGCATCGGACCGGGGTATTTACAAGACCGCCTTCTGCTACCAATAGCCTCTCACTGACCAGTACACTCCCATAGAGAGGGGCTTCTCAGGGTGCTGTCGGCCAAACAGTGTCGACTGGTGGCCCCCAGGGGGAGAGCCTTCTCTGTGGGGTCACCTACCATCTGGAATGAGCTCCCCCCGGAGATACGGAGGATCCCGGATCTGCGCATGTTTCGTCGTGCTCTCAAAACATTTTTATTTCAGCAGGCTGGTCTGGCCTAACTCTCCCTTTTAAAGTTTTAAATCGTTTAATCTGTTTTACAATTGGGTGTTTTAAATTTGTTTTCGGCCAAAATATTTAATAATTTTAATGGACTTTTAATGTTTGTATTATCTGTATTTTATCTTGGCTGTTCACCGCCCTGAGTCCTCCGGGAGTAGGACGGTATAGAAATTTGATAAATAAATAAATAAATAAATAAATAAATAAATAAATAAATAAATAAATAAATAAACAAACAAACAAATAAATAAATCTAGCAACAAAATGCAAGTGATCATTGCCATTGCTAAATTCCAAGGTTCACAACTCTGGAGGTGTGATCTACAGGATGAAGTACAGGATTACTTATCACTTAAAGTAATTCTGCTGACTGACACATAATTGGTGCTAACACCAAAAAAAAAAAAAAAGTACATTACTGAAACTATCACAGCAAAGTTGTATAGATCTGATAAGGTGTTTCATTTATATCAGGGGTGTCAAACTCTAATTCATTGAGGGCCACTTCAGAATTGTGTTTAACAAGGGGTGGGGGGACTGGCCAAGGTGGATGTGGCCAGTTCGACGTCACTCATCTTTGGGGGCACCTGTGGCGGCGGGAGTCGGAGTGCCGTTTTTGGCTATGGCAGCCTCCTGCAACCCTCTGCCAGCGAAAATGGAGCTCGGGAGGCCTGCCGATGGCCCTCCCGAGTTCCATTTACACAGGCCGAGGCACCACGGGCTGGTCCTTTGCTGTTTCCAGGGTGGCCCCACAGACCAGATCTAAGCACCTCGTAGGTCGGATCCAGCCCCCGGGCCTTGAGTTTGATTTAGATCATCCCCATTCACTGTATCTATTATCTTTTGCGCATTCCCCACCTGCAGATATTAGATCAATATTAAAGTACTACTCCAACTGAATTGGGGACAGCTGCAAATGTAATGAATGGCTCAGATCATGCCTTTCCTTCCACCAGGAATCAAAATTTATTTAATTCCTGGTGGAATCAACCACGCGGGTGGTTATGGGAGCGACATGGCGTTCCCATGTAACACCTCTCCTGCGCGAGCTGCACTGGCTCCCGGTGGTCTTCTGGGTGCGCTTCAAGGTTTGGTTACCACCTTTAGAGCGCTCCATGGCTTAGGACCTGGATACTTACGGGACCACCTGCTGCCACCAGTAGCCTCTCACCGGCCAGTACGCTCTCATAGAGAGAGGCTCCTCAGGGTGCCGTCGGCCAAACAGTGTCAACTGGCGGCCCCCAAGGGGAGAGCCTTCTCTGTGGGGGCACCTGCTATCTGGAATGCTATCACCTGCTATCTAGAATGAGCTCCCCCCCGGAGATACGGAGGATCCCGGATCTACGCACCTTCCGCCGTGCCCTCAAGCCCTTTCTATTTCAACAGGCTGGCCTGGCCTAACTTTCCCTTTTTAAATTGTAAATTTTAAATTTGTCTTAACCATTGGGGGGTGTTTTTAATTTGTCCTGGGTCAAATTATTTAATGTGGTTTTATACTGTCTTTTAAATTTTATAAACTATGTCTTTTATTTTTTGGCTGTTCACCGCCCTGAGTCCTTCAGGAGTAGGGTGGTATATAAATCTAATTAATTAATTAAATAATTAAATAAATAAATAAATAAATAAATAAATAAATAAATAAATAAATATTAGAATTCCAGGTAAAACTACAGAAAACTGTCCCAGAAGGATTGGATAAGTTACGTTCCTACAGTACAATGGTGACATTTTATTCTTATACAAGAGTCTTGAAAATCACTAGGCAAAACAAAATGAATTGGAAGTTATTGTCAATACTGCAGAAATACTAACTATATTACAACAGGATATATATCCTGAGTGCGGTGATTAGCTACTAATCAATTTATAATAATTCTACATCAGAAGTTAAATACAAGGCATTCAATAGTGGGATAAAAGATAAAATCAGTAACTGAGTGTAAAGAAAATAAAAAGAATCAATGTTTTCCTTGTATATAAAAAAAGTTTCATAGATTTATACAGTAATATCGATGTTAACATAAGTATAATTCTTTTTTGTAGATAAATTCTATGCTAAATTTCATTCATTAAAAAAAATTCATTGGAACAGGTCTAGAATGGCACATTAAAAAGTATTTACCAACAGAAGACAGATTTGTAACTCAAGAGTTATGATGTTCTTAATATTTACTTGCAGAATTTCATTACCCATCTAGGTAACATCATCAATACAAAAGTAACTTTTTCATACAAATACTTCTGTACCAATTTTTCCAAGTTTTGAAGACTTCTGAACTGGGCAGCTTAGAAGCATAATAAAATCAAATCATAAGACTCAGCAGCCACAACAAAACTCCTATGGATATATAAGCAAAAATACATAATCAACCTGTATTGATTCAGGTTGGTGGGAAAAATTTATGAGCACTAAACTGTGAACCACTGCATTAAAATCTTCTTTCATATTTTAATTTAAATAGTTTAAAATTCTAGGACAGGAAGCTCCAATTCTTAAAAAGATGGCAGAACCAACTACATTACATGTGGAATGGCTGTTTTTTAAAGAATTTGAAGAAGGAATAATTAGATTTTTTTAGTGAATCTACAGGTTCACTCCTTTCCCCAAGTTCTTATGATAGGATTTTGAGTTCGGATTAACGTTGGTTTTACATAGATAATTAATATGATACTCTACTGGGAACTCTCTGGAGCTGAAGTCAGCAAGACAGATAGTTTAAGATCAGTTCTGTATGGACCTAATCTTTGAATCTTTTGCTGTTAGGCTCATGAATTCTTTGCATTCCTAAAAAAAAATGTATTAATTGCTATGCTTACAATGAGGCTACTACATACACTGAGCCAGAGCTGGGCTTCGAAAATTTGAGCAAGGGGTTCTCTCCCTGGTTTGCTGGGTGGGTGTGGCCATGGTGGGTGTGGCCTAGTCGGCCTCCTGCACCAAGGCAGGGGGGGCATTTTTGCCCTCCCTGGGCTCCGGAGGCTTTCCTTGAGTCTCTAGGAGGGCAAAACGGCCTCCCCAGGCTCCGAAGGCTCTCTGAAGGCCAGAAACGTGCCCATTTCTGGCCTTCCCGAACTTCCAGTAGGTCTGTTTTTCACCCTCCCTGAGCCTCCAGGCGCTTCCTGCACTTACCTTCATCCAAAACGGGCCACGTGAGGACTCCTGGGAGGGGTGGGGTGAGGCAGGGCGGATGGGGCCAGCCAGGAGTGGGATTTGGGGGTTCTCCAAATTGCAGAATCTTAGCTAGAGGTTCTCCCGAACCTTTGCGAACCCCCAGTAGCCCACCCCTGCATTGTGCCTCCCAAAGGTGCTTTTTCCAAATTCCATGGTGGCTGGGGAATTCTGGAAGTTGAAGTCCACAAGCCTTAAAGTTGCCAAGGTTGGACATCCATGCCCTAAACAATCACACAGGCTCTTGACAATTGCTGTGGTGACCAGATGAGCCCCTTCCCCAATCTTCTTCTACATCACCTTATCTCAAGAAAGCTGAGTGGGAGATGAATTTCAATTTCATCTCCCACAAAACTGACTTTCACAGTCACTAAGCCGTACCCTGTTGAGAGATGCTTAAAGGCGTTGAAGAGCAGAAACAAAAATAGGAACCACCAAGATTTGCAACTGGTCCCTGCCAATTTTTTAAAAAAACGACCCAGTGCGTTAGAGATATATCCCATTCTCCTGTGTAAATGAATCACATCCTTTTCAAAGCAAGAGAGCTAATGACTTTTTTTTCCCTTTTGGCAAAGAAATTAACAGATGAGGAAATTAATTGGAAATTAGGAACGGATGCTCAAGTTTACTTCACACCCTCATGAGCAGAAAGAAAATGAATCTCTTGTAAATCATTCAGAATTAATCCTATTCCTTTGAAGCCCCAGAATTACATATTTAGAAGAGGAATGTCTTTATTCTATTTCCAGTTGCGTAATCCACAAACTCAATTTCATGCAGCTCCGGGAATTTGGTGTCATCTGCTACAATTGTGTTCTAAAATATTAATTCCAACTCTGACACTTCCCTTTACATAATACAAAGCGTGGAAACCTTGATGGTATATTGATACAAATCCAGACAATCTTGGTGAAAACAGGCACACAATGGAAGTTGAGTAAGGCCAATCAGAACTCTACTTTTTTCTGTATCTTCTGACTCGCAGAAACAAATCGGGTCACAATGATTAGTAGAATTATCATCAAGAAGCTGAAATAACAGTCAATTTATGTCCTCATAAGCACTTTAGTTCTTTTTTCGGTACTAAAAATTAGCAACTTAAAGTATACTGCCATGTGACCCACTGCCCTCCTAGTACAGCCATACCTCCAAACTATATAATGCATTCTGTCTGGGATAATCCTATTTTTTAAGCAACTTAAATGCATCCTCACTGAGACGGTAGCTGAATTTTAAGAGAACATCAAAAGAAAATTGGCAAGATCAACATGCATGCAGTTATAGAGTATATTAGATCTGCTGATTATCACAGAGAGAGGAAAACTTTAAAAAAAACAGAATGACAGAGTTGGAAAGGACCTTGGAGGTCTTGAAGCACAACCCCCTGCTCAAATAGGAGACCAGTTCTGCCCCAGCTATGGACCCCACAGAACACAGCACACACAAAGTTTGTACAAAACTTAATTTACTAAAATAACTCAGTCTTTTTCAAAACAAAGACTGTTAATAAACTTTCTTAACAGCCTACAAAAAACCAAAGATAAAGTAATCACAATCTTACTAAGTATGGCAGAAAGCCCAGAAGCAATTTGCAGAGAATCCAGACGTGAAGGAGAGTGAACTAAAGTTGTTTCCTACAAATTGCTTCAGTCGGCGTTCCTCCTTAAATAGGCTAAGGGAGTGGCCAATTAGCCCCAAGCCTTACTCTCGAGGAGACCTCTTCCTGAGAAGCCACTCCTGCCTTTTGGCCGCTCTGTGTGCCCCTGCATTGAGAAGAGGCTCCTCCTCTTCATCCTCTTCACTTAAGGGAGCTTCTGGAGGTTCTGAAGGCCCTGGCTGAATCCCCACCTCTGGCACCACATCTTCTCCAGCCTCCTCATTGTCTGACTCGAGTGCCAGCTGCACAGGCTGCTGGCGCAGCACCACACCAGCCTCCTCACTGTCAGAATCAGCTACAATCCGCACAGGCCGCTGATGGGCCACAACAATACCAGTTCAGACAAATGGTTGTCCAATCGCTTCTTAAAAACTTCCAGTGGAGCCAAGTTGTTCCACTGATTATTTGTTCTAACTCTCAGGAAATTTCTCCTTAGTTCTAGATTGGTTCTCTCCTTGATTAGTTTCAATCCATTGCTTCTTATCCTGCCCTCAGGTGCTTTGGATAATAGGTTGATCCCCTCTTCTTTGTGGCAGCCCCTCAAATACTGGAATACTACTATCATGTCACCCCTAGTCCTTCTTTTCATTAAACTAGACATACCCAATTTATTAAAAGTAAAGATATTACTGATCAGTATGGATCTAGCCTGAGTAGGTGGCTCAGTGGCTAAGACACTGAGCTTGTCGATCAGAATTTACTGCTATGGACCCCAGAAACAGAGTTTTGGTGAAGTCCATTATCTAGTTATCCAGTAACAGTAACAGAGTTGGAAGGGACCTTGGAGGTCATCTAGTCCAACCCCCTGCTCACTAAGAGATCTGTACTAGGGATTCGAACTGCTGACTTTTTCTCAAGGAAAGGACTTGGCAGCAGAGAAATAAAATTAGTTTCCCTTTTTCCTGGCTTTGGACAGAAGTTTTGAACTTTTACAACTACATATATTTTAATACCAAATAAAAGAATCCAAGACTAGAAGGACCACCAGAGTTACTACAGAGAAGACCCAAGAAATATTGTGAAAACTGTAGAAGAATGGATCAAACCTTCATCAGCATTCTTTATATATACAGATTATTAGTTTGGAATGTGTGCTATCATTTAATGCTCGACCAAATTTTTTAAAATCCAGATGTGAAACTAACCCCATTTTATCTCTCATATTTTTATTTTAGAGCTAGGATGGAATATGTGACAGATCCATGTTCCAGATTTCGAACAAGACATCAACATACCTAGGAATTGGCTGAAAGAAGCTGCTTTACTCAGACTTCCAAAGTGATGCTTAAACCACTCAATTGCACTGCACTTGGTCAGAATATTTTTGTCTTAATCTGTCCTTATTTTGTCCTTTCTCTTTCAAGCATCTGAGATGTCACACTTCTCAAAGACCTGCGACTTTGTCGTTTCTTTTTTAAAATAGTGTTTTGGAGACCATATGTAATGTTCCTTACCAGATTTTTATCAAACTGCCCAGTTTAATAAGGCAGTTAAGACAAGACACACTATTTAATTGGAAGAAACCTTTGCAGGCAGCAGGATTCAGCAAGCAATTTATTTGTTCTTAATATTACTTTTAGCTCCACTTGTGTTTCACTCCCGAGCAATGCAATGCAGTTCCACCCCTTTAGAAAGGCAAATGCTGCTTCAACTTACCTTCGTGAGCTGGAATCAGGTTCACCAAGAAGAACTCAAAAAGAAGAAGCTATCAAATGGCAACTGCAATAAGGTGAATGTGCTTTTGTAAATGAGAAAGGAGGGGGAAAATTGCACAATCAATTCTACTTCTATTCAGTCTTTTATGTCAAAATTTATAAGAGCCTGTAGTACAGTGGACTAAGCACTGTTGTTAACATCTGCTGCTTGCAATTACTGCAAGTTCAAATCTCACCAGGCTCAAGGTTGACTCAGCCTTCCGTCCTTTCAAAGGTAGATGAAATGAGGACCCAGATTGTGGGGGCAATAAGCTGACTTTGTATAAATATACAAAAGTATGAAGGCTATTGCTTAACGCATTGTAAACCGCCCTGAGTATTCGGAGAAGGGCGGCATATAAATTAAAGCAAAAAAAAAAAAAAAAAACCTGGCAAAGCTTGTGAATCCTGGCTAGGTCAGCATGACCACCATTCAAGAATTAAGATTAGAAGTCAAATTTGCTTAAGGGCAGTAATTGGGACTGGCAACCCCATCGTTCAGTAATGCCATTAGCGTCAATCTTGCAGTTGAGATTGATGAAGGGAGAATTGAAAACACTTAGCTACCCTTCCCATATTTAAAGAAATCTATTTGGTAAGGACTTCTTTAAAAAGGGGCCTCTTGCACACCACACAACAAATTTATCTTTGACGCTGCATGAATGTCTGGAAGCAGCTTCTAATAAGGCTGTGAGTTACATGTTCAAAGAAAAGGTCAAACTTTCCACTGGTGTTCCTACAGAGATTTAAATTTTGTCTTTGAAACTTGGCCCAGGTTAAGCTTCAATGAATGAAAAAAAATAGAAAGTCTGTGAAACCGCTAAGTCCTTTTTTTCTGCAAACAATAGACTGAAGTGTGCCCCCAAATCTTTTGAAAAAGTGGATCTCTGCCACCGTATTTTGTAAAAGCCATGAGATATTGTACATAATTGAAAAGCGAATCTCTTTCACTTCCAGATTTCTTAACCGTTGGCCTCCAGAGGATCTCTCAGGGGCCAAAGAAACCATAATTCGCCTCCTTTGACAAGAAAAGCAAAATGTTAAGAAAATAGCTTTTCCACATTCTCCAATGCGGGATAGTAAAATCATCCAAAAACAACAACAAAAGCTAC
Organism: Pituophis catenifer annectens; assembly: GCF_029215685.1. Classification (NCBI taxonomy): domain Eukaryota; kingdom Metazoa; phylum Chordata; class Lepidosauria; order Squamata; family Colubridae; genus Pituophis; species Pituophis catenifer. Next base: position 92,840,756 of record NW_027256886.1, on the reverse strand, counting down.
ACAAGTGATCATCTATTGGTTAAAATGAAACAAAGGGATCCTAATAAAGCACCACATCTTGTCTACAAAACAGAACATATGCTGCACTATTGTAGGAATATATTTAATCCTTCGGAGGAACATTAGGTGATGAGCAAGTAATTGATTACATGTCTAATGAGCCCTGACACTTGGAAGCCTGAATGGCAAGGGCTTCCCACTATGCAGTCAAGCTTCTTCTTTCAAAGATGAAATTGATTTCAAGGAGAGGAGAAAACCTCTTGTGTTGGCTCAAAACCTCATAGAATAGAATAGAATAGAATAGAATAGAATAGAATAGAATAGAATAGAATAGAATAGAATAGAATAGAATAGAATAGAATAGAATAGAATAGAATAGAATAGAATAGAATAGAATAGAATAGAATTCTTTATTGGCCAAGTGTGATTGGACACACAAGGAATTTGTCTTTGGTGCCTATGCTCTCAGTGTACATAAAAGAAAAGATACGTTCATCAAGAATCATAAGGTACAACTCTTAATGATAGTCATAGGGTTCAAATAAGCAATCAGGAAACAATATCAATATAAATTGTAAGGATCCAAGCAACAAAGTTACAGTCATGCAGCCATAAGCGGGAGGAGATGGGTGATAAAAAGAATGAGAAGATTAATAGTAATGCAGACTTAGTAACTAGTTTGACAGTGTTGAGGGAATTACTTGTTTAGCAGAGTGATGGCGTTCGGGAAAAAACTGCTTTTGTGTCTAGTTGTTCTGGTGTGCAGTGCTGTATAGCATCGTTTGAGGGTAGGAGTTGAAACAGTTTATGTCCAGGATGCGAGGGGTCTGTAAATATTTTCACAGCCCTCTTTTTGACTTGTGCAGTATACAGGTCCTCAATGGAAGGCAGGTTGGTAGTAATTGTTTTTTCTGCAGTTCTAATTATCCGTTGAAGTCTGTGTCTGTCTTGTTGGATTGCAGAACCAAACCAGACAGTTATAGAGATGCAGATGACAGACTCAATAATTCCTCATGTTTAGGAACAGTTGAAAATTTGCCCTATTTGTTTACCTTCTGCAAGCCACTCAACACACAAAGAGAAAGATCTGGTGACTTTAAGGTAGAGGGTTTTTATTGTATCTGCAACCAGAATAGGGACCAATATTTATCTCTGCACTCATGTGTCCGCTCACATGGTGATTCTGCGAATGCTAAAGGGCACCCAAAGTAACTCCATGGAGCCAGGATGAGGTTATTATAACCATATTATCGTAAATCTCCTTGATCCCTCAGTGGCTTTCAACAGTGATGGTTTCCTTCTGAACTGATTATGGGGAGTGGGAGGCCCAATTCCACAGGGGCTCCCCTTTATCCATAGCCAGTTTCACGAAGTCAAAACCCTTGATTTTTCTGGACTGTCTCAACACTCAACATTCTTAGTCCTTATATTTAATATCTATATGGGATTGCTGAGATAGAAGAAACTCTCTGATTAAGGCAGACTGAAAGTATAAGTAACTATTTTAACCTGCATGAATTATTCCATGGATATTAAGGAGCACAGTTTCAAAAATGTGGAGTACAGATTTGTGATATCTATTTGGAAGGCAGAGTGTTGGCACAGTGGTTAGAACGCAGTACTGAAGGCTAACTCCTCACTTTAGGATTCAATCCTCACTGACTCAAGGTTTGACTCAGCCTTCCATCCTTCCGAGGTTGATAAATGAGGACCCAGATTATTGGGGGCAATAGGCTGAATCTGTAAACCGCTTAGAGAGGGCTGCAAAGCACTATGAAGTGGTATATAAGTCTAAGTGTTATTGCTATTATTATTTTATACTATTCCAGCAGCTAAAATACAGCAATCCCCATTGCTGGAACTTTTATTCTGTCAGGTCTCTTGTAAAATATTTTGGCAGATACTTTCCATCCAAAATACATATAGTACCAGACTTAAAATTAGTGGTTTTATTTTATTTTTTTTTTCCTTCTGAACAACCATCTTTGTTCTTATCCCTGCACACAAGAAAGGGCTCAGTCTGCTTTATCTCCTGAGCGGTACTTGTTAAAGTTACAGCTTCAAAAGCTGTTGTGATCAACAACAGTGAATAGATCTGACTCTTTATGCTTCACACTCAAGCTAAGATTATCAACACTGTACAATACACATTTGTTTCTCAGCTTTCAGTTCACTAGATAAAGCTTCCCCCTTAAAGTGACTTGAAGGCACCCCAGAAAATTAGCTGCAGTTTAAGAGTCATAAGGAGTTATGATCTAACCCAATGAACACCATTATTCGTTCCTTTTGAGTTATATTTTTTTTAAAAAAAAAAATGCTGTCAGAGTACAAGGTTAACAACTAGAAAGTCCGAGTAAAATATCTCCCTCCTCCAGTAAGGGATGGGAAAATCACTTGAACTTCTGAAATGTGAGCCTGTCAACACTGACTCTGTTGTGCTAGAAAATCAGGTGACTTTGAGGTTCACAGATTTTATGATCTGTGATTTCATGATCAGCAATGCCATCAGGCTGAGAAATTCTGGGAATTGAAGTTCACACATCCTGAGTTTGGGGAAACTCTGAGGATGATGTTCTCTTCAAGAGAACCATGACAATGGGTGGTGCCTGTTCAAAGTCTCATAAATTTCTTAGATTTCTTTAAAATTACATGGCTGCTTATCAGTGGTATAATTGCCAGGGCAAAAAGCCTGAATATCTGCAGCAAATATATTCCCCTGACACTCCTATAGTCAAACGAAGAGTTCTGAAGGACATGTTTGCAAACCGGCAGTGGAAATGTTCCATTCTGACTTCTACTGCGGTTTTCCAATTTTATTGTAAGTGTTCAGAGCACAAAAATGAGGTCTCCCATGTTGTAATACCCAGTGGTGGGATTCGAATAATTTAACAACCGGTTCTGTTGCTGGTATCCTTAAGATTTATATTGACTGTTTCCCTATGACTATCATTAAGTGTTGTACCTTATGATTCTTGACAAATGTATCTTTTCTTTTATGTACTCCGAAAGCGTATGCACCAAGACAAATTCCTTGTGTGTCCAATCACACTTGGCCAATAAAAAATTCTTTCTTTCTTTCTTTCTTTCTTTCTTTCTTTCTTTCTTTCTTTCTTTCTTTCTTCTTTCTTTCTTTCTTTCTTTCTTTCTTTCTTTCTTTCTTTCTTTCTTTCTTTCTTTCTTCCCCTGCCCTAATATTTATTTATTAATTAAATTAATTAATTTAATTTAATAACCAGCTGGGTGGGTGTGGCCATGGTAGGCCATGGTAGGGGTTTGACAGGCAGCACTCTGACTCTTGCACCCCCCTGGGAGCAAAAATGGGCTTCAGGGGGGCTGCGCCGCACCCCCACAACTCATTTTGGGCCTAGTAGGCCTCCCTGCAGCCTCCTGGGATTGAAAATGAGCCATGGTGGGGCACGCCACACCCCCCATACCCCATTTTGGGCCTAGGGAGCTTCCCTGCAGCCTCCTGGGAGCAAAAACAGGCCATGGGAAATGCTACAGCCCTCCGTGCCCCATTTTGGGCCTAGGAGGCCTCCCTACACTTACCTGGGAGCCAAAATGGGGCATGTGGGCACTCCTGGAAGGGGTGGGGAGGGGAGGGGGCAGGCAGCAATTTAACTACAGTTCGCGCAAACCGGCCCAAACTGGTTGAATCCCACCACTGGTAATACCCCAATCAGAAGTAGAAAAAATTCTGCAAGTGTTCTAGAAGCTTCCTAGAAGCTCGGAAGTCAAAACTTCTGGTTCCGGCGACTGACCCAGATTGTATTGTGCAGCATTATCCTGGAACATGGATATCTAGCTTCATTTGTGAGCAAATGTCACTATATAAATCACCGATAATATAGATGTAACAGCTAAAACATTTTTTTTTGCAGACTTCCAGCGATGGAAGTCTACAAAAATGATGTCAATACCTTTATAAGGAAGAGCTTGCTCAAAACAGATGGATGGAACATTTACATTTTTGACCATCGTGCTCTCTAAAACCTTTTAAAAGCAGAACTGTAGAAAGGTTTAGGATTTTATAATATCTAGAACATCATCAAGTGGACCAGGACTCATTTAAACAATATTAAGATTGACCTTGTCATTTCACCTCAAGAATTTAAAATGCAATTAATTTTCTCTTTAAACGGAAGGATTTTCCTTCAAAAGGTTGCTCTAGAGAGATATTTTTTTCCATTTTAATGGAACGATGAAAGCTCACACAAAAGATCTTGTTGCCCAACATTCTAATCGCAAATATATCTCCTTTTTAAAGGATGAACTTCAATTCAGTGGTCTGCATCTGCTACTGGTTGTGGCCTTTAAAGCTCATTGATTTTTTTTTTCAATGCTGAGTTTCCACAGTACAAATGTCATTGTTAGATATATTAATTGAACCAAGGATTATATTTGAAAGTTGAGTGTACTGTTTTAGTGGACCTTGGTCTTTAAACTCAATAATTTAGCAAGAACTGGCTGACACTTCTTTTTTCTTTTTGTTCAGATGGTTGAAGAGAACTAAAATAGTAGAAAATATCAGCAAACTTTGAAAAAGAAAGAAAGAAAAAGTCAAAGTGAGAACTGGTCTTATTAAAGCAGATTATCTCTAGTATTTTCAAAACAACCTTACTGTTAAAATCACCCCAGGGAACAAAACCTTTATATATATGTTAATGCATCAAAGCAAGGTTAGTAGCAAATTCTAGGTTAACATGATTTCAGAAGTCGTAGGAAGTCTTCAAATAGGAGACTTTGCAGAGAAATCTGATGCTGATGCCAGAAGATATTCAATAGTTGTGAAGAATGCTTGCCACTTAATCACCAGCTTCAGACACTGATATAAAAGGTGCCAGTTTATTATCATACCATGATAATTCTGTATTATTTTAATTCCTTCCACTATAGAAAGCCTGAGTAAAGGATATTAAAAATGAATTCTTAAATCCTGCTGGTTCTCCTTTTGCTGATAATCCACAACATTGTAACCACAGAGTAAGATGGGTGGCATATAAATGTAATGTATATTTAATAAATAAATACATTTATAATAAATAAATCTAACAGGAAATTGTTGCTGAGTGATTTCTCAAGGGATGGAAGTAAAAATATAAGCTGCTCTTCGCCCTGTCTTAATGTTTCCCATCACTGAATGTCTGTTGGAATCCTGTTAGAAATTACAATTAGACAAAAACACCCCATTTTTTTGGGAAGTTACGCTTACCTCTTTCTCATTGTGATTCATAGTTTGTTTGTTCATGTAATGAACCTTGGTAGTACAGTGGTCTAAAGCATCCTGTTATTAAGACCAGCTGCCTGCAATTACTGCAGGTTCGAATCTTACCAGGCTCAAGGTTGACTCAGCCTTCCATCCTTTCTAAGGTAGGTAAATTGAGGACCCAGTTGTGGGGGCAATAAGATGACTTTATATAAATATACAAAAGGATGAAGGCTATTGCTTAACGCATTGTAAGCTGCCCTGAGTCTCCGGAGAATGGCGGCATATAAATCAAATTTAAAAAAATAAAATAAAAAAAAATGGTTTTTATGCATACATAATCATTAGGTCTAACTTCCTGGGAAGCAACTACTAGGAATTTAAGCCAATTGGTTGTTTATCTTAAGGAAGATCCACATCATCATCATCTTTTAATGACCCCATAATCCCTTGTGGGGTGGAGTCTCGGCAACTGAATGGAGCTAGCAGTGTTTAATGGCTGGATGCCCTTCCTGTTGCCAATGCGGAGTTTTGTTCAGCAGATATAGTCTCAAGTTGCCCAGAGAGAGAAATATCTGCCTCTACCTAGGATCGAACTCACAGCCTCCTGATTGTGAGGCAAGAGCTCCACCTCTAGGCCACTGTTCTGTCCCCCATCGTCACACAGACAAATGCAATATCAAACACACCTGCCAATAATGTATTGTATAAACAGACCAGAATTCCTGACAGATGAGAGTTCTGGCAGATAACTGTAAAACGCCTGCCAAGTCCAATTAGTACTCCCAAAAAGCAAGAAAGGCCTTATCTGCAGACCGTTTCCAAAGCGACAAATTATCCACAAGAGTTTAGTCCAAAAGATATCTGAGCCGAAGTGCAGGATTCACGATGTGACTCTTTATAGAGTTTAAACTTTTGTCCGTCACAAAGCCTGCCGAGCAATCACGCCCCTTTTATCCCTTGTGGGGAGTGGCTCAGTGACTCAGCTCACTCTCTGGCCCTCCCACACCTCTTCCTTTGCTGCACACGCTTCTCCCTCCGACGCTTCCTGGGATCAAGCCAGGATTCATCATTATCACTCTCTATCAATGGGTGCTCCGAAATGCCTTCCTTCTGGCCTTCGGATGGAACCTGAGGCATTGCCAGAGAGGAGGGTCCTGGAGAGGGAGGCCTTGTCAGTTCCTCCCCCTCACCTTCTGAGTCCTCTTCCTCCATGAGGACAGGCTCGGGAGTCGGAGTCACAACAGCCACCTTACCACTCCTTAAGACCCACATGTCCTCAGTTTATTTATACTCAGCTTTGAATTGTATCAAAAATGGTTTTGCCAATGTCTTTTCTAAATACAGAAAGTAAATAAACAATACATAGCAGATTATAAATGCCACTGACAACCTTCATGGACTTTAATAATGATGTTAGAAACCACATGGGCACCCAAAATGCAGGAGATCATGCTTATCTGCTGCACAGCCTTGTATCTCACAAATGAAAACTTGAAAAGGAATGAAGGGACATCATGAGCCTCCTGTGAAAGAAGACAGACTTCGTGGACCACATTATTTTCTGCCATTCCTTCCTTCTCTGAATTCCTTACCTTCGTTCAACTCTACCCTTCCATCTATATCTGAAAAGGTTAGCAAGGTTTTGATTAATCTTGCTTTTTTTTTTTTAAACAACTGTCACATTATTTCCTTCCACTATTCCATCTTGGAGAAGATCCAATTTTAACCTTTTTCCATGTTTCTCTTTTTGGGTGTCTTTGTAGTTTATAAACCAGAGTGACAATAAGTAATTTGCTCAACATGATGAACACAGGTTAGGGCGGGTGTCAGCAACCCACAGCTCTGGAGCTGCATGTGGCTCTTTGACCCTTCTCCTGAGGCTCCCTGCCAATGCAGTCATGCAACCTGCTCTCCGCCCCAAGAAGGTGCGAGCCTCTCCGCAGAGCCAAGTGGATGAAGCGTCCCAGCGTTTTCTCCGCACTGCCTGCGATTGGCTGCTTTTTGTGATTCCGTGTCCTTTGCGGGCAGCTCAGCACCAGTTGGCTCAAGAAGGAGCGGAAAGGGGAGGAGCCGCCACCACTGCCGGATGCAGGGAGGGAAGAGCTCTGGCTCTCCTGCGCAGCGGAGGCAGCTATTCACATGAGCACACAGTGGCGGCGGTGGGAGGAGGAGTCACCTTTGCCATTGCTTCCGCCGTGATCCTGGCCCAGGTCGTGCACACATGCACGAGAGAGAAATGAGAGAGAGAAAAGGGAAGAGAAAGAGAGAAAGAGAGAGAGAAATGAGAAAACGATGGAGGGAAAGAATGAAAGAGAGGAAAGAGAGAAATAAATGAGAGAGAGAGAGAGACTCATTTCCCACAGAAAACACTGGGAGTCACAAAACCTGGGTAGGTGTGGCTGGGGGGTGTCATGTGACTGGGTGGGAGTGACGTTGAGTAGGCTATGCCCATCCAGGTTTTGTGGCTCCTGCTGTTTTCTTTTCTGTGGGAAACGGGTCCAAATGGCTCTTTGAGGGTTTAAGGTTGCAGACCTCTGGGTTAGGGTAAGGTGTGAAGAGGGGAATCTTTTTCCTTGCTTTCCTTCTCTCACCCAGACATTCAGCACTTGATTAGGGAGATTTGATTAGGGAGATTTGATGCTTTTTCACCCAACTATCAGCTGGACTACTTATATGCTATGGCTTGAACTAAAATATAACTGGACATTTTCAGTTCAAAGAATGACTTCTTTAGAAATGCTATGATAAAATGGCTTCTTAATTCTTGGTTGCTCAGCCAAATTGATAGACAGTCATATATGAGACCTGAAGGAAGAACTGTCTGCTCTAGAATCCCCAAAACCAATTTTTGTAATTGGTTGTAAACAAATCATCCAAGAAGCTTCCTCAGGGAAGAACTGAATGTCAGCTTTGGAAGCCATATTAGCACTGGAAGCTTCCACGCTGCCACCTTTTCATGTGTGGGAGAGTAGGAGGGGGGGAATTTAGTAGAGGGAATGTAGTTAGACAAAATAGCATTCTTCTTTTCGGTCAAGGTCAGGACAATCCTGCATCTGGCGAAGGAGTTGTTGCAGTGATGTTGACGGATGGTGATTGGACCATGTGATGGACTGATGGGTGCAGGGGATGGATTTGGGGGCTTTGATTTACTGAGGGAAAACCCAGAATTCTCAGATTCTCATTTTCCCAGATGTGCCAGTATACCTACTCTAATAAATGGAACTTTGAGAAAATGCTTCTCTCAGAGTTTTTAATTGGAGATGGGTTTTTCTGGAACACTGACATTGAAGTTAAAACTGAAGAAGCTTCTTGGGTTAGAAGCAAAATGTTTAAAAAAAAAAAAAGTGCAGTTGCCTTTTGGAAAAAGCATCTTTTGGACAACCATGACCTGGATGATTGAGAATCTCCATAGACAAGGTATCTCATCCATTAAACAGGGAAAGTGAAAAGAACTAACATTGTTAAGTGTTACATACCTGGGTTTACATGCCCGTATTTATCTCTTTTCAACTCTATGCTATACTGGTAAATTTTTACCCAGTAACTGACATTCTTAGCAATCCACACAAACGTTTTAACAAGACCTTCCTGGAAGCAGATACAGGAACCAACTGGGAACCATGTTTTCCCAGGATTCTAAAACAGGGTATATCCTTTAGAGCAGGGGTGAAATCCAGCAGGTTCTGACATGTTCTGGAAAACCGGTAGCGGAAATTTTGAGTAGTTCGGAGAACCGGTAGCGGAAATTTTGTGTTGTGACTCCGACCCCCGAGGCCGATTTATCAGAGGGAGAAGGCTCCAAACATGAAGGAGAGGAGTTGGCCAGGCCTCCCTCTCCAGGACCCTCCTCTCCGGCAATGCCTCAGGTGTCTCCCAAGGGAGGAGAGATTGGCCAGGAGCCAGGTATCTCCTCACAGTCGGACAGTGACGGAGATAAGTCTTGGCTGGATCCACGCCAGCGTCAGAGAGACAAACGCACGCAGGAGAAAAGGAAGCGTGCTAGAGATTAAGCTGAGTCACTGGACCACACCCCACAGGGGATATAAGGGGGTGAGGTGGCCATTCAGACTCTGTGATGGATAAAACTAACTACTAGTGAGTCACATTGTATCTTTGCAACAACGATATCTGCCTTGGAATTAATACGGACTGGACTTGACAATTCTTGAACTGTGTGTATCTTGTTTGGCTTTATCTGTCGGAGGAACAAACCCCTCCCTTTATGGGTAAAGGTCTTGGCAAGCAGCTACTGGGTTGCTGCCAATCCTCTTATCGAAAGAATTTTTTGTCTGCCAGTTTTATTTAACCCCTGGATATCTGTTTGTGTGCGTGTGTGAGACGGGGACAGAACATTTTGAGTAGTTCAGAGAAGCAGCAAATACCACTTCTGACTGGCCCCAGAGTAGGGTGGGAATTGGGATTTTGCAGTATCCTTTCCCTGCCACACCCAAGCCACGCCCACCAAGCCACACCACTCCCACCAAGCCACGCCCACAGAACTGGTAGTAAAAAAATTTTGGATTTCACCACTGCTTCACAGGTGAATCTGTGAAGCTTAAGCTTCATTTTGAAAATAACGATCTCCATTCCAATTGATTCCACTGCTTCCCAAATTGACTGCCTAGTTGGAACTTGTGCACGATGCAAATGCACATTTAGAAGAGTCATCCCTTGCATAATTTCCATTTATTAGTGGGCTGTTTTTGTGCAAAACATGAAAACAAAAGTCAGCCACAAATTGAATTAGAACTTACTGCCAATAATAGACCCATAAGTATTTTCCAAGGTTCCTCTGAACCATTTAGTGGGTGACTAACATTATTAGGAACAGCCCTCAGGGATTAAGGAAGCAGATAAAATGTAAAATGCCTGCTCTGAAAACAATTTATCAATCGAATTGTGCTAATGCAGTTCAGTAGTGGCTTACAATAATACTTATGCCACTTGACTGCCATCAACAGTCAAGGCCATGGCAACTTTTGGTTAAAGGAATTTAGAAAGCTTTAAACATAATACTCTGCTAGACACATACTTGGTGCAATGTTAGAAACATGAGCTGACTTTTTAAAAACCTCTCAAACTTTTTTTTTTCTGATTTGTTTTTATACCTAAGATTTTAAGACACACACACACACACACACACACACACACACACACACACACACAGGAAAAACTCGCAACCAAGAAGCAGTCATCTCATCCTAAGCCAACATTTTGACAAAGAGATTCTGTCAACATACATATATATATATTCATGGTTTTGCAGAGCGAAGCATAATGTAATTGAAGTGCAGATTAGAAGGAAGACATCAGATAAAGTGTTACCTGTACTGCATCTTCTGTCTGCAAATAAATGCCACTTGCCCCATAAATGCCCCATAAATGATCTTGAATCAGTTGCATTGGACAAATTACATGTTCCTGAGGAAGAATAATCTTTGTCATCTTCCACCACTAGATCATGTCCAACTGGAGCAATGGCTGACAGTCCCTCTTCCATGTTTCTTCATAGGAATTAGGAATTTCAGAAAGTGATAAAGAGCCATCCGTATCAAGGGTCACTGACAGTCTGATCCATGACTCTGTCCAGTCCCCTTTGAAAGCCATCCAAATTGGCTGCGGTTTCCACATTTGCTTCCAGTTGCCCAACAGATGTGATGCATTTTATGGGGAAAGACATTTGGCCAATCTGGATTTAGTTCCAATGGATGCTGTCGAGTACTAATATTGTGTGAGAGGGAGAAAAACGTCACACATTTTCTTTTCCTCTTCATCCTCCATGTCAGGAATAAGTTTAGTGTCAAGTTTTGAGGTCGTCTCAAATAAATTGCATTTCAAACAAAGTCTTTGAAGAAAAAATCCTATTTATTAAGCACGGCATTCTAAACCCGACTCCATCAAAGCCAACACTGACTTCCAGCCCCCAAACCCTCCCTTTCCGTTCCCCACTCCCCTGCACTCATTGGCCATCTTCCAAGTCATTCTACCCCTAATCTACTCCAGCTCAAAGGAATTTCCCCCCTCCCATCCCATCTCCTAGGGGATATTATCTCCAGGGAAAATAAGTAGGTGAAAAGTCAAACGTCCCTTTCCAGACGCCTCCGCTTCTCCTTCTTATGTCAGCACTAGAGTAACTGCAGCTTGAAGTGCTGACATCTAGATATATCTGGTATGACTCCCAAACTCTCAAATACTCAAGTGAGACAGTTGGATGTGTGGATTATGGTGGGTGGTGGGAATTTTCTGGAAAGTCATGCTGGTTCAGAAAGGTAGTTGACACATTTCTTTTTCTTTGTTGAATATTAAAAGAATTTTTCATTATTTTCCATTCCCAATATTCTATCTAAAAATTAGAATTCATATATGTTTGTTCTAGTTTTTCCTTGTAAATTTTCCTCAGATTCATCCCTAATCAATACTTTGTGCCCTTTGATTCATTCTTGACACATGGTGATGGCCCAGATGGATCCGTGCAACTTTCTTGGTGACTTTTTTCAGAAGTGCCTTCCCTTGCCTTCTTCTTCTTCCTAGGTCTAATTAAAGTGACTGGCCCAAGGTTGCAGAACTAGCTTCATGCCTAAGGTAGAACTAAGACTCACGGATTTCCGGTTTCTAGCCTACTGCCTTAAACACTACACCAAACTGGTTTTCTGTGACTCTCTTTATGGCTTTAAATCCGGCTCTTTGGTTTTGGTCTTTTAAACTATCAGCAAAATAAAGAACTTGGAGATCAGCAGGAGTATCAGAAGAACTGTGGGTTACAAATGGACCAATCTGTGGTGGGATATGAGCCCCCACACACTTATTTATTTATTTTAATTATTTATTAATTTTATTTCTATACCGCCCTTCTCCCGAAGGACTCAGGGCGGTGTACAGCCTGATTAAAAGCACAAAGACAGACAAAATTTTAAAATAATTAAAATTATTAAATGATAGGCTCAATTTAAAACCCCAAATTTAAAATCCCATTTTTAAAAACCCACTTAAAATCTTTACCTTGATAGCCCAGCCTGGCGGAACAACAAGGTTTTGAGGGCACAACGAAATACACGGAGATTGGAGATCTTATGCATTTCTGGGGGCAGTTCATTCCAAAGGGCAGGGGCTCCCACAGAGAAGGCCCTCCCCCTGGGTGTCGCCAGCCGACATAATTTGGCCGATGGCACCCTAAGGAGACCCTCTCTGTGGGAGCGGATTGGCTGGTGGGAGGCTACTGGTGGCAGAAGACGGTCTCGAAGGTATCCAGGTCCAATGCCATGGAGCGCTTTAAAGATGGTGACCAACACCTTGAATCGCACCCGGAAGACCACTGGGAGCCAGTGCAGCTCGCGCAGGAGGGGTGTCACGTGGGCACAATGAGTTGCGCCCATAACCACCCGTGCGGCCGCATTCTGGACCAGTTGGAGCCTCCGGGTGCTTTTCAAGGGGAGCCCCATGTAGAGAGCATTGCAGTAGTCCAGTTGGGAGGTGACAAGGGCGTGAGTGACTGTGCGCAAGGCATCACAATCCAGAAAGGACTTATATTATATACATGTATATACACAAAAACAGAGTTATATGTTGTTTCAGGACCTTTGTTTGCTAAGAGGAGCGTCAGTTAAATTTAACTGTCCAGGAACTGTCTGATAGATATTAAGTTTCCTTACAAGAAACTCTATGGAACTGCAAACAACTGAGATGTGGGCCAATGATTTTGTATCCCAGATGGACAACAGCAAGTCTTTTTGGTAGGAGGAGGTTTCCGTTATGGCTGACAGCAAAAACTCCAACTACAACAATGTGGAAACCTTTTGGGAATGTGTTAACAATGAACAACAGAACTCAATATCCCTAATGTTGGCTTAAAAAGCAGGTACAGAATGAAGTACTATGAAATAAAGCCTACATCTAGTTGATGCTACGAAATGGCATTATTAAATAGACTGGAAGTAGATTGAATGACTCTTTCCTAAATGTGGGACTTTGCAAGAATTATGGTGTCCTTATCATCTGATAAATCTCCTCCCAGCTGCTGGATGATAGATAAAGGCATATAGATAGACAGTTATACACAATAGTCCTTAATTGTAAGTCAGGGCTAAATTCTGACTGATTTATTTTTATTTTCCATTGACATCAAAGCACTATCTATTGCATATTCACATAACAGAGATTAAAGATTAATCGCTGTATTCTCCAAGCATATGTGAATACATCCCCTTTCTCCTGTCAGATTGCAAAAGAGGGAGTGTGCTGGGATTTCCATCGTCATCGAGGATGGCTATTTCTTAGAACAAAAGATGAAAGAGAGCTGAGGAACTTCGTTAGGATCATCTATTGTTAAAATTAGGTTTCATTTCTACGAAAATGTCAGCCTGAGAGCTAATTCTACAACCCCCTTTGATCCCTTTGGATATGAAAAAATAGTGAGAGACGTAGCTACTGAACGCTCTTGGAAAGCTAAGAAAATAGGCTGTTAAACCAGTGAGAACTATAGAAGAGAAAATTTGGAGCTCGGGGCTAAATGGTGAGGTCCTTGGTGCTTTCTAAATTGAGTTGTTTTCTTGCATATGTTTCATTGCTAAACTAGGCAATATCATTTGATGCTCTCACATAGGCAGTTCTCCAAAGGGAAGAGGCATTCACAGGATCCAATCCTTTCATCAAAAATGATAAAATCAGCACTGTTGCTCTACCTCTTTCATCTATGCATGCAATATCACAACACAAATACAATAGGAATAGAGCTCACAATGCAATGCTGTAACTCTGCTTTTGTCATTTGTTCTTTTAACTGCAATGTGGATCCCTCTGGCTTGCAGCCAGAGGTGGGACTACAACTCACCATCTCCTGGTTTCTCACTAGTGCCTTCACTATGTCCAAAATTTCCTTCCAGCAAGACTATTTCATTATTAATGGCTAAAAATGATTAAGATGTTGCCATCTGCACATCAATATATATATACTGTATGTGTATTTCTCTCTCTCTCTCTCTCTCTCTCTCTCTCTCTCTCTCTCTCTCTCTGTGTGTGTGTGTGTGTGTGTGTGTGTGTGTGTGTGTGTGTGTACAGTTAATATCTTGGGTTTCTTCCCGTGTAATTGTAAACATATCCTTAAAAGGGTAGTAGCGATGTTTCGACGAAATCGCATTCGTCATCTTCTGGCTGATGTTCTCGGTTTGGTGCTTATGGGCAAACTGTGTGATCGTAACTGACGTTTTTCTATGAAAAGAGGCAAAGGTGTATTCTGTATTTTGATTGGGTGGAAGCGCTGTTGCTTGGTTGTGGGTCAATGGATAAGTTATGCTGGAACTGGTGGCAACACAGGCATTTTGATGAACCTTTGATCTATGGTTTATATTTTGTGTTAAGATTCATCTGCCTTTGAAGGATATGTTTACAATTACATGGGAATAAACCCGAGATATTAACTGTACACACATATATACCCGTGAAAACTTACATAGACATATATATATATATATATATATATATATATATATATAATCTGTTTAGAAGTGATTATTAACTGATAATTTGTAACATTCCCATTGATTTCTTGCTTTGTGGGCCAAATTACCAATAGCACTTAGACTTATATACCACTTCGCAGTGCTTTACAGTGGTTTTACAGAGTCAGCCTATTGCCCCCCAACAATCTGGGTCCTCATTTTCCCCACCTCAGAAGGACAGAAGGCTGAGTCAACCTTGAGCCTGGTGAGATTCGATCTGCCAAACTGCTGGCAGCTGGTGATCAGCAGAAATAGCTTGCAGTATTGCACTCTAACCACTGCGTCACCACGGTTCATGATCTGCCATATTGCAAAGAAGCCATATAATTTAGCACCACTCTAGTGACCATGTACAGTAAGACTACGGAAGTTGTATAGGGATAAAATAAAATTTAAAATAAGAAAAGTTCACCAAATATCACATATAAAATTGGGGATTTATACTATAAAATACTATCTGTAGAAAATAAATCACACCGAAAAAATTAATATTGTATTCATCTGCTACTCAAAAATTGTCTACATATTACCAAAATGTTGTTTCAGATGTACTGTACATAAGGTGTAAGTACCAGGTAATTTGATAAATTACCAAATTACCAAATACTTTGGTGGTGCAGCAGACTAAAGCATTGTTAAGTAACACCAGCTGCCTGCAATTATTGCAAGTTCAAATCTCACCAGGCTCAAGGTTGACTCAGCCTTCCATCCTTTCGAGGTAGGTAAAATGAGGACCCGGATTGTGGGGGCAATAAGCTGACTTTGTATAAAAAAGAACACCGCTTAGGGGTGGCCGAAAGCCCTACTAAGCAGGTATATACAAAAGTATGAAGGCTATTGCTTAATGCATTGTAAGCTGCCCTGAGTCTCCGGAAAAGGGTGGCATATAAATTGAACCAATAAATAAATAAATACATAAAATAAATGAATTCCAGAAAAAAATACATGTGTATTTTTGCTCCTTATAGCAAGTCCCACTGTATTTTCCCACAAAAAAAGATTTGTTTAGTGTCATAGTTGCTGAGACATTACCTCAGCACAATAATAACAGATTTTCCAAGGAAACATCCGAGAGGTTGAAAATGTCCTGGCAGTTAATCAGCTGCTATTTGAAGGAGAACAGCTTCTCTAAGGACACCAACAGGAGCAGTGGATTAAAAATGTCAATGCACTTAGACCAGAAACCCGTATCTCTCCCTTTTTCTTAAGGAGATAGCTGAAAGGGAAGAGGCGTGCTAAGTCTATTTCATTTTTTTAAAATGTTTTAAATTATTTAATAATTGAATAATTATTTAATCTATTTAATTATTAAATAATAATAAATATTTAATAATAAATATTAAATAATAATTATTTAATAATTGAAATGGGTTGCTATTCAGTTAAAACCCTCCGGATTTTTCGTCGGGCCCTGAAAACCCATTTATTTCAACTAGCTGGGCTGGCTTGAGTTAAATTTTAAATTGATTTTAAATTGGGTTGTTTTAATTTACGGCCAAAATATTTAATTATTTTAAACTGCTTTTAAATTTTGTATGTATTGTTTTTTACTTTGGCTGTTCACCGCCCTGAGTCCTATTTGGAGAAGGGCGGTATAGAAATAAGAACAAATAAAATAATAAATAAATAAATAAATAAATAAATAAATAAATAAATAAATTTGCCTTATAAGTTGCCTTCTCCAGATAGCATTCATTCTACATTCTGAAATTCTTCAGAGCTTGTTGAATTGCCTTCTTCAAATCTGAGCTCCCAATTTACAAATGTAATGTACTACAAGTTGAGAAAGGTTGTATGATCTTCAGACACTAGAGCTAGCAATAAACACAAATAGCCAACTTTACTACTCAAGAAAAACAGCAGAAAATTATACTGCAATTGGACTCTTGGTCTCTTCAGCTTTTGATAACAATCATAGAGAGGAACATTGAAGAATTAATCATGAACGAAATCCAAGGAGCACGTCAAAGGATTATGCCCACCCAATGATGACCCTATGCATTAGAGAGCCTTTTCTTATCTCCGCTAACAGTCAAACTCCAATCCTCGGTCTGTTTTGGTCATTTATAATAGGTGACAGCACAATCTGCCATATTTTTGACCTGAAGCTTTTGATGTCAAATTCCCTTTTAATATTCAACATGAATCCAACAGGAATGCTGATTCTCTGTTCAAAGCAGGACTTAATCCTGTGCTTTGCATTTTGGTTTGGGTTTATTCTTAATTGGTACAACCCTTAGTTTGTGCCAGCCATTTCAGTTAAGTTGAAATATTGGTTCTCTAAAAGAAATGCATTGATAATGCTAGTCTTTTCCATGTGCGAACAGGGGTGTTATTCAGCAGGTTCTGACAGGTTCTGAAGAACCAGTAGCGGAAATTTCGGAGTAAATTAGTAGTTCGGAGAACTGGCAAATACCACCTCTAGCTGGCCCCAGAGTGGGGTGGGAATGGAGATTTTGCAATATCCTTCCCCCAGGAATGGGGAGGGAACGGGGATTTTGCAGTATCTTTCCCCTGGAGTGGGGAGGGAATGGAGATTTTGCAGTATCCTTCCCTTGGAGTGGGGAGGGAATGGAGATTTTGCAGTGTCCTTCCCCCGGAGTGGGGAGGGAATGGAGATTTTGCAGTATCCTTCCCTTGGAGTGGGGAGGGAATGGAGATTTTGCAGTATCTTTCCCCTGGAGTGGGGAGGGAATGGAGATTTTGCAGTATCTTTCCCCTGGAGTGGGGAGGGAATGGAGATTTTGCAGTATCCTTCCCCTGGAGTGGGGAGGGAATGGAGATTTTGCAGTATCCTTCCCCCGGAGTGGGGAGGGAATGGAGATTTTGCAGTATCCACCTGCCACACCCACCAAGCCACGCCCACCAAGCCACACCACGCCCACAGAACCGGTAGTAAAAAAAAAATGAATTCCACCACTGATTAAAAATACAGAAAGATGCATTGTTAAGGACATCAAGAATCCAACTGAAAGAAACAATATGATCAATTTCATTAGTGGACTAAAATCATTTAGTATTTCCATGTATAGATACAGAGTTTTCTTCATTTTGCAGTTCATTTGGACTAATAACCTACAGATTTTTAATCTACGCTCCCTTTAAAGAAAAGCCACGTCCTTTATCTACATGCCACTGAATTATAGAAAGATGGCTGAAGTTGCATTGGACTGTTCATTGATAAGAAGGGCAAACTGAGCTTAAAGCTATATTTTAAGGAGATCATATGAAAATAGCTTCCTTTTGATTAAAACACATGGTATACAAATTCAGAATTAATGTGGTTTTCCCAGATGGCAACATAAAGGATCAAGAGTGGGATCCTACCAGTTTAACAACCCGTTCACGAAGCTTGGGTGTGTTGTAGTTTGGAGAAAACTCACCTTCTGTGTTGCTGCCGGCAAGGAAAACAGCTGAAGTGCTGCAGAGTGGTGATCAGCTGGGCTTCGGGAATGGAAATATAGGTGAGTATAACCCAGCAGAGAGTGGGCGGGCCCACTTCAAAATCGGAGCAAACCGGTTCACTCACAGCTGAAAGTTGGAGCTAACGGTTCACCAGAACCGGTCCAGACCAGTAGAATCCCACCACTGTAAAGATTTCTCTTTTGTTTTCCCAGAAGGATCCAGTTGGTGAGTGTAGGAAATTGGATGCTGGCTTAATGGAGCCTTGTTGTAATCGAGCAGACACCTTACACTTGGTTAAAGGGGGGGCGGGAAATCAAGGAGAGAACCAACTTGGAACTGAGGAGAAATTTCTTGACAGTTAGAACAATTAAACAGTGAAATGACTTTCCTTCAGAAGCTGTGGGTGCTCCATCACTGGAGATTTTCAAGCTGGACAGCCATTTGTCTGAAATGGTATAGAGCCGTGATGGCGAACCTATGGCATGCGTGCCACAGGTGGCATGCGGAGCCATATCGGTGGGCACGCGAGTGTTGCCCTAGCTCAGCTCCAGCATCATGCATGCGCTGGCCAGCTGATTTTCAGGCCTTCTGGGCCCACCGAAAGTCAAGAAATAGGCTGTTTCTGGCCTCCAGGGGCGTGGGGAAGGCTGTTTTCATCCTCCCCAGGCTCCAAGAAAGCCTCTGGAGCCTGGAGAGGGTGAAAAATGGGCCTACTGAGCCCACTGTGCCATTGTATGCCAAAAGCAGGGTGTCAGGTTTCGATGTCATCTCAAATAAAATAAATTGCATTTCCAAACAGATAGTCTTTGAAGAAATCTTTCATTTTATTAAGCACGACAACCTGTCCCGATTGTGGCGTAGCCAACTCTGACTTCCTGACCCCAAACCTTCCCTTTCCGTTCCCCAATTCTCTGCGTCCCATTGGCTTTCTTCCAAATCACTCTCCCCATATCTACTACTTAAGCTCCCAGGAATGTCCCTCCTCCCATCTCATCTCCTAGGGGATATTATCTTCAGGGAAAATAAGTAGGTGAGAAGTCAAGCGTCCTCTTGCTAGCTGCCCCCTCTTCTCCTTCTTATGTCAGCACTAGAGTAAATGCAGGTTGAAGTGCTGACATCGGGGGAGCGCAGAGGGGTCGCATGCACAAGCATGGGGGCAGGGCACATTGAGTTATGGGTGTGGGCACGCATGCGTGCAACCCCCCCCCCCACGCTCCCCATGCTTTTGGCACGTGACAGCAAAAAGGTTAGCCATCACTGGTATGGAGTCTCCTGCTCATGTAGGAGGTTGGACTAGAAGATCTTCAAGATCCCTTCCCATTCTGCTATTCTGTTAATAAAACAATAGACTAACTTGGGTATTTACTGCGTGGAAGTTGGAGGTGGAAATTTGAACCAAATAGCATGAGTATAGATTAAAAATAGAAGCAATCCCAAGTGATCCCCGCTCATGCATTTAGAGCATGAGTTAATCAAGCCACAACAAATCCTCTCTGGGAAATGAGTCATAGTTAACTATGAATCAGGGATCTACGGAATCCTTTAGTTACTTCTGAACAACAGGCTTCCCAGAACATTGGCAGCAAGTTCCATTTCACATTAATTGATCTTGATTATTCTACATTCTTTGACCCCTCATCTAATCCAAAAACTGAACCCCAAATTCAGGAAAGTGAAGCCGAGTTGGATGCTACTTCTATAATTTCTGATAACTAAGTAAGTAGAAAGTAATAGTCCTTCGTGGTCCTTTCTTATAAAAATAATCACAAAGTTTTCTGCTTTGAGCACAGAAGGCAGAGGGGAGGAAAGCCGAAACGTACTCAGGCAGAAAGAAACATTATTTTTGTGTCAAAGCAAACCATGATTAATAGGAGCTGAAACAAACCAGCTACTTTTAGTATCAGAAAAATGCTATAAAGAGCAGGCTGAATATGACATCTTTGTTTCTGTCACTGAAGTTTAGCACATAAATATGCCAGCAATGTTAGGATATTGGCTGATGAGTCAGATCATTGCACATAAACATCTTCTAAATATATGCACACGAAAATTCTAGAGTTACAATATTATGCATTACACATAGATCTTTTTTCTTTCAAAAAATACCTAGCCTAATATAGCTTGAAATTTCATTCCATGCTAAGATGGAAACCAATAATTTAAATACATCGAGAGAGTTCTGGGAGACATTATATTATTTGTGGAACAAAGGTTACGGTATAATGAAACTGGAAGATTAGGCTTCAGCTGACATGTAATCAGCAAGCAAGACAGGGGGAAAAAATGAAATCAAAAGAAATATCAAATGTATAATAAATTAATTCTTTAAAATCCAGGTAAGATGTAGATTGCAGAGCTCCATCTAAAACCTTGCTTTGGGGAATTATCTATCTAATTTCACTTCATTACCCAAAGGAGTTGCTTTTCTTAAAAGGTAGATTGTCTTTATAATTATAAAACATGTTGCCTGAGGCTGCAACATCAGATCTTTTGTTATTAGCATCTAACAACCCACCTTATACATCATCTCATGCAAAATAATTAGTGACAGGAAGAATAATTATCCCAGCACTAGATGACTGATATAAATCCTCCCTTGTGGTCCTTTCGAAGGTCAGATAGCTCTGCGTGGTGCCCCCATTACAATAAGAACCTTCTGTCATCAATACTCCCACATTGGTGAAAAGCACATTGAACATTTATTAGGGGTTACACTATACAGAAGACTTCAGTGACTTATTGTGGTCTCTTTTCATCCCAAACCTTGGACTGTATGATCCTAGAGCAGTGTTTCAGTGGTGGGTTGTTCCCGGTTCAGTCCGGTTCTTGCAAACCGGTAGTAAAAGTGAAGGGAGGCTCCGCCCACCCACCTGGATGTCATCATGGACTATCTGCGCAGAAGCACACACACGCTCCCATTGCAAACCAGTAGTAAAAGTAAGTAAAAGCCTTGGTGCACATTCCCAAAGGGAAGAAAAGCACTTTCAGGCGGCAGCGCTGCAATCCCCTTCCAAAATCCAAAACGGTTCCCAGTTCCCCGCTGCACATTGCAGGGGAACTGGTTGCCCGCCGCCTGAAACGCGGCTCTGATTATTGTGTTGGGGAATCCGGGCAGCGGTGGCTGGAAAGGAGGGGCATTTTTCTTTAGGAGCTCTCGTTCGGCTTGCTCGGCTCCTGGGCGCAGAGGGCTTAGGCAGCAGCTTCTCACATTGCAGGGGAGTGAAGTCATTGTGGCCATTGCCTGCCCTAAACTGCCTGCTGGGCAGCCAGAGGAGTGACCAGCTGCAAATTGTGGCACCCGCATTGTTCCCCGAAGCTGCCAGGCAGATTCCCCCCAGACCGTTCCAAAATGCTGGTAGGCAGAGGTAGAATTCTTGTTTTCCTCCCCCAAAATTAAGGTGCGTCTTATACTCCGGTGCGTCTTATACACCAAAAAATACGGTATATACAATAGTATGAAGGCTACTGCTTAATGCATTGTAAGCTGCCCTGAGTCTCTGGAGAAGGGTGGCATATAATTGAACAAACAAACAAACAAACAAGTAAGTAAGTAAGTAAGTAAGTAAGTAAGTAAGTAAGTAAGTAAGTAAGTAGAACCCACCCCTGCAGTGTTTCTTGGAGCTTTACAATGGGTAGACTTCAATTCCCAGAATTCCCTAGTTTAAATCATGCTGGCTGAGGAATTGTGGGAGTTAAAATCCACCCACTTTCTGCTAAAGAAAGCCAATTTGGTCTAGTGGTTAAGGCACCAGACTAGAAAGCAGGAAACAGTGAATTCTAGTCCCGCCTTAGCCATGAAAGCCAGCTGGGTGACTTTGGGTCAGTCCCTCTCTCTCAGCCCAACCCACCTCAAAGGATTGTTTTTGTGGGGAAAAGAGGTGGAAGAAAGCATATTTATTACGTTCAACGCCTTGAGTTATTAGAAAGAAAGAAAGAAAGAAAGAAAGAGAGAGAGAGAGAGAGAGAGAGAGAGAGAGAGAGAAAGAAAGAAAGAAAGAAAGAAAGAAAGAAAGAAAGAAAGAAAGAAAGAAAGAAAGAAAGAAAGCATAAAAAGAGATGGAATGGAAGCAAGGACAGACTTGAAGATCTGACAAATGCTGGAGGGTTTTTTCCAAAAGCCAGCTTTGGAAATGATACACTCATTTCTGCATGGAACAGAAATGAACAGCAATACCTGACAAAGTCCAATGGGACATGAAACCGCAACCCGTAAAATCTTAAAGGGCAGTCTGTGAAAGAGGGATATCCTTAGCGTTGAGGAGGAAGAAAAAGCTACACTACTTTGGTTAAATAGCTCCCTGTTGTTGCATACTGTACTTCCTACAATAGCCCCCAAGTGTTGCATACGGTTAAGGAAAACTTACAGTTAGCTGCAGATTCCCAGGGCAGTACCTGAAAGCATCTCCTTGAGAATAAATAAAAGAGGTGAATCTGATATGGGAACCTCACAATGAAAGTGACAGCAACGGGATAGAAGTATTTGTTTTCTTTTGTTCAATGTAAGAAGAACCACCATGCTATTTCAATATTATAACTATGTAAGGATACACTGTTCCAGCAGTAGCATAAGTAGCACCAACTGAGGACACAAAAATTCACTCGAACATTATTCATTGGTGCGGTTTTATTTCTATCTTGAAAAATGAACGAGTTTCTTCTTTACACCAGAGTGAATTTCAAGCATGAACTTTATCTTCTTAGACTCAATATTATATGTAGACGGAGATTATTACATTACATTGGCATCCTTCAGTCTCAAGAGACTATGGTATCGTGCTCTGGAAAGAGGTCATAAAACAGCACCTAGTGTGACTAAAAAGGCCAATTTGAGAGTGGCAATCCCTTCCACACTGAGGGCAGATACATTCTGTCCCCTGCCCAGCCCCCAGATTCCGCTGGTTCCGGGACTGCCTCTTTGCCTCAGCCTGCCGAACAAGTGTCTCTTCGAATTGGGCCATGCTGCGTCTTTAGCCTCCAAGCTGAACGATTGGAGGTCAAGGTTTCCCAGTTGTTAATGTCCATTCCCAAGGCCTTTAGGTCCCTCTTGCAGATATCCTTACATCGCAGCTGTGGTCTCCCTCTGAGGCGCTTTCTCTGCACTAATTCTCCATACAGGAGATCTTTCGGAATCCGACCATCAGCCATTCTCACAACATGCCCAAGCCATAGACACGGAGATTATAATCATGTAATAAAGTAATGTGGGCTACTTGGAGATAAGAATAGAAAATAAAAAGGCTCAATCACTGGAGGCTTTTAAGAAGAGACTGGACAGTCATTTGTCTGAAATGGTAAAGAGCCATGAGGGTGAACATATGGCACGCCTGCCCAAAGTGGCACACGGAGCCATGTTGCCTGGCATGCATGGCGTTGCCCGTTCCTCTTCTGGGTTTCTGGCATGCATGCATGCACAACAATCAGGTGGCCTTTTTGTATGCGGTAGTGCCAGAAACTGCTGTGGTAGTGCCAGAAACTGCTGCGGTAGTGCCAGAAACTGGTAGTGCCAGAGTTGATCTTCCATTTTCCTGTGTGTGCATCCACGCCAGCCAGCTGATCATTGTGCACATATGCATGCCAGAAACTCAAAAGACTAGTTGGCAACAGAAACCGGAAATTCATTTACAGGCGTGTGCATGTGCCCTGGGCATCTCCTCTTCTGGGTTGCGGCCCAGATGAGCTATGCCTGCTCCCTTTTCGGCACTCAGTGCTGAAAAGATTCACCATTACTGATACAGAGTCTCCTGCTTAAACAGGGAGTTGGACTAGAAGACCTCCAAGGTCCCTTCCAATTCTGTTCTATGGTCTATATCAGGGCTGTCAAACTCCCGGCCCATGGGCCGGATGCGTCATGTGCTGGCCACGCCCACGCCCAGTTTAGCGAAGAGGAAAAAAGTCCTGATACGTCATGTGATGCCACCGTGACGCTGGGTGAGTTTGACATCCCTGGTCTATATGATAGACCTGAAGTAGAGTGACATCACAATGACATCAAAGGTACACACTTTTGAGGCCCTCCTTTTCAAAGTTGCAAATCTATGATAGTGAAAGTTGGACCATCAGAAGGGCTGAACAAAGAAAAAGTCTTTAAATTGTGGTGCTGAAGAATAGTTAGAAAATAAGTTGAACCAAAAAGAAGAACAAATAAGTTGCATTAACAGAGGGATACAATCAAGATCAACTGAGTTACTAATACCACTCTATAAAGCCCTAGTAAGACCACATCTAGAGTCCTGCATCCAGTTTTGGTCACCACACTATAAAAAAGATGTTGAGACTCTAGAAAGAGTGCAGAGGAGAGTAACCAGGATGATTAGGGGCCTGGAGACTAAACCATATGAAGAACAGTTACAGGAACTGGGCAGGGCTAATCTAGTGAAGAGAAGGACCAGGGGAGACAGGATAGCAGTCTTCCAATATTTGAAGGGCTGCCACAGAGAGGAGTGGGGTGAAGCTATTTTCCAAAACACCTGAAGGCCAGACAAGAAATAATGGATGGAAATTGACCAAGGAGAGATTCAACTTGGAAAAAAGGAGACATTTTCTGACAGTAAGAACAATCAGCCAATGAAACAGAAGTTGCCTTCGGAAGTTGTGGGAGCTTCATCACTTGAGACTTTCAAGAAGAGATTGGACTGCCATTTGTCAGAAATGGTGTAGGTTCTCCTGCTTGAGTGGGGGGGGGTTGGACTAGATGACCAATTGGTCCCTTCCAATTGTCTTAATCTGTCTTTCTGTCTGTCTGTCTGTCTGTAATTTGGTGTTACATGAAATGAACCAGATTGCACGCTTGAAATACTAATAGCAATAGCACATAGACTTATATACTGCTTCACAGTACTTTACAGCCTGCTCTAAGTGGTTTACAGTGTCAGCATATTGCCCCAACAATCTGGGTCCTCATTTTACCGACCTTGGAAGGATGGAAGGCTAAGTCAACCTTGAACCTGGTGGGATTTGAATTGCTGAACTCCTGGCAGCCAGCAATCAGCAGAAGTAGCCTGCAGTAGTGCAATAGTGCACTCTAACCACTGCGCCACCATGGCTCTTAATAACAAAATTCAAATTTTGGATACAGAATGGGAAGGGAGAATCACTGAAAAAGCCCCTGATGCTTGGAAAAATCAAGTGCAATTGGAAAAAGAAGCTAATAGAAGGCAAGGTGGCCATATCCAACTCCTGACAATACCAGCAAGACCTTCCGAGAACTCAAGAAGTCATTACTGACAGATAATCCTGGGAAAATAACGTCCAACAGGTCATTAAAAATTGCCAGCAACCAAAACCATCTTCATCCTTCAAATATTCCCTTGGAGCTAATATATACAGGAATAAAAATCTATTAATAGGCTAGAGTTATGCACTTCACCTTTCTTATATCTTGCACACAAAGGAAGCAACCAATACATTTACCACATAACTGAAGAATTTTTTTTTTTTACTTTATCGTGTCTATCAATTATGTCTACCAGTTAACTAAAATAAAACACACTTAATTCACTAGCTGTTTAAAACAGAATATTCTATTACAGTGACATATGGTCAACTTTCTTTTTGAAAATGTTTAAATAAGAATGTGTATTTATATAAACCTCTACATTTTTTGGGGGGGAAAGAAGAGCATTTCCTCTCTTTTCAAAACTTTTTTTTCACATTTTACTACTTCTTGTATTTCTTCTTTTATCTGTTTAATTGAAGGAAAAAATTACTTTAACCTATCATCTTCAAGCAATTTTACATTGTATTTATTTTAGTAAAAAAAAAAATAATTGATACTGATTTATAACCCATCTTCACCATGAACTGATTTTGTTTAAAATCACTGGTAATACTAGAACTAAAATATAAATATATGGTACATTTTGTGGAATAAACTGAATGATAAATTGAGGCAGTGAAGCAAGAAAGTTAAATTGCTGCACTGAATATAGCAAATTTTGCAAAAAAAAAATCCCTCCGAGGTATCTCCTCTGAATTCAAAGCTGCAATTACACAATTATTCAAACAATAAACTTTCATCAGCAACTGTGCTGTGCCTATTCTGAAAAACAATATTTTAAAAAAATCCAATTGCTATATAATTAACTTCATTTGAATGATAAACCATATTTAGAATGTGAATCTCTGTCAACCAAGATGTAGCCTCAAGGAAGGACTGCGGAATATACATGCTGATATCCCATCTTGCCAAGATTTTCACAAGTGGTTTGCTCTTGCTAAGAACAGGTATACCAAGTCCCAATTAAATCAAGACTCATTTTTCATCATAGCAGGATCAAAATGCCATAAAATAAATAAATAAATACCGAGGTGCAAAATTGTCAATTATATCCCATGTAATGAGATCAGAGACAGAATTGAATTTAGTTCACTAATAATTTTAATAATTTACATTTCTAATTTATATAATTAAATAATTTGGTTTAATGAAAAGGACTGGGGTGACATGATAGCAGTGTTCCAATATCTCAGGGGCTGCCACAAAGAAGAGGGAGTCAAATTATTCTCCAAAGCCCCTGAGGGCAGGAGAAGAAGCAATGGATGGAAACTAATCAAGGAGAGAAGCAACTTAGAACTAAGAAGAAATTTCCTGACAGTTAGAACAATTAACCAGTGGAACTGCCTGCCTCCAGAAGTTGTGAATGCTCCAACACTGGGGGTTTTTAAGAGGAGATTGGACAACCATTTGTCTGACACGGTATAGGGTCTTCTGCTTGAAGATGGATGGATGGATGGATGGATGGATGGATGGATGGATAGATAGATAGATAGATAGATAGATAGAGTTTTCCTTAAAGCAAATATATCATCTCCTAGGACTGCATTGGAGTTGTGTGACTCCAGAGAAAGGTGGAGCTGCAAACAGATGCTATGGGAGTCCCTTGCTGTTTTAAAATATCTTGTTGCCTTCACTTGCAAAGCTCTAATTATTTCACAGATTTGGAAGTGGGGGAAACTAATTTGTTCTAAGTATGCTTAAGTGGTAACAAATACCAACAATACTTCGTATATTATCTGTTTCAAATGGTGCCAGTTCTAATTTTAGAAAGGAGTTTATAAAAATGGCAAGAAACAGCCAATTTATATGGAGTGGGAAATAATCCAGAGTTAAGACCAAAATTTTACAAGACTCAAATGTAAAACTGTGTTAGAGAACAAGCTGTTTCTCTATGGATGGGTACCCAAAGAGTAGAGCATCAATGCAGGACAGGGCTGGGCTGGCTCCATAGATACTAAGGGACCCAAAAGAGGAGAAAAAAATGGAAAGGACACATTAGATAGATGATAGACAGAAAGACAGACGGATGGGTGGATGGACAGATGGACAGGCAGGCAGGCAGGCAGGCAGGCAGGCAGGCAGACAGACAGACAGACAGACAGACAAACAGAGATATTCTGAATTTTTTTTCTATCTTCTTTTATTTCTACTTTTTTGCTAGTGTTTTTCTTCTACTTATTTCCTGTGCCATATTTTTTCACCTTTCCTTCCTTTTTACTAAAATATTTTAATAAAAACTATTTTAAAAAACTCATTTCTTAAATCTGTGGTCTGAAGCTTCATTTCAGGCCCCCATCAATCTATGAATTTAAAAAAAAAGTATCCTTTAAATGGGTGAATCAGGAAAAATAAGGACATTAATTAACACTCAGTTTAATCTTTACCCTTAGCAAAGGCGTCATCACTGGCAATTTTAAGTCATAGGCAATTCTCCTTGAACAATCACAATTTTTGCCCCATTTTAAGAGAAATAAGGCAATTTTACTGCATCATCTCTATGTTCACAATATAGGCACTTTATCAGTCAGGAAGCCAATAAAATGCAAGAAATAATATTCTTTGATGATTTCATAATTACTGTATTTTTAATACAACAAAAGAAGCAGAAACGGGTTTCCAATTATTTTCAATTCTTCCACTAAGAAGAAAGCAGTAGCCACACCATCTCCAATTCCCCTTTATTGCAGTCATTATTTCTTTGCAAGGATGTACAACTTTTGTCAACTGCTCTAACAATGACATGAAACAGTGAACGGCATAGAAGGAGAAAAGATTTTGTCTGTTTTCCAAAGATTGTGCTGTAAATGGAATAACTCAGAACAATGGGTCCCCTTCCCCCAATAGGTTAAAACAGCTTCCCAAATTGTTTTTCTATTAATACCAAGAGATGGAACAAAAACCAACAGAATTCTGAACGTCCTTTAAAAGTGCCTGCAATTACTATTACTGATCTGCCAGCACATTTCTTTCAAATATTTTTTATACCACACTTAATTTCTCTCTCTCAATGAATAGTCAGCATTTGTGTTAGGCTTTTTCAAAGGAGCCCACATAGTCTATCAAAGGCTACAGGTCAAATCTCATTTGCTGGGTAAATTTACATTCTTCTGCTGTTCTCAGAAAAAAATAGTTCAACAGGGACTCTTCTAAATCCATGGCTTACAGTCGTAATTTCAAGTCCGTCTCTTGACTTTTCATAGGGCCTCTGGTTGTTTCAGTCCCCAACACTGAGAATTCAGCAGTCCTACCTGAGCACTTAGGCCTCTACCTGATTATCCTTACATAGATACACATATCTGTCAACTCTCTCTCACATTTAGCATAGATGAAGAGAGAGAGAGAGAGAGAGAGAGAGAGAGAGAGAGAGAGAGAGAGAGAGGAGATATAATACAATATGATATGATATATGATATATGATATAATAAACAAAAAGATAGATATGATAGACAGATAGGGTAGGTGATTAGACAGATAATATAAGAGAGATGATAGATAGATAGATAGATAGATAGATAGATAGATAGGAAGAAAGAAAGATAAGATATAATACAATGTAATAATAATAATAATAATAATAATAATAATAATAATAATAATAATAATAATAATAATAATAATAATAATAATAATAATTTTATTTCTATACCGCCCTTCTCCCAAAGGACTCAGGGCGGTGTACAGCCTATTAAAAGCACAAAGACAAACAACAATTAAATTTATTTAAAATTATTAAATAATTTCGGCTCAATATTAAAACCCCCCCAAATTTAAAACATCCAATTTAAAATCATTACATTGATAGCCCGGCCTGGCGGAACAGCAGGGTCTTAAGGGCACAGTGAAATACCCTGAGATCGGAGATCTTACGCATTTCCGGGGGCAGTTCATTCTACAGGGCTGGGGGTCCCACAGAGAAGCCCCCCCGGGTGTTGCCAGCCGACATAACTTGGCCGATGGCACCCTGAGGAGACCCTCTCTGTGGGAGCGAACTGGCCAGTGGGAGGCTACTGGTGGCAGAAGTCGGTCTCGAAGGTACCCGGGTCCTATGCCATGGAGCGCTTTAAAGGTGGTAACCAACACCTTGAATCGCACCTGGAAGACCACTGGGAGCCAGTGCAGCTCGCGCAGGAGGGGTGTCACTTGGGCACAACGGGTTGCGCCCATAACCACCCATGCGGCCGCATTCTGGACCAGTTGGAGCCTCTGAGTGCTCTTCAAGGAGAGCCCCATGTAGAGAGCATTACAATAGTTCAGCCAGGAGGTGACAAGGGCGTGAGTGACCGTGCGCAAGGTGTCCTGGTCCAGAAAGGGCTGCAACTGGCGAATCAGGTGAACCTGATAAGAAGCCCCCCCTGGCCGTCATATGCTCTTCAAAAGACAGCCGTGCATCCAGGAGGACACCCAGATTGTGAGCCCTCTCTGTGGGGGGCAGAGATTCACCCTCAATAGTCAGCGATGGTACCAGCTGACTATATTGGGACGCCGGAAGCCACAGCCCCTCGGTCTTGGAAAGGTCGAGTCTGAGCCTATTTCTCCCCATCCAGACCCGCACGGCCTCCAGGCAGCGAGACATCACATCAAGGGCATCGTTTGGGTGGTCTGGGGTGGAGATGTACAACTGAGTGTCATCAGCGTACTGATGGACTCTCACCCCAAAACCACGGATGATCTCACCCAGCGGCTTCACATAAATGTTGAACAGAAGGGGCGAGAGGACCGACCCTTGTGGCACTCCCCATGCGAGGCGCCTCGAGGTCGACCTCTGTCCCCTTGCCAACATAAACTGTGAGCAGTCGGAGAGGAAGGAGGAGAACCACCGCAGAACGGTGCCCCCTATTCCTAACCCCCTCAACCGCTGCAGCATGATACCATGGTCGATGGTATCAAAAGCCACTGAGAGATCTAATAGGACGAGGACAGAGGAGCAACCCCTGTCCCGAGCCCTCCAGAGATCATCCACCAATGCGACGAATGCCGTTTCTGTGCTGTACCCCTGCCTGAAGCTCGACTGGTATGGGTCCAGATAGATAGCTTCATCCAGGTGCCGGGGAAGCTGTCATGCCACCACGCTCTCAACAACCTTCGCCACAAAACGAAGGTTGGAGACCGGACGGTAGTTAGCTAATTCAGCCGGGTCCAGGGAAGGCTTCTTGAGGAGGGGCCTCACCACTGCCTCTTTCAAGGTGGTGGGAAAGGCACCCTCACTCAGAGAAGCACTTATAATCCCCTGGAGCCAGCCTCATGTAACCTCCCGGGAGGCCAGTACCAACCAGGAGGGACACGGATCCAATAAACACGTGGCAGCACTAAACTTACCCAGAACCCTGTCCACATCTTCGGGAGCCACAGGATCAAACTCCTCCCAGATAATATTCTCAAGACCTACCCTCGTCTCCTCCCCTGGATTCATCCAATCGGAGTCCAAGCCTTCCGAAATCCGAGCGACTTTATCATGCAGGAATTGCACAAAATCCTCAGCTCAACCCTGTAAGGGGTCTTCCCGCACTCCCCCCCCAAAGAAGGGAGTGGGTCACCCTAAACAGAGCGGCTGGGCGGTTCTCTGCAAATGCTATAAGAGTGGAAAAATGGTTAGATTTCACCGCTTTTATCGCCACTAGGTAGGTCTTGATAGCCAACGCCCACAACGTTGGGGGGGGTGGAGATGGACCAGGGCGGTAGGCCAATCCACACCATAGCCCAGCTCTTCCCAAACCCCCCAGTCTCCACAAGATCTTCTAATCTCCCCTTAAATCCCAGGTCTTCAGAGGGGTCACCAACCGGGCAGCTTCAAATCAATCCGCCAGAACTTCCCCCTTCCACAGCTGACAATCGACCAGTTGGAGAAAAGTCTGAGTTCGAAGAATTCAGTCAGGGTCATGCCACTCCCCTCGGCGTCGCCCCAACAGCTGCCATTTCACTCCCGCCGCCGTAGCCGCCGCGTCCAATGTCGCCGCCACTGCTGACAGCCCCGAGCTTTTTCGAGGGGGGGGGGTGTCCAGCGGCACTCCAACATGCTGCCATCACCACCGCACCCTCACCCCTGTCCGGCCACCACTGGGGGGACATCAAGGCAAAAAGCACCGCCCCAACCATTTCCGAGCCTCCCGTCTGCGCCGCTATAGCCGCCATAGCCTCACGGCGCTCCTCGGCTCCAGACAGCAACATGAGCGATTCGAGAGAGCCCAAAAGCTCACAACGGGCTGTCCTCCTATTCACCTGCTGGGCCAGGGCCGACAGCTGGAAATTCGGCCCTCCAGGAATCCAAGATAGCTCCTACATTGCCCCAAGACATCGGAGCTTCACCCGCAAGCCACCATCTTCGAGCATGCGCACGAATATCTATATGATATGATATATGATATGAGATATGATATGATATGATATGATATGATATGATATGATATGATATGATATGATATGAAAAACAAAAAGATAGATATGATAGACAGGGTAGGTGATTAGATTATATAATCGAGAGAGAGATGATAGATAGATAGATAGATAGATAGATAGATAGATAGATAGATAGATAGATAGATGGATGGATGGATGGATGGATGGATGGATGGATGGATGGATGGATAGATCGATAGATGATAGACAGACAGACAGACAGACAGACAGACAGACAATATATGTTTTCAGAAACTGGCCAAGTTTATAAATACACCATAAAACTAACACAGGTACTGTAGTCCTCTACTTACAACCATTTTTTTAACAACCCTTCAAAGTTACAATGGCCCTGAAAAACGTGACTTATGCATGGTCCTCACTCTTACAACTATCGCAGCACCCCCATGGCCACATGATCAAAATTTGGGCATAGGGAATGTTTAAATGTTTTGTATTTATGATAGTTGCAGCATCCCAGGGTGATGTGAAAATCACTTGCAACCTTCCAGACAAGCAAAATCAATGGGACATTTAATTCTCTTAAAGGTGATTTGCCTAACAGCTGTGGCAAGAAAAGGTTGTAAAATCCCACACAACTCACTTAACAACTAGCCTTGGTTATCAACAGAAATTCTGGTCCCACTTAAGTCGAGGAATATTTGTACCCATCAGGGGTGGGTTCTACTTACCTTTACTACTGGTTTGCAACGGGAGCGCTCACGTGCACGCTTCTGCGTATGCACAGAAGCTTCTGTGAATATGCAGATAGTCCATTATGACATCAGGGTGGGTGGGCGGAGCCTCCCACCGCTTTTACTACTGGTTCGCAAGAACCGGACAGAACCAGGAGTACCCACCACTGGTACCCATGTAAAGGACAAAACATGGTTACTTTTCAAACAGAGGCAGTTCAGTTTTCATGACTTCAGGCATGAAAAAAACACCTAATAAGAGTAGTTTATTTTGGTCACATAAATTTCTGAAAAGGGTTCTCGAGATTCTAATTAGAGAAAATGATTGTTTACAAATGGAACCCTACAGAATCAATCCTGGAAAAGCTTGGCAGGCCTTGCTTTCTTCTCTTCCCCTTCAAATCATCCCACTGGCTGTGTGAGGACCAGTTTCTCTCCCCCACCCCACCCCTTCCAAGAAAGTACGGACTCTTGAGAACTTTGTATTTCAAAAGGAACCATTTATTTAAAGGGATGAAAGCAAGTCAACACTCAAAGCAGGCTCTGGGGTCCCTCAGGGCATGCAGTTCAGGATAAAGGAAATTAGGAACCCCCTCCCCACCTTCCGATGTGGATTCCGACCAATCCGCCGGTGTGAATGCGAATTGCACCAGCCTCTCTGAGAAACAGATACAAAGAGCTTCTCAGGGTCATCTTACAATTCACTTGTTTCCTCCCCCCTTCCCTTTCCTTTCCCGAGGTGTGAGAATTCTCCATGCATTCCTGGCACCAGCCAATGGTTATAAATCAGGATAAAGTTTATACAAAGAGGATCAGGCAAGAAATTGGACACTTAGGACATATAGGAAAAGAACTAAATGTGACAACTCCAAATCCCCCCCCCTTTCTTCCATGAAGAATGGCAGATGCAGATGACAGGCTGTATGAATTAAAACTTCTGCCTCAGATCAAGGATTCAGAATGTCTGTCATGCAACATAGATGATAAAAGGCATATCGGTGCTTCTGCTCCCAACATTATGCGAAAAGACAGGAAGCGACCCAAGCAGGTAAACATATTTGTAAATATTTTCCTTAGTCATAAATAAAATAGAAATAAAAGTAGGTACACAACCTGTTGTTGCCATCTTGGTTGCTAAATATTATTAACAAGGTTTGTGTGACCTTTCCGTTTATGGATATATATATTTACTGCATGTGAGACTCAAGGTGTTTGTTCGGAACCTTAAAAAGATTTTAATGTTTTGGCTACCTTGCAGCCGTTTAGTCCAAGCTGTTACAACAACAACAACAACAACAACAACAACAACAACAACATATTTCTGGATTGTGTTTTGAATAGATTCCCTTAACGCTGTTTCACCCTCTAAAAAACTCATCCATATTGCCTATTCTGGTGCATAAAATCAGGGGTTTGCTTAAAAACAGCTTTGATTAGCAATGGAAAGTCTGATCCCAATTGTGGTCATAAGTCAAGGACCACCACAAGTTGTGATTAATTGTTCTAACTGTCAGGAAATTTCTCCTTAGTTCTAGGTTGCTTCTCTCCTTGATTATTTTCTATCCATTGCTTCTTGTCCTGCCCCCAGGTGTTTTGGAGAATAGCTTGACTCCCTCTTCTTTGTGGCAGCCCCTGAGATATTGGAACCCTGCTATCATGTCTCCCCTAGTCCTTCTTTTCATTAAACTAGACATACCCAGTTCCTGCAACCATTCTTCATATGTTTTAGCCTCCAGTCCCCTAACCCTCTTTGTCACTCTTCTCTGCACTCTTTCTAGAGTCTCAACATCTTTTTCACATCGTGGCGACCAAAACTGAATGCAGTATTCCAAGTGTGGCCTTACCAAGGCATTATAAAGAGGTACTAACACTTGATGTTGTTGATCTTGATTCTATCCCTCTATTTATTAAAGCATTTACATTAAGGCATTAAAGAATGTGTTCTGCTCCATAATGGTAATTGTTGCCATCAAAAAGCCATTTTTTGGAGCAGCACTCTTCTTGATTTACACTGTTTAGTCTCCAGAAGCACACCACCATCGGAAATCCCATAATTAAGAAGCTGAGTGGATTTCTCTGTTATCTTTTCTCCTTCTCTATTCCTGCCTCCCCGTTTCCGATCTCCCATTTGTTACTGTTCTCTACAAGCATGGAAGTAATTTGTTACATCAAGGGCTTCTTTTTTGCAACCTTATTTTACCTTAAAAAAAAAGAAAAAAAAAAAGACAATCCAAACCAAGCAAAATGATCACCTCTAAAGCAGGGGTCTCCAACCTTACCAACGTTAAGACTCGTGGACTTCAATTCCCAGAATTGAAGTCCACGAGTCTTAACGTTGCCAAGGTTGGAGACCCCTGCTCTAAAGGGTACAATCCTGTTTTCCACTTTACAACTGCAGTCCATGACCTTATAACTGACTTGACACAGCATAAGAGTAATGACATTTAAGGTCCCTTCCAGAGAAGGAGGAAACTTACGGATTTCCTGTTACTGCAAAATAAGATTCTTCATGCACTAAAACCAGGATGCTAATGATAAAGAATCCCTCCCCGGACTTGCTGTTCTCCACAAAACAAACTGCTTCAAGGAAACAATTGAGATCTTCCTAAAACCAGTTGTCAGATTCGGGTTAATGTCACGGTTCCAAGTAACACCCACAACAAAGGAGAAGGCTTGAAGTTCCTCAAAGTTCCATTTTATTAGAGATGTCATATTGGCACATCTGGGAAAACCCAAATCTGAAAGCTTCCAAGTTTTCCCCACTCAAAGGAATGTTCAAGTCCCTGCCCAACACCCACATGTCCATCACATGGTCCAATCAAAGAACCGTCCCAACTGGAGATGCCTCCCAGTTTCATCCGACTCCAGATGCAGAACAAGATGTCCTTGACTCTCTGAGAAAGGAATGTTATTATGGCTATATATCACCCATGCTCCATACAATCCCCCCTCCCAGTTTCCCACAGTAGGAAATGTGTTAGGCCTGAAGAAGTTGGCTTCCAAGCCTGACACCAGCTTTCTTAAACTTGAATCATGCACATTTTCCCCTCCTGTTGCAACCGCCAACTGAATGCTTAAACCGACCCACCTCTTGTGAAGTTCAATGAGGCAAGATGAATGTTTTGTCTATAATGGTTTTGTGCATTGCCAAGCACAAATTACCACCGGATGCTGTAAGTCAACAAAACATTCTCCAAAAAAGAAATAACCTTCACTGAGAGGAATTCAGAAGATGGTAGGACGTGGCTCCAGAGAGGACATGGTGGGATGATTGATGCAAGAGGTTTACCATACAGTCCTTATGTGCCAAAATAATAATTAGAAAGAAAGGGGGAATCATTAAGACAGGCCTGATTTTGCTTCTGTTTTTTTGCTCACTGCACATTGAACGGAAGGTGATAGAAAGTTTCAGGTTCATTTTGAACCAACCTGATTCCACAATAACTCTGGATGCCTTGCTGGTGGAAAATAAGGTATATCAAGAAAAAGAAAATTTAACAGATTAACAGAGTTGGAAGGGACCTTGTAGGTCATCTAGTCCAACCCCCTGCCTAAGCAGGAGACCCTACATAATTTTTGACAAATGGCAGTCCAATCTTTTCTTGAAAGTCTCAAGTGATGAAGCTCCCACAACTTCTGAAGGCAACTTCTATTCCATTGGTTGATTGTTCTCACTGTCAGAATGTTCCTCCTCATTTCTAGGTTGAATCTCTCCTTGGTCAGTTTCCATCCATAATTCCTTGTCTGGCCCTCAGTTGCCTTGGAAAACAGCTTGACCCCCTCCTCTCTGTAGCAGCCCCTCAAGTATTGGAAGACTGCTATCATGTCTCCCCCGGTCTTTCTCTTCACTAGACTAGCCATGTCCAGTTCATGTAACCGTTCTTCATATGTTTTAGTCTCCAGTCCCCTAATCATCCTGGTTGCTCTCCTTTGCACTTTTTCTAAAGTCTCAACATCTTTTTTATAGTGTATTGACCAAATATATATATATATATATTGGGTCTACCCCACATGTCGGGGTAGACCAGGTGTCTCGGTAAACACTTTAAATATATATACCCCAACATGTGGGAGGGGGCATTCTGCTCCCTTTCACCTTTCAGCTCCAATCCAGGAGCCCTCAAGCAGTCGCATTCACAACAAACCATCTTTATACCAAATTTATATTTTGCTGATAAAGAAATAAAGGGAGACTAGTATAGATCTATTTCAAGCTTTTTAGCTCTCATCAGCCAGCCATACCCTTACTTGGATTCGAACTTGGGCTGCCTGCATGTTAGGCAGCTGTATTAACCACTGAGCCACAAGTTCTTCTAGGCACTAGGCAAAGGTAATGGGATGTTTGAATGACCTTGGAAGACAGGAAGAAGAACTATAATCTGGACTTCAGTCTGATAAACAAAATCTGAATCTGAAGAAGGAGTAGAGATGGAGAAACACTATAGGAGATGTCCAGGCTGAGCCAGAGGGTGGGATCAAGGGCATCATCAGCCTGGAGTTCCTGTGCCCCCACAAGAGATCTAAGTCTTGCCGCCCTTGAAGTCCATTCTCTTATCTGGTGCCAATTTGCATTGACTGTTAATAGATCAAATTTCTGTATAGGTAGCATGGAATATACTCTCAGTGCTTTTGAACTCTATCCTGGTTTTGTGTGCCTGACAAGCACTCAGAAGGGATCCTCTCCAGAATTCAGGAAAGTGAAATTGAGGGATGGATGGGTACTTTCAGACTTGCAAGATTCTGTCAAGGTAACCTTGCAATAAAGAACTCAAAAGATAGAGTTAGTACTTATGGCTGTGCCTGTTGTTTGGACTACCTCAAGGGGCCAACAACTTCTTCCCATCATATACCATCAATCAACCGCTCTGTCTGAGAACTCAGTGTGAACATCTCTGCAGGATGGAGTCACACACCTTTTACAGATGAGACTGCCTATTTTTAGATTCAATGGTGATCATAAAGATATGCAGCTTTAATTCAGGTTTCTGCTTATTCTGGTCTCTTTCCCAACAATTAAGCTGGATCCATTCCTCACTTTTCACAGAGAAATAATGTAGTGCTTCAATTTAAAACACATCCTCTAATAATCTAGTTCATATTAGAATACTTTCCACCAAAAATAAATCAGGCAGATTGCATTTTCCAATACAGTGTCTTGAACATTAGGGGGGGGAAAAATTGATGGAGGGAAACCTAATCCATGCAGAACGCTATCATTTCTAACAGAAGACATTTCAAATGGATCTTTTCTAATCTAACAAACTTTTTTATGACTAGTCTCAAGTATGATTTCCAATCAAAACAATTGAAAAGTCTACTAAAGATAAGAAAACTTTTACAGAGCCTGGAATTTCACAGGAGTAGGAGAGTCTGTTCCTATGGTAGTAGAAAGATGTCTCTTTCGATAAGCATTTTAATGCAAAAAAAGAACCAGTTTTCATTCCTGTTTCTTTCTTTCTTTTCTTTTCTTTTCTTTTCTTTTCTTTTCTTTTCTTTTCTTTTCTTTTCTTTTCTTTTCTTTTCTTTTCTTTTCTTTTCTTTTCTTTTCTTTTTTTTTTTTTGGATAATTTTGAATATCTTGGGAAATTTCCCAACTGAAATTGTGAAGAAGTACTATCAGGGATAGACAATTCAGGCTTAATTTTTAACCACATCCAGTCATTTTAACTTTTGCTTATTGAGGGCATCAAAGCTTTGGTTAAAACATTTGAACATTTCTTATGCCAGTAGTGGTGAAACTTTTAGGCACAGAGTGCCCAAACCTCTAATCCAGGTGTGTGTGTGTGTGTGTGTGTGTGTGTGTGTGTGTGTGTGTGTGTAAGCACATGCATACATGTGCACCAGAGTGCTGCAAACCCGAAAACCAGTGGGCTCACGCACATGCGTGCATAGGAAACACGACAACCAGATGGCTGAGCAGGGGCGACAGCACAGGTGCCCACAGAGAGGGCTCCATGTGCCACCTCTGGCACGGGTGCCATAGGTGGCACTATGGTCCTATGTTGTTTGGGGAATTCTGGAAGTTGAAGTCCACACATCTTAAAGTCTCAACATGTCAGGAGTCATATTAAAACAGCTGAGTAGGAGAGGAGAAAGGTATCACAGAGGTGGCAATTCTGCTATGTCCTACAGCAGAAGTGTTCAATCTTGACAACATTTATTTATTTATTTATTTATTTATTTATTTATTTATTTATTTATTTATTTATTTATTTATTTATTTTTCATATTTCTATGCCGCCCACTCTCCGAGGACTCTGGGCGGCTTACACCAAAGACAGTATACTAAATAGCATATTGCCCCCTAACAATCTGGGTCCTCATTTTACCCACCTCGGGAGGATGGAAGGCTGAGTCAACCTTGAGCCGATGAGATTTGATCCGCTGATCTGCTGAACTAGCAGTCAGCTGAAGTAGCTGCAGTACTGCACTCTAACCACTGCGCCACCTCGGCTCTTGTTGATTTCAACACCCCAGAATTCTCCAGCCAACTTGGCTGGCTGGGATATTCTGGAAGTTGAAGTCCACAGCTCTTAAAGTTGTCAAGATTGGACACCCTTCTCCTAATGTTCAATTATTAATTAACTATTAATTAATTCAATGGTCACAAGCC
Organism: Pituophis catenifer annectens; assembly: GCF_029215685.1. Lineage (NCBI taxonomy): Eukaryota > Metazoa > Chordata > Lepidosauria > Squamata > Colubridae > Pituophis > Pituophis catenifer. The sequence continues at coordinate 92,801,671 of NW_027256886.1, read as the reverse complement.
AAGGTCATCCCTGTCTTCATTCCTCCATTCCTCCATTCCTCTAGCCGCAATAAAATATCTTATGCCACCAGACTCCAAATTTTGGGCTTAGACAACTTAGAACTACGCCGACTTCTGACCTAAGCATAGTACATAAAATTATCTGCCACAATGTCCTTCCTGTCAATGACTACTTCAGCTTCAACCACAACAATACACGAGCAAACAATAGATACAAACTCAAGGTAAACCATTCCAAACTCAATTGCAGAAAATACGACTTCAGTTACAGAGTGGTCAATGCCTGGAATGCACTACCTGACTCTGTAGTTTCTTCCCCAAGCCCCAAAAACTTTAACCTTAGACTGTCCATTGTTGACCTCACCCCATTCCTAAGAGGTCTGTAAGGGGCATGCATAAATGCACCAACATACCTACCATCCCTGCCCTAATATTCCTTTTGACTTACCCTTTTCATGTATTCAATTTATGTTTATACTTTTACCTGTTATCTTATATATGCTTGATAAATAAATTTATAATTATGTATCTAGATTGGGGAGGGGGTGTCTTTTTTCTTCATATTATCTCAAGTGCACTGGTGAAATGTAAAGTTTGTTACTACCAGTTCTGTGGGTGTGGCTTGGTGGGGAGGGGGGTTAATGTGACGGGGTGGGCGTGGCCAACATTTTTTTTTTTACTTTTAAAAGCATTTTTTCTACAACCTCTTCAGCCAAAGAGGTTGTAAAAAAATGCTTTTAAAAGCCTCTGATGATCAGGCAACTCAGCTGGGATCGTCAGAGGCTTTTAAAAGCATTTTTTCTACGGCTGAAGAGGTTGTAGAAAAAGTGCTTTTAAAAGGCTCTGATGGTCCCAGCTGAGCCGCGTGATTATCAGAGGCTTTTTTTTTTACTTTTAAAAACATTTTTTCTGCCGAAGAGGTTGTAGAACAAATGCTTTTAAAAGTAAAAAAAAAAAACACCCTCTGATGATTGCATGGCTCAGCTGGGCATGGGGGCGGGCAGGGATTTTTGCTACCGGTCCTCTGAACCATCCCCTGCCATTGCTACCGGATCAGGCGATCCGGTCTGTACCGGGAGCATTTTATTCCTGCTCAAGTGGTATGACTTTTTTTTAAAGAATAAATTATATTATATGTAAAATGGACTAGACTTGGACAATCTCCTTCAGCTTTCAATGGTCTGTGGCTTGTTCTCCAGAAAAGAAATGGCTGCATGAAATTTCCAAGAAATATTTATCCGTATATGCTTACTAGCTATATAGGAGGCCAACAGTGAAACTGATTTAGAACAGTATAAGATCTGCACTGTCGACTTCAATTGGAAAACCTGGGGTGTAACAAGCTACTCACAATAAGTAGGGACATAAAATAATGGCTCTCTGTGCTGTCCATATTTTATTTTTATTCCAATTGAAAAAACCAAGCAAATACATAACAGATACAGTAAATATAGTAGTTTTATATGCCTTCATTCTATGTGAATAAAAAATAAGTTTCCTGATTTTTATTCCTGTAAATAAAAACTACACACCTGTAAAACATGGTTTATTATGTGCTATAAAATATGGGTTTTTCAAAAAGCCATTATTATGTCTCCCAATGATTGCATGCCACCTTGCAAATACTTGGTGCATAATGTAGATAGATGCAATCTGGAGTTTATCCAGACTAATGCAGAACCATTTCAAGTCTCTAAGATTTTTGCTTTATTGAATTGTTTTTCTATCAGGTACAATCTACAATGATGGATGCATTGTATTCAAAATTTGTACAACCCTGAATCTGGGGATCGTCGATTCAGATGGAAACTCTATTCCTTCCTCACCAATAGCCACTTCATCCAAGGAACCTTCTTAAGAAGTTTGGGGAAGGCCACTTCAATTCCTTCTTATTTCATGTCAAGATCAGGCCTTTCAAGGAACAAAACAGGAAGCCTTAAGCATCTACAACTTGGGCTCCTAATCCTTCAAAGGAGAGCAAAGGAAGAGCTGAAGGTTTTGGCCCATTCTGGGAGGTTCTGAGGACCAAAAAAAGGGGGATGGTGGCAGATGCATTTCTTTGCATCCCATTCCAGGAAGAAATGCAAGAGATATAAAAAATACCTCTAGTTTCCCCTCATTTAGGACTACTTCATAATCCAGATGTCATTCTATATGAAAAGTGCTTTAGTGCTTTTAAAATCACTGACGCCACTTCCTATTGTCTCCCTGCATAGTTTATATTTGCTTTATTTAAAGGCTCCATTAATGGGACAATGGCATTAATTAGTCCCATTCAAATAAATGGGGAAAAGTGATCTCATTGGAAACTAAAATTCCCTTAACAATGCGGTAATTACCTTATATTAGCATAGTACTTAATGTAAGGAGAAGCTTGCAATATTGCTTTTATATTAATTCAACCAAAAAGGAAGCCGTAGGCAGAGGAGAAATGAGAATTATCAGTAATGTATCAAGTCTCTTGGAAGTATATTTGGGGTCAATATAAATCTTTAGAAATAAACAGTTAAAGGGTGGGTGATCCTGCAAAACTCTGCCTTTGCCCTTCAAAGTGTAAGTTCTTTATTTGGAAAATATTGAAGTAGGGCAATTGTCAAATATAGAATAACAGAATTGGAAGGGACCTTGGAGGTCTTCTAGTCCAACCCCCTGCCCAGGCAGGAAACCCTACACCTCTTCAGACAAATGGTTATCCAACATCTTCTTAAAAAATTCCAGTGTTGGAACATTCAGTATAGTGCATACTACTATATTTCGTACAAATATATTTCATACTACTATCAGTGATTTTTCACAGTGAAGGCTCAGAAAAATATTTCTCCTCTGATACCCAAGCATTTCTTTTCCATTAATATTTTCAATAATGGGTGCACACACACACACTTTTTTTTAATTTTATTTTAATTTATATGCCACCCTTCTCCGGAGACTCAGGGCGGCTTACAATGCGTTAAGCAATAGCCTTTATACTTTTGTATATTTTATACAAAGTCAGCTTATTGGCCCCACAAACCGGGTCCTCATTTCACCTACCTTAGAAAGGATGGAAGGCTGAGTCAACCTTGAGCCTGGTGAGAATTGAACTCGCAGTAATTGCAGGCAGCTGGAAGCTAAATACTACCTTACATATACATTCATATCAGTGATGGGTTTCACATTTTTTTACTACCGGTTCTGTGGGTGTGGCTTGGTGGGCGTGGCATGGTTTGGTGGGTGTGGCTTGATGGACATGGTAGCAGAAGGTTACTGCAAAATCCCCATTTCCTCCCAATCAGCTGGGACTCAGGAGGCAGAGAATAGATGGGGGTGGGGCCAGTCAGAATTTTTAGTACCGGTTCTCCGAACTACTCAAAATTTCCGCTACCGGTTCTCCAGAATTGGTCAGAACCTGCTGAAACCCACCTCTGATACATACATACACACACAGTGGATCACTTGGCTAGCTGCCGCAAGAAGATTGCACACTGTTTGCAAACAATGGCATGACAAAGTAGCAGCAAATGGTGAATTGGAAGACCTGCAAGAAATACCATTTGCCTGCAAGCTAGAATTGGCGGGACCATAAAACATAAAAAGTAATAGAAAATAAAGAAGCGAAAGTGCTTTGGGACTGTAGAATTCAAAAGGGCAGGCACCTGTCACATAACACTCTGACAAGTTTTGTTGGTAAGAAAGAGAAAAGAAAATGTGGATGGTGAATATGGCAGTTCCCGAAGGCAGCAATAGAATAGAATAGAATAGAATAGAATAGAATAGAATAGAATAGAATAGAATAGAATAGAATAGAATAGAATAGAATAGAATAGAATAGAATAGAATAGAATAGAATAGAATAACAGAGTTGGAAGGGACCTTGATGGTCTTCTAGTCTAACCCCCTGCTTAGGCAGGAAACTCTACACCATTTCAGACAAAATGGTTGTCCAATCTCTTCTTTAAAATGTCCAGTGTTGGGACATTCACAACTTCTGAAGGCAAGTTGTTCCACTGATTAATTGTTTTCAATGTCAGGAAATTCCTCCTTAGTTCTAAGTTGCTTCTCTCCTTGATTAGTTTCTACTTATTGCTTCTTGTCCTATCTTGAAGTACTTTGGAGAATAGCTTGACTCCCTCTTCTTTATGGCAGCCCCTGAAATATTGGAAGACTGCTATTATGTCTCCCCTAGTCCTTCTTTTCATTAAACTAGACATACCCAGTTCCATCAACTGTTCTTCATATGATTTAGAACCTACCTGAAATCCCTCAATGGGACAATTGACACTGCTAGATCTTTACTTGGTCAAAGCCTTCAGACACCTAAGCCCAGCCAGGGATGAACCTTCATTGACTACAAGGACAAAGCATTGGCTGCTTTCCGTCTGAGTGAGGCTGGAAATTTCTTCAAACCTGCTGCCTCTTTAATGGACCAGTTAATGAAAGGGTAAAATATGGACTCGATAAAACAACTGTGAGATGGATTCAGAATGGTCGGAATGACTGCATCTGGAGAATATTCCTAAGTGGTTAAACATTATTTTAGAGAGCAGAAGTAAGAGGCTTTGGTCTGGATCCTGGGCTTTTCAACATTTCCCCTAATGACAAGGGTTGAGGAGGTGATTAAGACAGCTGCAGAAAACCAGAACAGTTTGGAAATGAAGGAGAAGATTTAAAAAAAAATCTAGGCAGACATAAATAATGGATGCATATGGAGAGAAAGAAGGTAGGATGAAGGGAGGGAGGGAGGGAGGGAGGGAGGGAGGGAAGGAAGGAAGGAAGGAAGGAAGGAAGGAAGGAAGGAAGGAAGGAAGATTGTCATTGGTAGATTAGGATCGATGAGATTACATGTTGTCATACATCTCATTTAAATTCAAACGATAAATTTAACTGATAGGTTAACTGATAGGTTAACTGATAGGAGGATATTTACTTTTCCAGCATGTGTTATCTAGAATGCTTAGGCATGTTAAATGAACTGGTATGCCTTATTGTCAGCAGGACAAACTGTTCAGGGCAGAGGTCAGCAAACCTGCAGCTCTGGAGCCGCATGTGGCTCTTTCACCCCTCTGCTGCAGCTCCTTCTCACTCAAAATATGTGTCACAACTGGCAATGTGCGACACCCACTTGCACACGATTTATTGAGCTTTTCAACCCTCGGTAGGCCAACCATGGATAAATCCAAGAAAAGAAAAGTTTCAGAAGAAAACAGAACGTTTAATTCAATTACATATGCTAGTTTTGTGGTCGCTCAAGAAATAGTCAGGCACGGGAAGGGTTTTGTGGCTCCCGGTGTTTTCTTTTCTGTGGGAAACGGGTCCAAATAGCTCTTTGAGTGTTTAAGGTTGCAGACCCCTAGTTTAGGGTCTCCTGCTTGGGCGGGGGATTGGACTAGATGACCTACAAGGTCCCTTCCAACTCTGTTATTCTGTTAAAATATCTCCCAAGAGATTTATTTTTTTTTTATGCTTTGTGGTTTTCTCCACAAAAAAAATATTTGATGCCCACTTTAAGAAAACCAAGTCTTTGGGTAGGTTTCTTGGTAAAATATGGGCCTTTGAGGAATAAAGCTTGGAACCATTGGGACAAGAATTATTGGGAGATGGGTTTTCAGATTGCTATCTGAAAAAGGCACAAATTAAAATAATTTAGCTGCAACTGTGTTGAAAGTTTCAAAATCCTTAATCCTGGGAAGATTAAATTTTGCAAGGGTGGAAGGGTAAGGAAATGATTTTCTCAGCTTTCAAAAGTTTTGCAGAAAATTTTCCCCCACAAATAACCCATGCACCAAAAATATGAAATTGAAAAGGACTGAAACATGTAAAGTCCGCCCAGTATATTTTTTTTAAGGCATTTAAGGGTCAAGTTGGCTCAAAGACTCTAATTTATGACTTTTGTTTTATGATTAGATGTAACAAGCTTCCAACAATACGATTGAATTTTTTAAAAAAAAAAGTAGTACAGCACAATCACAGAATATTCAAGGATGATATATCTGTTTGCCATTTGGAATAGGAAAATAAGATCGAATTGAAATGATTAAAATATTATATACATGCACATATACATATGTAGGCACATGCACACATATTTTCAACATGATATGTGAACATATTTTCAACATGAGATATTTTCTTCCTGAGGTTTCTCAATGGTCCTTATGCATCAGATAGAGAGTTCATACCGTGTTTCCCTGAAAATAAGACCCTGTCTTATTTTTTTATTTTTTTTAAACCCTGAAATAAGCACTTGGCCTTATTGCCATGTGCTCAAAAGCCCAATTGGACTTATTATCAGGGATGCCTTATTTTGGGGAAAACAGGGTACTTTTCAGAAAGAAGGATATTTACAACACACAATTTGGAAGCTTCTCGAGGTCTTGCCAGCTGCTAATTTTAACTGAGTTTTTTGGACTGGTAATATAAAAATTGGATGAAGATGAAATTTACTGGAGTCGCTTTTTAATACCGCTGGTCTAATTCATCCTTTGCTTTCAGCCTGATATGAAAAGGGATGGAGCACATGTGGGCCAGAAATGTCTGAAATGTCTAAAGGTTTTCCAGAAGGGACTTTGGAAAAAAGCTAGGCAAAGTTCTCTCCATGGGCCCAAATAAGGTTTGAGTGGTAGGATGTGAAAACCCCAATGTTCTCACACCGTTCCCATCCTTCTCAGATATTCCATATCTTGAATGATCTCTGGTGGCCTCTTAGTGTTTGTTCAGCCAACATTCACCCTTCCTGGTCTTTAATTCCAGCCACCTTCCCTTAACCTTGGAATTCTTCTCTTGTTTTGTTCTATCAAAACAGTCTTATTATCCTCTAAAGCAGGGCTCTCCAATCTTGGCCACTTGAAGACTTGTGGACTTCAATTCCCAGAATTCCTCAGCCAGCTTTGCTTATTTAGAGGTCTTACTATCCTCCAAAGCAGGGCTCTCCAATCTTGGCCACTTGAAGACTTGTGGACGTCATCTTCCAGAATTCCTCAGCCAGCTTTGCTTATTTAGAGGCCTTATTATCCTCTAAAGCAGGGGTCTCCAATCTTGGCCACTTGAAGACTTGTGAACTTCAATTCCCAGAATTCCTCAGCCAGCTTTGCTTATTTAGAGGTCTTACTATCCTCCAAAGCAGGGCTCTCCAATCTTGGCCACTTGAAGACTTGTGGACTTCAATTCCCAGAATTCCTCAGCCAGCTTTGCTTATTTAGAGGTCTTACTATCCTCCAAAGCAGGGCTCTCCAATCTTGGCCACTTGAAGACTTGTGGACGTCAACTTCCAGAATTCCTCAGCCAGCTTTGCTTATTTAGAGGCCTTATTATCCTCTAAAGCAGGGGTCTCCAATCTTGGCCACTTGAAGACTTGCAAATTTCAATTCCCAGAATTCCTCAGCCAGCTTTGCTTATTTAGAGGTCTTACTATCCTCCAAAGCAGGGCTCTCCAATCTTGGCCACTTGAAGACTTGTGGACTTCAATTCCCAGAATTCCTCAGCCAGCTTTGCTTATTTAGAGGTCTTACTATCCTCCAAAGCAGGGCTCTCCAATCTTGGCCACTTGAAGACTTGTGGACGTCAACTTCCAGAATTCCTCAGCCAGCTTTGCTTATTTAGAGGCCTTATTATCCTCTAAAGCAGGGGTCTCCAATCTTGGCCACTTGAAGACTTGTGAACTTCAATTCCCAGAATTCCTCAGCCAGCTTTGCTTATTTAGAGGCCTTATTATCCTCTAAAGCAGGGGTCTCCAATCTTGGCCACTTGAAGACTTGTGAACTTCAATTCCCAGAATTCTGGGAATTGAAGTCCACAAGTCTTCAAGTGGCCAAGGTTGGAGACCCCTGCTCTAAAGCGCAGTTCTCCTTTGCAATAACCTCCAGCATGGTTTAGAAACAGACCAGATTTTGTTTCCTGGCTGCCTTTGAAATGTAATTTCAAAGGAACTTTCAATGACTTCTTTGTTGTTTTTGTTTTGGTCAACAACAAAAACAAGGGCAAAAGGTCATGTCCTTTTGTCAAAACACAAGTATGGAGATAGATGAGATATACGGTATATTTGCACCTCAATTTGCTAGTTTGTTGGGGTTGAGATTTTTTCTTTTCTTTTCTTTTTACTTTTAGAGTTTTCTATATTCAAACTAAGTGCCCTGAATATTTATCTCCACTGAGTTCATTACGAGGCACGCTCTTGAAGATCAGCAGGCATTGTCAGACTCAATGGAATTATGATCTTACATTGGAAGGCAATTAACATTGTCATTTCATAGTTCCTGAGTGTTAATATTTTGCTCTGTCTAATAACTCCGCAGCTCAGAATTTAAACAAACTAAGATAACATTCTCCTTCTCTGCATGCTAATACATACATAAGGCATCCTAATCCAGATGATGATGCTCTCTTTTCCTGATTCCATTCATATTTTCAGATGGCTGTCACAATAGGGGAAAATCAACTTATTTCTTTCCCAATTTTTTTATGCTAAGAGTGATGCATTTCTTAGGGGAGGAGCTTACACAATCAGTAATAGGACCCTTATTGTTGCCACAGTCTTATGGATAAGATTTATTTCGATCCAGCAATATAATTGTCATCATCTAGCATGAAACAGAGTCATAGAAACCTTATTTCCTAGCAAGTGCCATTCTTCAAAGACCAGGCTGGTCCAAGATAACACTGGTCATTGATAACAAGATAACACTGGTCCAGTGTGCAGCGGCACCCAAAAAAGACAATGCAATCTTAAATTGCATTAAGAAAGGGATACAATCAAGATCAAGGAGGTACTAATAGCACTCTATAAAGCCCTAGTAAGATCACACCTAGGATACTGCATCCAGTTTTGGTCACCACACTATAAAAAAGATGTTGAGACTCTAGAAAAAGTGCAGAGGACAGCAACCAGGATGATTAGAGGACTGGAGACTAAAACATATGAAGAACGGTTACAGGATCTGGGCATGGCTAGTCTAGTGAAGAGAAGGACCAGGGTTGACATGATAGCAGTCTTCCAATATTTGAGGGGCTGCCACAGAGAGGAGGGGGTGAAGCTGTTTTCCAGGGCAACTGAAGGCCAGACAAGGAATAATGGATGGAAACGGATTAAAGAGAGATTCAACCTAGAAATGAGGAGGAACTTTCTGACAGTGAGAACAATCAACCAGTGGAACAGAAGTTGCCCTCGAAAGTTGTGGGAGCTTCATCACTTGAGACTTTCAAGAAGAGATTGGACTGCCATTTGTCAGAAATGGTGTAGGGTCTCCTGCTTGAGTGGGGGGTTGGACTAGATGACCTATAAGGTGCCTTCCAACTCTGTTAATCTGTTAATAAGCCACATGGCCAACTCTTCCTATACAATTTCTCTTTCTATTATTGGCTAAAGAGCAAAGAAAGTTGAGTTGTTTCACTTTGTATGCAGATAATCCTCTTTTTACAACCACAACTGAGCCCAAATTTCTGTTGTTAAATGACAGTTGTTAAGTATGTTTTGCTCCATTTTATGACATTTCTTGCCATCCAAATTTTGACCAAAGGGATGCTGCAATGGTCGTAAGTGTGAAAAATGTTTTTTAGTGCTGTGGTAACTTCAAATAGTCATTAAACCAATGATTGTAAGACAAGGACTACATGTAATCCTGAGCCCGAGGGAGGGATCAAATACGTCATAAGTCTGGAGTTCCTTCACATCCACAAGAGATCTAATTCCAGCCCATCTTGAATTCCGTTGACTCTTATCTACCACCTTCACCATTAGTACTTCAGATCCTTGTTTAGAGGTATCATGTAATAAACCTGCACTCATTTGAACAACCTTGGTTCCTGATTTCTTGCACCTGACAGTACCTGTATGTATTTATACAAATTCAGTTGTCAGTGAAAGATTCTTGAAAGAAGGGTAGCTCCAGTCATCTCTTCAGATCTTATGCTACACAAGAAAGCTATAGGATGTTGATTGACATATATTTGAAAGTAATGGCCTTCATAACAATGGAACCAGGGAAATCTGCCAAGGGCCCCAATATCTACAGCTACAACATCACCTAAAATACCTTATTTTGTTTCTTTCAGCTTACTATTTTTATGCTTTCTTTACAATAGCCAGCATTGGAACTCCATACTGGTCCCCTAATTTAATGTCTTTTAATTATGCTTGGATTCCAGCTCTGAGCATTCCCAATTAGGAATGTTTCCAACTGGAATTCTGAGTAATGTAATCATTACATGTCTGGAAGGCAGGAGAGTGAAGAAACATGAATTTGATCAAATGGACTGCTTTAATATTTCTTATAGCCATGAGCAGAGTTAAAACAGTTTGGAGGTAAGGCTCCAGATAGCTGTTGTCAGGGATTTATAGCTAAACATTTGTTTTTAGTGTATGAATCTAGAGAACCATAAACACATAAGTAAAGAGATAAATAGTCTAGCTATTTCAGAGTGCAATTACCTGTTAGAGTTGGATATGAATTACAAAATAAAAAGACCAATACAAATGACAAACTCTACACTTAATTTAGAAAAAATACAAAGTGCCGAAGCAGTAATCAAAACTGGAATGCATTACATCATATGTGCCATCAAATTTCAGATCAAATTATCCCAACTAAGATCAATAGATTACAATTATTTTGTAATAATAAGAGTCCTACAATTGGCTGTGTACTGAATGGTGGAAAAGGCCATTTGTTTTAATTAAGAGAGTACCGGTAGCACTGCCGAAATTAAATGGGTATAGATCGGAGTTAATCCTTCGATTGGCAGTAATTGGCAGTTCCTAGAAGAGAAGAAGGTTCTTGAACCTAAAAGACTCCCAGAATTAAACCAAACATTAAACACATGGATTCCCACCAAACCATCTGGCATTTGCAGCCAGACAAGCCATCTGCTTCTCTCAATGAAAAATGTTCAGCTCCGGAGTAGACAGGAAATATTGTCGTTCTACCACATATTTCTCTACATTCTTCCTGGTCTGCACCTAACTAAATTACAATATTGGGTTGGACAGTATTTGGGATTCAAAGAGGCAAAGCAGCAACGGAGTGTGTGGGTGCTCCGATAACCCTTTCCTACAACTCTTTAAAGCAGCTGCATCTTCTCCTTGTATTGCAGATGCAGAAAAGTTTGGTTCAAGGTGTCAATTTTACAGCTGTGCTGACCTCTGCTCCAAAGCACCTTTCTGCCCCCCGACAAATGCAAAGTGAATACGCAGCCCTATAAAACAGGCAGTTTTACGTTACCTGTGGCAGGGTCCACCTCTCCCTTGTGGCCTGGTGGAGGGTAGCAGAATGATGCTAAGACCTCCACAGTCCCTTCCAGCCCTATGATTCTCTGATTGCTTTGTACAACATCATCTGAAAAGGCAGGGCCCCCAATTTTAGCCCATCATCCACAGTTTGGAAGGGAGGGAGTGCTCATCTCTTTATTACATCTATTTCTATACTCTATACACAGTTCTCAAGCTTCTAGAGGGGGGTTACAGCGATAAGCTGGATAACATATCCTTAATCAAAATGTAAGATCTACAATAATATTGGGCTAAACAGTTTTAGTTACTCCCATCTCCCATGCCACAAAAGAAGAAAAAGGAAAACATTTAAACGACACATCATGTTTTATGTCGTCTGACAGAGGTTGCACCTGCAAAGCTAGATCACTTAACCACTAGTTGCTTAGTGACTATTTAATGTTACGATAAACTCCCCCAAAAGTACTTACAACTTGCTTTTGAAATTCCAACTGCTGTTGGAATTGTTAAATCTGGACATGAAAAGAGAGGCAGGACGATTGTAGTGAAGTAAAACAACCGTTTATTGCAGGCAACAGGGAACAATAACAAACTAACTACAAACTGAGAACTGCCCGAGGCTGAAGCTCCTTTTACCAGGAGCTGTCCAGCATGTCAGCCACTGACACTTGTTCATTTTCCCACTAGCAGGAAAATGAACCAATGAGTAAAGGCCGATGTAAGACTCACTCCTACTTGCATATTCAATATCCCTCCCAATGAGTGAAGGCTGATGTAAGACTCACTCCTACTTGCATATTCAATATCCCTCCCAATGAGTGAAGGCTGATGTAAGACTCACTCCTACTTGCATATTCAACACACCCCATGATTATGAGATCGCATTTGGGGCACTTGGCAACCAGCTCACACTTATGGCTGTTCGCAGTGTCCCACAATCACCTGACCACAAATTTTGGATGTTTTTTTTTTTTTTTTTTTTTTTTTTACTGTGTCTGACATTTATTATATCTGGCTTCCAGAAAAAATAACCCATTCGTTAGATAAAACAGATTCACTTAGCAACCGTCATGTTTAATCAGCACAATAAAAGTCATAAAATTGGATGCGACCATGTGATAAGTCACAATGACTAAAATGTAATTCCAGGCTCAAGTATGGTCATAAGTCAAGGAGTACCTGTAACCTCTTTATTCTCTCTCACTATGCAAGAAAATGGAAAGGAAGCAGAATTGCTTGAGCCTTGCACCTAGTATAGTTCTGGAAAGTCATGCCCAAGGCATTTTTACTTGAACCTCTTTCTTTTCTGTGAACTCTTTCATTCTAGATGTGTTTCAGGGGCTCCTTTAACCGGTGGTGAAATCCACATTTTTTTACTACCGGTTCTGTGGGCGTCGCTTGGTAGGCATGGTGTGGCTTGGTGGCCATGGCAGGGAAAGGATATTGCAAAATCTCCATTCCCACCCCACTCCAGGGGAAGGATACTCCAAAATCCCCATTCCCTCCCAACTCCTGGAAAATCTCCATTCCCTCCCTACTCTGGTGCCAGCCAGAGGTGGAATTTGCCTATTCTCCAAACTATTTAAAATTTCTGCTACTGGTTCTCCAGAACCTGTCAGAATCTGCTGGATTTCACCCCTGCCTTTAACCCTCTGAACTAAACATTTTAGGAAATCTGGAGGTTGCAGCAAATAAAAAAAAAAAAAACATGTTGTGGTTCTCTTGAACAAAGTTACAACCAGAAGAAATCTTCTGAGTAAATATGCATAGAATTGGACTTTAGAACACAAGGAATGTATTTTAATTGAGCCTAATCATTCTGTTATTTTGCAGAGAATTAGTTCTGTTTTTATGGCCTGTTTGACATAATGAGCTTTGTATTCCCTTTTCTTTTAAGCTAGCATAGAACCAGACTGTTTATAAAACTAGTTGATTTTTTTTTGTTATTATTCAGAAATCTGAAATTTAAGCTTATTTTTACATTACTAAGAATAGTTCCATTTTAAGCTCAAAAAGTCCTTTCTTTCCTTCCTTCCTAATTATACTGAATCATTGTTGCACAATAAAACAAATGAGCAATATTGTCAAACAAGGCAGTTTTCAACCTGTCCTCGTGCAAACACATACTTCTGTACTCTAAATTATCTCTTTATATCCCCAGAAGGGAACAAAAATATTCTATTCACACACACATACACACACAGCGAGAGACATCTTTTTGTCTGTGTACCAAATCAAGCAGCATCATTTCACTATTGTTATCAAAAACTCTAAATTGCAAAGACAAGACAAAGCCAATGTGTCCATTATTGCAAGACAGAATTGAATCGTCATTAGCTGGAGTCAATGAAATAAGCTCTTTAAGCAATAGTAAAGTCCTACTACTGCTAGAACAAACTGATTTCCTTACACCAGGGGTCAGCAACCTGCAGCTCTGGAGCCACATGTGGCTCTTTCACCCCTCTGCTGCGGCTCCCTGTCACTTAGAATAGGTGTCACAACTGGCAATGTGTGACACCCACTTGCACACGATTTATTGAGCTTTTCAATCCTCGGTAGGCCAACTATGGATAAATCCAAGAAAAGAAAAGTTTCAGAAGAAAACAGAATGTTTAATTCAACTACATATGCTAGTTTTGTGGCCGCTCAAGAAATAGTCAGTCACAGGAAGGGTTTTGTGGCTCCCGGTGTTTTCTTTTCTGTGGGAAACGGGTCCAAATGGCTCTTTGAGTGTTTAAGGTTGCAGACCCCTGCCTTACACCCAGTTGAAAGTGTGTAGGTTTCTAAAAAACGAATGAAGGAGAGGACTGTTAAGGTTATTGTTGTTGTGTTACCAACCAGCAGAGTAGATTGCACAGTGAAACGTTGCTGAGAGCAATGAATAAGAGATATGCAAACTGGTTTATCAAAAGCTTACTTTATAGTGGAAAAACAGTTTCACAGTCTTTAAACAAATTCCAAGTCTTTGCCAGTAAATCAGTCCAGTAGTTACAGAATCTTCTTACCCAACAAACAGTAGTTGGTTACAATAACAAACTCACTCTGGTTCACAAACCACGATGGTTGCAGATCCATCCAAACAATGATTACAGATAGCACCTCCTCTCAATGGTAGCTTATCATCACAGCTTCATCATCAACAGCATATCATAGCAGCAACTGAACACGTTGCAGTACCTTGCTTAAATATTCTCACAACCAGTAATTATGTGATTACAGCATGACTCAGCATTAAAGCCACATAATACATATACAGATAAAGTAACAGTACACTTATATTGCCTGGACAACATAGTTAGGCTCAAACCATATCCTAACAAGGACCAACTTAGAAATAAGGTGAAATTTTCTGACAGTGAGAACAATTAATCGGTGGAACGGTTTGCCTCCAGAAATTATGAGTGCTCCAACACTGGAAGTGTTTAAGAAGAGACTGGACAACAGTTTGTCTGAAATGGTATAGGGTCTCCTACTTGAGCAAGGGTTGGACTAGAAGACCTCCAAGGCTCCTTCCAACACTGTTATTCTGAAAGTCTGTAAAGAATATACAACACCCTTCTTTATCATAATAAAAGTCAACAAACCAGGACAAGTTCCATCAATCTTCTTTCCTGCAACTCCCATAAACTACCACACAGCATGGTGAAGTTATTTGCGAAGACCATTGCAGAAAAGCTATCAGCTTTGTACATCGGTGTATTTAAATAAGAACCCTTTTTCTAATGAAGTTTCATATATATTAGCTGTCCCGGAGCTAAAACTGAGCCAAATATGCCATCCAAGACACAACAAAAATGGAAAGGACTCTTTCACACTCATATCTTACACCAGCGGTTTACACTTACACTTCTCTCTAGGCTCTCCAGTTACTCTGGCCTCCTCTCTGGACTAGGCCCATAACCTGTCAGAGTGTTTGCAGCATGACTAGTATGAGATAAACCCAGGAGCAAAACACAGCACACAGCACACAGAGCCTCTAGATAATTAACAGTGGTTTATATACAACTAAATATATAAATACATATATATGGTAGATACCTTATCATACAGCTACGGACACAAGCAGAGCAATGAGATTCATGACAAGAGAGAGGGATACGTCCTCTAATGGTCACCTATATATAGACACATCTTAAAACGGTAGCAGTCTTTTGTGGACCCCACCAGAGTCTTATTAAACAGGTGTTTCCAAATGCTGAATCATTCCCATTGCATCAGCTTACAGTTACCTCCACTTACAACTTTCCATCAGCTTACAGCTATTAAATCTACATTCCCTGACACACATCTTAAATTAAGTCAACACATTCCATATTTTAATTATGCATCGACTGTCCAAAAACTGCAACTCTACATAAATCTGTGTTTTACAGGGTAGATCAGACATGTTTTCAAAAAAAAAAAAATTAAAAAAAAGTTTATGGCTTAGGACTGTGGGAACCCAATTTGAATTCCTACATCATCAAGTCTGCCAGATATGTGTGTGCACCACAAGTTTTCATGGTCTAAACAGCAGCAAAACCCCCTCTTGCTCTTGCTGCTATTTCGGAGCCAGTTGCATTTGAATAGTCCAAATCAGGATGTTTTCCTCAATTGAACGGGAAGGTTGCAAATCGTGATCATCTGACTGTAGGACGTTGCAACCATCATAAAAGCAAGAAATGTCATTACATGAACTGGGGTGGTGGAGCAATGGTCATAACTTTGAGGATGGATCATGAGTCACTTTTTCCGAGTCTATTGTAACTTAGAACCAATGTTAAATGAATAAGCAGAGGACTACTAAACCAGGTAGTAGTGAGCTGGAGCAAGCTTGCACTGGCTCACAAGATCTGATTGTTAAATTTTCTGGAATTTTGCAAGCTGGTTGAGTGCAGAGCAGAGCAGAAGCCAATGCCCAGTGCATTGATCAGCTCTTCCATGGCTAGCAGCATAGTGGTACAACAGCAATGGAGCCTGCAGAGATAGAGCTTAAACATCTGTTAGTACACCACTGGTACTTGAAAAACCAGCAGTTACATCTCTTACCAGGCATTAGTTTTTCAAAACTAAATTGCAACAGATTATTGAATAAACAATATTCTGTCTCATTGCTCATTTCAATGAGACAGATCTCAATTTAATTGAGATCTGTCAGATGGTCCAACTTTCTCTAACCGAACCCTGTAGACACACTGAGGTAACAATTCACAAGTTCTCAGCCCAGGAACCAAAACTGAGGAAGAATTAGCAAGAGATGCAGAGAAATGATGTCTCTACTGTATCAGGCCTTGAGGGTCCTCCAAGAAACAGGAACAGGAAAAAAAAAAGTTGTATATAACAAGAATCTTGCAATTGTGGCTCATAGAAAATTAAACTTTTGAAGCAATCATCAAAGAGATAATGAAAGAGAAGCACGTAAGTAAAGGCAGATTGAGGTTTTCTTCCTTAATCCTGCATTGCATGCAATATATGAATCCTGCCAATCAGTGCAAAGAGTTTATTAATATTTTACTGAAAAATGCTCTGATAAATCAAACTTTGGCTATCTTGATAAGATGTTGCTAAGCAACCTTTCAGTCAAGGGAAATCAGAAAAGTTTGTCAATTCAAAAGATATTTTTCTACCCAACACTTACACACAAAAAACCACCGTTCCAAAATGCGTCTTTGGTCTACCTTCTTCAAATAAAAGCAAAAGATACTCAGAAAAAAAGGAGAGGCAGAGAAAAGAAAAAATGAAACAAGGCACTTACCATAATCACTATCATAGAAGACTATAAATTTTTGCCATCTCAGTTCGGTGACGAGCTTCAGCATCACGTCGTTGAGCCGAACAGGTGGCCGGGCTGCTAAGGTGTATTCCTCTTCCTCTGGGCTAGGATTTAGGTGGCATGCCGTCCGTGGAGAACCTCCTGTGTTGCGTTGGACAAAGAGGTGAGGGATGTGCATGGCATCTGTCAAAGACTGCAAGGCATTGGCGGAGGCACAACCAGTAGAAGTCACTAAGGCTAAAATCCCCAGGGTCATCAGGTCACAGGCTGGAAGAGAAGAAGGAAAGGAAGCAGATCGTCAGTGAGGTGAAAAATGTAGAAATTGGGAAGTCAAATCACATCAAGTGACAAGGTGAACAAGGCTTAGTGTGGTGGAATGTGGTCTGGATTCCCAAAGGAAGGGACTGCATTCCCAATGACCAAGAGACAGCAAAGTTTAGATACTTTGGTCGGGAGGAAGAGAGTTAAGATGGCTCCTCCCTAGAAGTTCTCAGAGTGTATCTTTAAAGTTGCAAGTAGTTGCTTAATTTGGCAAGATTTATGTTTGTAAGTGAGGAACTATAAAGGAAGCTACTTCGAAGTTACTCTGTGAGTCTTTCTTGGACTTTGGAGCTTGACATCTAAAAAGGGTATGTGGTGATGCTTAGAGCTGAAACAAGTTATGCATATAGAGGAGAACCTCTAGCTAAGATTCTGTGCAGTTCAGAGAACCCCCTAAACCCCACTCCTGGCTGGCCCCACCCACACAGCCCCTACCAAGAGTCCCCACGTGGCCCATTTTGGATGCAGGTAAGTGCAGGACATGCAGGGAACCTTGGGGAGGGCGAAAAATGGGCCTACCAGAAGTTCGGGAAGGTTGGAAATGGGCCCATTTCTGGCCTCCAGAGGACCTCCAGAGCCTGGGGAGGCCATTTTCGCCTTTCCAGAGGCTCAAGGAAAGCTTCCGGAGCCTGGGGAGAGCAAAAAGATGCCCACCGTGGCCACACCTGCCCAGCAACTGGGCAGAAAACGCCTTGCTAAAATTTTTGAAGCCTACCCCTGATGTAGCCTCTTGTTCAAAAATGCAATCTATGGTGTTTCATATTAAGCAATGAGAGTTTTAAATTGCTTAACTCCTAGTTTCTAGCCTGGTGCCATAACCATTAATCCTATTTTACTATTGGTAAACTATTCAGTGCCAGTTGGAGTCTAGCAGTGTCCAAATTGAATTAAACTTACAACTTACTATTAAATAATACTAAAAGGACAAAGTTTTAATAATTTGAGGCCATGATGCATCTCATCACATTTAAGCCTAAAATGTTATAAAGTCTACCATGAAGTCCATCAGCTTAGAGTTGTGAACAGCTTGACAAACCCCCACAGGATATGAATAAACCATCATTTAAAGCCAGAAAGATTGAAAGCAATTAATCGTGCTAGCTGGTATTTACTGGTCTTAAATATATTTTGGGGCAAATATGTTTTATCCAGTGGTGAAATCCAATTTTTTTTTACTACCGGTTCTGTGGGCGTGGCTTGGTGGGCATGGTGTGTCTTAGTGGGTGTGGCTTGGTGAGCGTGGCAGGGGAAGGATACTGCAAAATTTATTTATTTATTTATTTATTGGTTCGATTTATATGTCGCCCTTCTCCGGAGACTCAGGGCGGCTTACAATGTGTTAAGCAATAGCCTTCATACTTTTGTATATACCTGCTTAGTAGGGCTTTCCCCCCCCCCCCCAAAGCGGTGTTCTTTTTTATACAAAGTCATCTTATTGCCCCCACAATCCGGGTCCTCATTTTACCTACCTCGAAAGGATGGAAGGCTGAGTCAACCTGGTGAGATTTGAACTTGCAGTAATTGCAGGCAGCTGTTGTTACTTAACAGCACTTTAGTCTGCTGTGCCACCAAGGCTCTTGGTTTCCCCATTCCCTCCCCACTCCAGGGGAAGGATACTGCAAAATCTCCATTCCCACCCCACTCCTGGGGAAGAATACTGCAAAATACCCATTCCCTCCTCACTCCAGGGGAAGGATTCTGCAAAATCTCCATTCCCACCCCACTCCAGGGGAAGGATACTGCAAAATCCCCATTCCCACCCCACTCCAGGGGAAGGAAAATGCAAAATCTCCATTCCCACCCCACTCTGGGGCCAAGCAGAGGTGGTATATGCCGGTTCTCCAAACTACTCAAAATTTCCGCTACCGGTTCTCCAGAACCTGTCAGAACCTGCTGGATTTCACCCCTGGTTTTATCTCATAAAACAGCTAGATTCTTACTTTGTCAGAAGCAATATTGAGCTGGAAGATATCCGAAGCATGGAAAGCTAAAATCCAGAATTTTCTGGAGCTGCTAAATGCCAACCAAGATTATGACCAACCCTTTGATTTTTCCCTTTGTTCAGAAGAATAATTCTACAAAAAATATTACAATTCCAACCAAAGTTTTCAAATTCATACATTTTCCCCATTTTTCTTCAGAGGGGGTTAGATTGTGCAGCCAAAAAAAAAAAAAAACTTTTTTCCAGCCTCATAGACTCACTTTCAAAAAAAGTAAAGGGAGCTATTCCTTCTCTAAAATATCAAAGCAGTTACTATATTTAATACTGGGTGGCATGGAAGAATACTTCTTAGAGAATGTACATTGAAAAGACTTCTAGGAAACCTGACATTATAAATTAACATCACAAGACTTTGTGAAGTATTATTTGTTATTGTTAATGAATCATTAATGTTTTAAGATGTTAGTGAATAAAATATTTGGAGGCCAATTAATAATGCAGTTCAGGATATTTAAAGACATTTTGTTGTCTTTCAGCAGCTGGAGGGAACATAAACATTAATCTCTTCACATTTTAGATTTTAGATTTAGTTTGTTGCATGCCTCCCAGAATCACTAACTTGTGAGATTGGAGGGGCGGGGGGGGGGGCGTTATATAAATTAGATAGCATAAATATATAAAGTTAGCAAAAGTTTTTCACTGCATCTCATTGAAGCCTAACCAGAGATAATCAGAGACCCGGAGAATGATTTTAGTCAAATTTATATTTAACCAAGCTAAATAACACTACATCGATGTTTGAAGTATAAAAAATGCTCAGAAAAAAATTGGGTCCACCCAGAAGCAGAAACCAAAGACATGATTTTTCTTTTATTTAGTACATTTGTGCAAGGAAGGAAGAAAAGCCCTTGAAAAACAGGAGCCTGAGTGGCGCAGCAGACTAATGCTACTGTTAAAGGCAGCATTTAACATCCAGCTGCCTGCAATTACTGCGAGTTCAAATCTCACCAGGCTCAAGGTTGACTCAGCCTTCCATCCTTTCTAAGTTAGGTAAAATGAGGAGCCGGTTTGTGGGGGCAATAAGCTGACTTTGTATAAAATATACAAAAGAATGAAGGCTATTGCTTAATGCATTGTAAGCCGCCCTGAGTCTCCGGAGAAGGGCGGCATATAAATCAAAATTTTAAAAAAAAGCCCTTTTCATATCTTCATCAACTACATTATTTAAATTTACTGAATTTTTAAAAATACATATAGAGAGATGTTCTTCTCCGTTTCATCCCAAGAAGATACCTCGAGTCTACAACATGATTAAAATAATTTAACAACCGGTTCTCTGCCCTAATGACCAGCTGAGTGGGCGTGGCCATGGTGGGTGTGGCCATGGTGTGTGATAGGCAGCACTCGGCCTCCTGCATCCCCCTGGGAGCAAAAACGGGGCATGTGGGGACTCCTGGAAGGGGTGGGGAGGAGAGGGGCCAGCCAACAATTTAACAACCGGTTTTCCCAAACCGGCTGAATCCCACCACTGGATGTACTCCTTGGTGGGAAAAGGTTAAAATATTATGTAGCTAATAAATTTAATCTCATAAGGAATGGACAAAAAGATAAGGGAGAAAAAAAATAACTAGGATCAGAATTGTAAATTCAAGAAATTTCGCCGTGCTCTCAAAACTTTTCTATTTCAGCAAGCTGGCCTGGCCTAACTCCCCTCTTTTAAATTTTTTAATTCATGATTTTATAAATTGGGTGTTTTAATCTGTGTTTTTGGCCAAAATATTTAATAATTTTAAGGGATTTTTAATATTTGTATTATCTGTATTTTATCTTGGCTGTTCACCGCCCTGTGTCCTTCGGGAGTAGGGCGGTATAGAAATTTGATTAAATAAAATAAAAAAAAACTAAAGAATGAAGAGGCAGGGATTGAGGTTAAGGCAGAAATGCAGAGAGATCTGGGGGGAAATCAAGTGATTTTTAAGGGGAGCAAATCCACAGCAAGTTCCATTGATTTGCTCTTATATATTTTCCAAGAGGGGTTATTTCCAGATCAATTGTACTCACTTTTTCTCTATCAGCTATTTTACTTGGCTTTCCAGAAACTGTTACACCACTCCTAAATCTCATTTTTAACCCTTTATAAAGTCACAAATTGGAAGGGAATTTCTTCAGCTTTAAGTTCAAATTGCCTACTTGTCAAATGCTAGATTTATTTCTGCCGTCAGCCTGTTGTAACTCAGGAGAAACATGATCTGTTAAAAGAACTATTTCTGTTACCTAGCTGATCCCTGAGCCAAATGCCACATATGTGAGGGAATATTAACCTGACAATATACCCTTAAAATCCTTATGTTACTTGATACAAGAGGGAAACTGTGGTTGCTAAAATGAAAATATAAAAAGGTTTATCTCTCTGTTCTATTTTAATACCATTGATGAATAAAAAATCTGATTGGGCAAAATAGCCATCTACATTCATTCTCAAAGCATTTTAGCAAAAGCAGCAAATTTGCTGGGAAACTGAAGGAAAATAATTCATTGCCTTCAAACATGTAAACCTATAAGCCTATGTTTTACCAAATATGAATTGCACATGTCACAGCTATTTGCGAATGTATGCAAATGTTTAGGCATCTCTCAGCCTCCCCCTACCCCACCCCCGGATAGACCAGAATAATTAAGATAGAAAAACTAGAACTCTCCTTTATTAAGATGGACTACTGTATATTAACAGTGTCTTGTAAGCTTTGTTGGGCTTTATTTTTTCTCCTTCTATCCTTGTGGATGTATTTGCCTGAGACACTTCCAAATATTATCTTCTTCCCAGAACTTAAAGAAGTATCATGTGAAGTGTTATAATGCCTTGGTAAGACTACCCTTGGAATACTGCATGCAGTTTTGGTCACCACAATATAAAGAACTTGTTGAGATCCTAGAGTGCAGAGAAGAGCAACAATGATTAAGGGCCTGAAGACTAAAAAAAAAATGAAGAATGGTTGCAGGAATTGCATATGTGTAGTCTAGTTTTCCAAGTTCAATGTATGGCTGTGAAAGTTGGACCATAAGAAAAGCTGAGCGCCAAAGAATGGAGGCCTTTGAACTCTGGTGCTGGAGAAGACTCCTGCGAGTCCCTTGGACTGCAAGGCGATCCAACCGGTCAGTCCTAGAGGAGATCAACCCTGACTGCTCTTTAGAAGGCCAGATCCTGAAGAGGAAACTCAAATACTTTGGCCACCTAATGAGAAGGAAGGACTCACTGGAGAAGAGCCTAATGCTGGGAACAATTGAGGGAAAAAGAAGGGGACGGCAGAGAATGAGGTGGCTGGATGGAGTCACTGAAGCAGTAAGTGTGAGGTTAAATGGACTTCAGAGGATGGTAGAGGACAGGAAGGCCTGGAGGAACATTGTCCATGGGGTCGCAATGGGTCGGACATGAATTCGCAACTAACAACAACAACAACACTGATAGCGCACAAGCCTCAGATGATACTGGTAGGCAACATTGCCTCGGGTGAAAAGAGGCATCAAATCAGTCACTACTGATTTGACATTAAGTGTAAAGAATAGAGTTGACCAGGTGAGAACCAAAAGTCCTGGAACAAACAGGTACTAATAGAAGAAAATATTTGTCGCTCAGGGTTGAACTGAGGGATGCTTAGTGCTTTCTAATCTTGGTAGTTTTCTTGCAGATGTTTCATTACCCAAGTAGGTAACACCATCAGTGCTGTGAGGGCAAAAGAAGAAGGGGACGGCAGAGAAAGAGGTGGCTGGATGGAGTCACTGAAGCAGTCAGCATGAGCTTAAATGGACTCTGGGGGATGGTAGAGGACAGGAAGGCCTGGAGGAACATTGTCCATGGGGTCGGACACGACTTTGCAACTAACAACAACAACAAGTCTAGTGGATAGAAGAACTAGGGGTGAACATGATAACAGTATTCCCATAGTTGAAGGTCAACCTGCTCTCTAAAGCATCAGAAGGCAAAATAAGAAGCAATGGATGAAAGTTAATCAAGGAGAGAAGCAACCTAGAACTAAGGAGGAATTTCCTTACAGTAAGAACAATTAATGCTCGCCTTCTGAAGATGTGGGTTCTCCATCACTGGTGATTTTTAAGAGCAGATTAGACAACCACTTGTCTGAAATAGGTTCTCCTGCTTGAACAGGGGGTTGTATTAGAAGATTTGAATGGATTACTTATTACTTTATCTTTTCTATTCACCTAGCTCTCAGGAAAGGCTCCACTGCTGGGAAAGACAGAAGGAAAGAAAAGAAGAGGGCAACCAGAGAAGTTGTAGTGGCAATTGGTGAACCTTTGAGGGGTCTGAAAGAACAGATTAGGGATAGATTATCATGGATCAAATTTATCTATGCAGGTACTGTACTAGGAGTAACTTGGTGGCACATAATCAGTCACTTACTACCCTGTTTCCCTGAAAATAAGACATCTCTTGATAATAAGCCCAATTGGGCTTTTGAGTGCATGCTCTAAAATAAGCCCTCCCCGAAAATATTTAAAAGCATGTGAAGCCGGTCCCCACCATTTCCTCTGGTTAGGATTAGGGAGACAGAGATGGAAATCAGGTAATACAGCAAGAGGAACCCCGTCTTGCTCTACGTGCCCCAAAATAATAAGACTTCCCTGAAAATAAGGCTAAACGCTTATTTCAGGGTTCAAAAACTATAAGACAGGGTCTTATTTTCAGGGAAACACGGTATTTATTTGCAATTGTCTTAGTAAATGCCTGTTTGTCCAAAATAACATCTTCCAAACATTTCTTTATCTCGCTTAAAGGTTTTGTATTCTTGCTTTTGGATTTTTTCCTCTATGCTTTGCAGACTTTTTCTAGCTCAGAAATATTCTTAGGTTTTCTTGCATGCCATGGATGCAGAATTTCTTCACTGATCTCAGTCATCAAATCTGTTTCTTTCCTGTAAATACGTCACTTCATATTTACACCTAGGTTCCAGGCAAATTGGCTGAAGACCTCTAGAAGATGTAAGTCTTCTAGACCTTATCGTCCTGAATCAGGAATTTTTTTCCTGTGTCTTTGTGAATAGAGGTTTAGATTCCAAAAAGGTTATGAAGAAGATAAATCACTAGAATGCATGCCTTCTGGTTTATGTTGGTTAAAATAGTTTATCCATAATTCAGGACATGAGTATTTAAGACTGCAATCCATCATACATTCATTTTCTAGGTAATGAATATATTAAGGTTGAGTAAATATGCATAGGATTATATTTCATGTCTCTTTTTCTAAACATATTTACATGAAATTAAATCCCACGAAAACCAAATGCAGAGGATTATTAGATCAGGTTGCAGGTTTCTTTGGAACCATTGAAAGAACATTGTGCTAATGTGTGCAGGGTTTGGGCTAAATTGCTAATTAAAAACAAAACTTTAGTAAATTTATTTCAACAAACTAAAGTCACTTCTGAAAATCTTAAATAATATTCATGTATAATATGATTTGGCCCTTGGAAATTTCCCAGCGGGAATTAAATTTGTTGGATTTGGATGGGCATGCTGTATTCATGGGGTAACAATGATTAGCAGAAATGCCTCTGAGAAAGTATACCGAATGCGGTTAATTCAGAACTCAGAGATTAAACAGGCCCCACAAAAAAGCTGGAGAAATAATAAAAATGGGAAGGTAGATTTGAGAGCAACAAGAATACAGTTTCACTTCAATGGCATCTGAATGGAAGGGAACTTCCATGGAGTTCTAAAACCAAATAACACTGTATATCAGAGATATTAGGGATACCTGAAACCTGTTACTTATTCTCAGTATCAGTGGAAGTATCACATGCAGTGCAAGCTGCATGTGCATGTGCAGTGCACACCAAACATGTGTTGCACGCACACGCATGCGCAGTATACAGCAAAAGGAAGCTTGGGAAGATAAATAGAACAGTGAGGGGGAGGATTAGCTGTGCCGCGTGATTTAGCTTAGCTAGAAAGCAGGATTTCCTGCTTTCTAGCAAAGCTAAACCCTGCGGCACAGCTGATCATCAGAAATACCAGTTCGGAGGAACCGCTATCTTTTTTTTTTTTTTTACTACTGGTTTGCCTGAACCTGAGCGAACCGGTAGCATTTCACCCCTGCTTAGTATTTGTGAGTTTGTGCATAATATACAAACATGTGTATTATGTGTATTACGTGAAGAACATCAGAAACAGCAAGATGCTGTTTCCTAACACAAGCCCTTTATTAGGACTCTGTGACTGATTGAGCTGAAGCTCTGCCAAGGCCTACACAGCTGAACAAGACCAAGGAAGTCAAAGCTACACAGATTTCGGTAAGATTCATCTTTAATGCTCATCTGGGATAAATACAGACCATTGGAAACTGCAAGATAAATTTCCCCAGCCTCTTCTTGAGATTTCCTTTAGTAAGAGTCCCTCTGAATACCCTGACAGGGATGGCGAACCTTTTCGGCACCGAGTGCCCAAACTGGAACGTGCATGCGTCGGAGCCCCGGAAACTCAAAGACCAGGTGGCTGGTGCACTGACCAGCTGGTCTTTGGGTTTCCGGGGCTCCGGCACACGCAAAGAGCAGTTGGCCAGCATGCATGCATGCACCGGAAACAAGAAAGGCAGCTGGTGACAGCATGTGTGCCCACAGAGAGGACTCTGTGTGCCACCTCTGCCACACATGCCTTAGGTTCACCATCAAGGCCTAAGCTGTGTCTTCCCAGATTTCCTCCTACTTAGGCTGAGTTGCTATTTACAAGATATGACATCCAACTGATAGGCCCACTGCTATCTCCTCCGTTCCTTCCCAGCCTCCCCATAACTCACAATCAGGAATGGCCACCAACATTCCCTAACTCCCTTCTTCCCCTGTGCACAACAACCTCTTAACCACAGCTGTCTTTTCAAATACGGATGGGATGTCCCATCTCTACAGGGCTACTCTTCCTTCAGATTTCATTCCAGTCTGTCTCACAGCGATACAGTAGGTGCACATGCTGCTGCTTGGTAGGCAGGGAAAACATCTAAGATTGGATCGTGAGTATTGTATCTGTCAGGGTGCTGAGGGTGCTGCCCAAGGAGACTGAGGTCAAAAATATATCCAATGTTCAGGAAAGAGCTAGCAGGAAAGAGTTAAATTCTCCAATAAACTACATCATTTTTATTGAATGTTCAATAAGGAAGAAGACCAGCTACTGAAGAATCTAGCAATCCACTCACATTTAAATTCTGTGTCTCTACTGCCCTTACATGAAACAGATCTCCCCACTTTTTGATATGGATAGAACATGGACTGCGCATAGCAACTCTCTTCCCTGGTGACAAATTCTTTGCTTTCAGCCTTGCCAACTTCAGTCCTCGCACCAGGGAGGAAATAATCCCGGGAATGCCTTTTCTCAGACCAGTCTTAGATATCAAAGAAATGCTTTGTTCCAGGGGTGAAATCCAGCAGGTTCTGACAGGTTCTGGAGAACCGGCAGTGGAAATTTTGAGCAGTTCGGAGAACCGGCAAATACCACCTCTGGCTGGCCCCAAAGTGGGGAGGGAATGGAGATTTTGTACTATCCTTCCCCCAGGAATGGGGGTGGGAATGGAGATTTTGCAGTATCCTTCCCCTGCCATGCCCACCAAGCCACGCCCACAGAACCGGCAGTAAAAAAAATTGGACTTCACCACTGCTTTGTTCTGAATGTAAAATCTATACTGCAACATCCTTTCTAGATGTTGCAGAAAGGTCACTCTTAATTCCTGTGACTCCGGAATAAAACTATGATGGGATCTAACTGAAAGCCAATTGTGTGTTTCTGATAGGGCCTGAAAAATTGTAGAACATTTGTACACCTAGGCTATGCTACACAATGTCTACCCACGTTATCCAGCAACTGGCCTCCTGACGCTTCAAAAACGACTGCCAACTGAAGAAAATCAAAATTCTCCTCATCACTCAGCATAGATTAGTGCTTCTTGAAAAGGTGGGCAGGGATTATTTTTATGTAAACAACAATATAAATTCCGTCCAAATTGTAATTGAGATTCCTATGTAGGGTGAAGAAAGAGAATTACTGTAATTTTAGCCGTACTTCAAATCCAAAGGCCTATCATTTCATGCCTGCGTTTTCGAGGGTGAAGAATAGGCCATGGCACTTGCTACTGCCAATGGCAGGATTTTTGCATGGCCTCTCATCTCTCCAAACATAAAGCCTTTCAACTTTTTCAGCCCACGGATTCAATTGCCTAGCTTCATTGCTTGTTGTTTGGCTTGAATGAATTTCCCGCTTCTGTTCTGCTGCTCTGAGCAACCATTGGCAGACATGAACGGACATAGCAAAGCCCAAGAAAAGAAAGCTTTCTCTTTTTCAGAGAGCCAAATTCCACTGTGACCCAGTGTAGAGATTTTTGGAAATGTAACTTCAATGATGCAACCTCTAGATAAAGTTTCCCAAATCTTGGGGACTTTTTCAAGGGGTGGAGTTCATCACATGGAACTTCCTAATCCTCCTAGCCATGACTGAAGACTCTAGAGTTGAATCTGCATGTATATACAGTCCCCAGGTTGTGGGAGATGATTTAAACGCTGCCCAATTTCATATCCCCCAACCTATCTAAAAGATTCATCTAAGAGATTCATAGTGTCAAGTTTCGAGGTCGTCTCAAATAAATTGCATTTCAAACAAAGTCTTTGAAAGAAAACTCCTATTTATTAAGCATGACATTCTGGACCCGACTCCATTGAAGCCAACACTGACTTCCAGACCAAAACCCTCCCTTTCCGTTCCCCACTCCCCTGCACTCATTGGCCATCTTCCAAGTCATTCTACCCCTAATCTACTGCTCCCACTCAAAGGAATTTCCCCCCTCCCATCCCATCTCCTAGGAGATATTATCTCCAGGGAAAATAAGTAGGTGAAAAGACAAACATCCCTTTCCAGACGCCTCCACTTCTCCTTATGTCAGCACTAGAGTAACTGCAGCTTGAAGTGCTGACACATAGAAGACGTTCTTCCCTGCCAAGATGCATTTAGATATATGCATCTTGGAATATGTCTTGATCCGTGATGAGTTTCACTTACCTTTGCTACCAGTTCGCTCGCATGCACACCACTTCTTCGCATGTGCAGAGTGTATTTGATGACATCCAGGCAGGTGGGCAGAACCTCCCACCGCTGCTGCTACCAGTTTTCCCGAACCGGGGTGAACCGGTAGCAATCCACCACTGGTCATAATCTCTCCAAAATTAGGAATGGCTTTACTCACAAACACATAGACCTGCCTTCTCCAAGCTAAGCCCTCCAGTTATTTGGATCTGCAGATTCAAACATAGTTCCATCTTCATCTGAGACATTTATTCACCAGCCAAAAACTCATGCCTGGTATCGGGGAAAGTTAACAGCAGGATCACATTTCAACAAGCTACCTTAGTATTTTCTACAGATTCTAGATCCATATAGGCACACATGCACAATCCTTAAGCATTTTTATAAACTGGGGGAGGGTGAAATATTTTATTTTTTATATATATATTTCAAGGAAGTTTCTCCTGAATGGGAACCTCAGCATTTGCTATTGAATGTTGCTTCAGGTGAAAAGTTAAAGAGCTGATTTAACCCCCTGTTTAAAAACCAAGAAGTGAGTGAGTTAAGCAGAATTTCCTAGGTAAAGGAGCTCCAAAGTGACCAGCATATGGTGTTCCTCTAACAAACCACCATATGGACAAAGAAAATATTCCAAATTTATTATTTAAAAAGACAAAAAGACAGTTGAGTTTCCCTGGGGAGCCAAGGATATCTCTGGCCCAACCCACAATGACCACTATGGCCAAGTCCTATAATGTAGAGTGACTTGAGGGACAGTTACTTCCTGTCAAATGCTACAGGACGAATTTTATCTGATTTCCTTGCTTCTTCAAATTCCTGATTAAATCTGAATGCATGCTAAAATTCATTTTAGCACTTGTCAAAAAACATTAGCATAGCCTGCACTATTTACCTGCACTTGACACTTATTTGCCACAGAAAAAAAAATGGTGTGCTCTATGCCATCTGTCAGCCCTTCCCATGTGACATTTCCAAACCGAGCGGTACTTGCAAGAGAACTTTGCAGCCACACAATCCTTACAAACAATTGAAAAGCAATTTTGGAAATTTGGCTCGGAGCTCCACTTCATTTCACACCTTCTTACCTCAGTGACATTCATCCTTTATGCTCGAGCATAGATGGTCAGGCTTTCAAATGCAGAGTTCTAAAATTCTCTGTTGCAGCTCTTGAAACGTTTAATCTTGTACAGGCAATTATAGTTTCAGACTTACATATAGGGAGTGGGGGAAAAACATGTGTTGGATATTGGCCCAACATCATGCTTAGATATGAAGTACTCATACTGAGCAACCCATATGGTTTCATAAATCCTACCTTTTCAGTGTGCCTTTTTTTATTTCCCACTGAGATAAAACTTAGCATCATTATTGTTAACATTACTCACAAATCCCTGGCCATTCTCCCAATTTACCACAATATGTCCCATATCTCTGATACCTGGCATGGATGCTAGATATCCTATTTTACTTCATTAGGCTTAAATGACATATTCCACCTTTTCCCCAAGACACTCTTAATTGTCTCTATTTTTATTTTAAATAATGACTTGTTAAACGGCTTCTTAAAATGGTGGAATGGTGGAATTCAGCTGCTCAAAATTCTGGTCTTTCTATGTATATAGTAATATGTCACCAATATGGCACCCAGGAGATCTAACACAGGGATTAGTATCAACATAGTGCCTGAACATGGTGTTTTACTGCCAGAGGCCACATATGATATACTGTATGTATCATCTTCATGCATTGAAAAAAATGGTCTGTCAGGACCTGCCTCTCCTCCTTTCCCAAGAAAGTATAGACTCTTGAAACGTGGTATTTCAAAAGGAACCTTTTATTGAGAAGAAGTGATAGCAGAACAGGCGAAGCGGACCAGGGGTAAAATCTACTTACCTTCCCAACCGGTTGGGAAGTGCATGCGCCCTGCACACGGACCCTCTGCACATGTGCAAACCCTTCTTCGGGTAAAAATCTGGTTACTTCCTGGTTAAAACCAGGAAGTAATGTCGACTGGGCGGGTGGGTGGAGCCTTGTGCTCCCATCGCTACCGGTTCTCCGAACCACCAGCCGCCATCGCTACCGGTTCAGCTGAACCGGTCTGAACCAGGAACATTTCACCCCTGAAGCAGATTCTAAATCCCCTCCCAAACTACACAGTTAGAAACAAGGCTTTAGAATCCCTTCCTCCTGTCCAAACGTGGATTTAGCCAATCTACAGGTGTGAAGATGTTTATTGTAACGGATGTCTTGAGAAACAGATAAGGAGCAGTTACCAGGCTCTTTTTCCGCTTTCAGCAAACTGAAACAATCCATGTGGCCCTCCCTCCTCATTACATTCCAAAGGTGAGAATACTGCAGGGCGCTTAGACGCCAGGAAAAAAGTTATAAAAATACAGCTTATCCCTATGCTCCCGCCTCCCTCCATTTGAATGACAGTATCACGTTAGGGATCTGACATGGCCAGAATCCCACAATACTGCTATCTCTTGCAGAATTCGGGCCAGAAAGAGATATTTGAGATGAGATGTGAACTCTCACTAACATTTAATGATCTTGTAGGATTTGGACCATTGTTTTTTTATAACCAGCTTTGTTTACGTTGAAAAAAGCACTTCCTTTTTCAGCCTGTCCATTGACTAGCTTTGTTGAGAGGAGAGCATGAAGGCGACAGATGGCTAGAGAGACAGACAGGCGAATTACAAGGAACATCATTACCCGAACTGCACTACCAAAGCAAACATGTTGACTTGCCATCTTCAAACCAAAAGCTTGGTCATGAGCCTCTCGTGAACTACATCCCTACATTTTTCTTCGGAGAAATTGTAAAAATACAAGAGTTTGTCCAGAGCCCAGGCCTCGAAATTCAAACTGTTTGTCATGCCCATGTCCGCTTCCATCCAGAAATAAGCACCGCTTCGCAATTAAGGCTGTAGCTTTGCTACTGCTTTGGAAAAAAAAAAAAGCCAGAAAGACGCTAATTTTGCAGCAAAGCCAAGGGAAAGTCAAAATGTCAAACACGTCTTGCAAAATTAAAAGGTAATGGAAAGAAAAACCTAAATGGCTGTTTCACTGGGTTTTAAGCAATAAAATGAATAAGTCTCCTTAATCAACTAAGGAAAGGAAACAAGATTTGGTGAAATAGCATGGAAGCTTTCATTTCATTTACTGCAGTTGATTAATAAATGGCTTTTGTCCTCTGGCACTCAGAAGGCAATTCTTGACTGTTCTCACATGCCAAAGGAGAGTGCTGCCATTGACATCTTGCATTCAATGCAGTGGCGCCATCAAGCGGTCAAGGAATGCATTGGACTGATGCAGAATCTCAAAAAAGAGCTGCATCAAATCCAGACTAGTGATTCGAGAAGCAATATTGTCCATGGTGCTATGAAATTCCTTTATTAAACAGAAAGTAAACCCCAATGTGCAAAGATCACTGTTTCCCAAAACAGCCAGAGAAACAAAAACATCCAAAGCTTCCTTCTTTGCTTACCAACAAGTGGAACGTATAACACACAGTGCACTACAGGGGCCTCTTCCATAATTCTCTTCTACGAGGCCATTTCTTCTACCTGGTTCTTCTTGTTTTCTCCACCAATTACACAGGTTAATTACACAGTTGTTACAAGACAGGATTTGAGTCTATGCACTATTTTCAACCTAACGTAAGATAGATACAGTACATCTTCATGTCCTCCAAATTTCAGACCATAAAAACAAAAATAAATGAGAAAGAGAGACTGTATGGGTTGGAGGTGAGGGATGATTCCAAATTCCACTTGTCTCACCCCAAACGGTCAATGGTAAAAGATGCTGGCAGTTGTAACTTAGCACTGTGGAAGGCCATAGAGCTTTGAGGCCTTTGAGAATTTAAAGGAAGCATAACTAAGAGGGAATGTGATTTCAAGATCAAGCCTGTAGCCCATCAATAAAGCCCAAGTCCATGTTTTTTGCAGCTAAATGATTAATGAGACAAAGTAGGCCATCAAACTCCTAAAATGATTAAGTCTAAAGAAGAGAAGGTCAGAGGGGAACATGGCAACAGTAACATGAAAAAAAGAGAAGGGTTTATCTTTCAAGTCTAGTCTAGTGAAAAGAACAACAGAGGTGACATGATAGAAGTTTCCAATATTTGAGGGTCTTCCACAAAGAAGAGGGAGGGTCAGCCTAACCACCTGAAGTTAAGGCAAGAAGCAATGGGTGGAAACTAATCAAGGAGAGAAGCAACCTAGAACTAAGGAGAAGTTTTCTGACAGTAAGAAAAATTAGTCTGTGGAGTGACTTGCCTCCAGAAGTTGTGGGGTTCCATCGCTGGAGGTTTTTAAGAAGAGATTGGACAGCCATTGGTATAGGGTCTCCCGCATAGGAGGTTGACTAGAGGTTGACCTCTCCCGTAGGAGGTTGACTAGAAAGCCGCCAAGGTCCCTTCCAAGTCTGTTATTCTGTTATTCAACAGAATGTGGACCACATTTGAGGCCTGTTTGTTTGTTTTTTGGTGTCAGTAGAACTCCTATCTGTGAGAGACTCTTGGAAAACCAAATGAATTGAACATGTACTACAATAAATGCAACTCCAACCAGCTGTTGAGTGAGAGTGCTTCAAAGAGGCCCCAAACTTCATTAGCTCCCTATTATTGAGCCTCAGTAATTCCTCTTACACGTTTCAAGATGGATAAAACTGAGCAAACTAAGGAAATAAGAATCACATGGATATCTTTAATGCTAGTCAGGGATAAACACAGAACCTTGAAAACCGTCAGAGGAATTTTCCAGCCTTAGCCAAGATAAAATTGTTCTTTTTTTTCCCCTTAAGAGCTACAACAAAAATCCTTCTGAAAGCTTCTAATGTGTAAAAAAAAAATCTGCTCCTCTCCACCAATAATGCCATTAATGCATTTGTTTTCTAACACCATTTTTTAAAAAAAGTCCAATACCTAGAAGCTAAAAAAAAGTGTTTCTCCCTCATTTAGAAGGTGTCAGATTTCAGTTAAACATAAGAGAAAATCTCAATTGCAACAGCAATTTGACAGGGCAGTTAATGATTTAAGAGAAGATTGGTTCTCCCTCACCGGATGACTTTAAGTGGGGACTGATACTCAGATTGCTGACTTTGTTCTAATTCAGTTTTTTTCCTGCAATGAACAGAATATTAAGCATGTCCCAATGTATTGATTGTACTTAATTACTACAAAATAGAGAATTCTCTATACTGCATAAAATCTGCAGATGGAGTGATATGTCATGGCAAGCAACTTGGTACTTCATTGTTTGTGGCATCCTTTGAATTAGCTGCAGTGTGAAACTGTCCACGCTTCGATCACACTCACACATGGTTTGGGGAACCCATAGAGGTTTTGACACTTTTTTTTTTTTTTTTAATTTGATTTATATGCCGCCCTTCTCCGGAGACTCAGGGCGGCTTACAATGTGCTCAGCAATAGCCTTCATACTTTTGTATATTTTATACAAAGTCAGCTTATTGCCCCCACAAACTGGGTCCTCATTTAACCTACCTTAGAAAGGATGGAAGGCTAAGTCAACCTTGAGCCTTGGAGAGATTCGAACCAGCAGTAAATTGCAGGCAGCTGTGTTAATAACAGGGTGCTTTAAACCACTGTAGTACCAAGGCTCTTTAAGACACTTAATCAAAAATACAATAATCTACTCAAGACAGAAACAACTGAGTTAAGAGATCACAAGGAACAGTGCCAGGAAAAGAAACTTAGAATCATGGAGCTGGAAGAGACCTTGGAGGTCTTCTAGTCCAACCCCTGCCCAAGGCAGGAGACTCTATATCAGGGATCGGCAACCTTAAACACTCAAAGAGCCACAAAAGTCCTAACCCAAAGCTTCCGTTCAATTCTGGAGCCAACCGGAAGTCCGGTTCCCCCATCATAGAGTCTCATCCTAGCATGGCGTCCTTTTTCCTCTGCCAACTGGAAGTCGGTTCCCCCACCATAGAGTCTCCTCCTAGCATGGCATCCTTTTTCCTCTACCTGTCCTAACTGAAAGCCCTATCAATTGTGAAGCCAACCAGCAACAGGGAGCCACAACAAAGGGATGAAAGAGCCACATGTGGCTCCGGAGCCTTAGGTTCACGGGTGAAATCTAAAATTTTTTGCTACTGGTTCTGTGGGCGGGGCTTAATTAGTGGGTGGGGCTTGGTGGTAAGCTGACTGGGTGGGCGTGGCCAAGTCAATGTCACTTTGCCCTTTTTTAGCCTACAAAACACAACACAACACAACACAACTGGCTCACCCACAATGGAAAAGCAGCTGTGCTAGACCCAAAATGGCCCCGCAACAAGCAGGAACCTCACACAGTCACAAAAAGCCCAAAAAAACAACTTTCACACTTTACACACACACAACACAACACAACACAACACAATTGGCTCACCCACAATGTAAAAGCAGCTGTGCTAGACCCAAAATGCCCCCTGCAACAAAGCAGGAACCTCACACAGCCATAAAAAGCCCCAAAAACCAACTTTTACACTTTACACACACAAAATTCCACATACAGCTTTGTGAGATTTTGTGTGTTTGTGTAGTTAGAGTGAAGCACTACAGAAACACACTAAATCTCACAAAGCTGCACAAATATTATTTTATTTTATTGTATTTTATTTTTATATAAAAGCAGCTAAATTTAAAACTTCCTAAACTTTAAATGGCTAGGTCTAAAAAAAGAACAACTAAAAAAAAGCCCAATTAACTATTTTTTTTAAAGCTCCCAAAGGGGAAAAAACTTACCCAATAGAACAGGGGTCTCCAACCTTGGCAACTTTAAGACTTGTGGACTTCAACTCCCAGAATTCCTTAGCCAGCTTTGCTGGGAGTTGAAGTCCACAAGTCTTAAAGTTGCAGATAGAGCTGCTCACCAATGAGCTTGATTGCAGGCAGGGAGATTCAGTTGCTTGCTGATGCAATGGATTGCAGGTATCGCAGTGTTGCGATCAGCAGCTAAGGTAAGCAAGCTGGAGGCTGGGGAGGGGGGGGAGAAAATGAGAAACTTTTTTTCTTTTACATGGCTCTGGCGATCCAAGCTGAGTTGCCTGATTAGCAGGCAACTCAGCTGGGATCGTCAGAGCTTGGATCGTCAGAGCTTTCCATTTAAAAGGAAAAAAAAGGCTCTGATGATCGCATGGCTCAGCTGGGCATGAGGGGCGGGGGCAGGGATTTTTGCTACCGGTTCTCCAAACTGCCCGCCGCCATCGCTACCTACTCGCCCGAGCCGGTCTGAACCGGGAGCATTTCACCCTTGCGTAGGTTGCTGACCCTTGCCCTATATCATTCATTGGACAAATGTCTGTCCAATCTTTTCTTGCAATCCTCCAGAGAAGGAGCATCTACAACTCCAAGAGTCAATCAAAAAACTCTTTTTTCTACTGGTAGAAAAGTCTAACTGCTCCAGCAGTTAGACTTTTATGTCTAACTGCTGGAGCCTTTCTGATACTTGCCTAGTTGACTTTTCTATTTAGGATTCTCCTTAACCAGCTTTCTGTACCTGAGAATTGTCAAGAGGCCTCAAGCATGAGTTCCCTGTCCTGTCCACTTCAACTGGGCCATTCTGCCCATGAAAGGCAGAAATCTACCATTCCAGCCAACCTAGCAGTTCGAAAGCATGTTAAAAAAAATGCAAGTAGAAAAATAGGGACCACCTTTGGTGGGAAGATAACAGCGTTCCGTGCGCCTTTGGCGTTGAGTCATGCCGGCCACATGACCACAAAGACATCTTCAGACATTGGCTCTTCAGCTTTGAAACAGAAATGAGCACTGCCCCCTAGAATCAGGAATGACTAGCACATATGTATGTGGGGAACCTTTACCTTTAAGGAAGAGGTCTTCAAACTTGGCAGCTTTAAGAGTTCTGGGAGTTGAAGTCCATAAGTCTTAAAGCTGCCAAGTTTGAGGATCCCTGCTTTAAGTGGAGAAGAGGCCTAGAAGATCCCTCAACAGTGTCAGACAGGTATTGGACCTGTGTTCTTGAGTGGGCTGGCAGAATCAAACATCAAATCTGTGGTAGCTTAGAACAATCTTTCAAGAAACCATCAGGGATCCATACAGCCAATTAAATCCGATGCAAAAGTTTTGTGTTTCTTCTTCTGAAGCGCTCGATTTGCAAATTTAAAAGAACCTCTTCTCCCTTCCACAAAAAAGCTAGAAAATCCATACTAGTTATACTAGAATTAGTAAAAGAATAGTTAAAGAGCAGTCTCTACCACTCAAGCTCAACTGAGCACTATACTTAGCTCCAGCTGCAACTTCTAGAGCAGGTACAAAGCAGTGGTGAAATCCAATTTTTTTTACTACTGGTTCTGTGCGCATGGCTTGGTGGACTTGGTGAGCGTGGCTTGGTGGGTGTGGCAGGGGAAGGATACTGCAAAAACTCCATTCCCACCCCATTCCTGGGGGAAGGATATTGCAGAATGTCCATTCTGGGGCCAGCCAGAGGTGGTATTTGCTGGTTCTCCAAACTACTCAAAATTTCCACTACCGGTTTTCCAGAACCTGTCAGAACCTGTTGGATTTCACCCCTGGTACAAAGGTATCCTACATAAAGTGCATTACAGATGATCCTCAACTTCCAACCACTTGTTCAATAGTATTTCAAAGTTATGACAGCCCCAGAAAAAGTGACTGACAATCTATGCTCTATACTCACACTTATAACCACCTCTGCACTCATCTGATCACAAGTGGGGCCTTGGCAACCAAAAATCACCACCCATCTCATAGGAACAGGGCAGAAGAATAGCATGGTCAAGATGGTCAACCTTCTTTGACAGATCCTGCAGATTCAATATACTTGCATTTTCTCAAAAGAAGTCATTCTTCAGGACAACCAAGCATGATTCTATCCCTAACCCTGGGTAGGACTGAGACTGAAATGACAAAAAATAATTGGCTTATTCCAAGAACATCTGTAACTGCATTGACCCTGCCTTGGCAATACTACTACTACCACCACCACCACCACCACCACCACCACTACTACTACTTATTATTATTATTATTATTATTATTATTATTATTATTATTATTATTATTATTACTATTTAATCTTTGGTGAGATTCTCAGCCTTTGAGGCTGGTTAATAGCTCAGCAGCTCAAGTCCTAACCAAGGACCTAGGAACTGTTAAGGTATCGTCGGAGGATGTAAGCTGTTCCGAGTAAGGTGGTTTTTTGTAGAGTCAAAATGTTCAAGTCCGGTAAATTTAGAATTTCTAAATAGTGGGGTAGCCCTTTGGGTATTGCTCCAAGGGCTCCAATTACAATTGGGACAACACACAATTTCTTTTTCCACAGTCACTCAACTTCAATTTGCAAGTCCCGGTACTTTGTGATTTTTTCTTGCTGCTTATCTTCAATCCGTGCATCACCAAGTATTGCCATGTCAATGAACCATACTTTTTTCTTTTCAACTATTGTTATGTCAGATGTGTTATGGACCAAGTGCCTGTCATTATTATTATTATTATTATTATTATTATTATTATTATTATTATTATTATTATTATTATTATATTACTACTACTACTACTACTACTACTACTACTACTACTACTACTACTACTAGATACAGAGAGTCTTGTTCCATGATTACACAGTAAGTTCCATCTCTTTTTAAGGCTGGTGGTTTTAATGCAGAGATTTATTTACCAGTCCCTGGATCTACCTAGTTCATCCTAGTTGACTAGTTTAAATAAATTAATATGGGCAAAGAACAAGAGATTATGTGCTATGATGGATGACCACAGGTGTCTTCTTCCCAACCTCAATCCTTGATTTAATTAGAGAAAATGCAAAATGCATGAATAGAGTAATCTTATTCTTGAAATCCCTTACCGATGTATCCAATAGGCAATTGTACAAAGTTTTGTAACAATTTTTCCTAATATTTTTTTGTACGTAAAAAATGTTTTTACACAAGAGAAGAAGGCAGCATGTGTTCGCTTGTCATTATCTTAGCAATTTTCATTCAACAAAACTTTTCCATGCCATGGCAAGTCCATTTTGACAGATTGTTCCAATCTGTCTCTACCAGATTTTTTAAACACCAATTGTAATTAATGTGAATGTTATGAGGGTGTTGGGACTCCATTCCTTGCCAGCTTTGATTTGTACAAATGGTGCAAGCTGGGCAAGTTAAATTCCTAGGGTGACTGCCACTTGTACAATTCCATATTAATGGCCACCTGGATTGACAGGATTTATCTCTATAAGGCACTTGAAACTAACCTTTAGTTAATGAGCATTGGGCTTGCAAGCTAGTAGATGTACAGTACAAGCAGAAAGTCCAGAACACAAGGTTGATTAGAGTGTTTTTTTTATAGATATCAGAAAATCTGTAGTTATAGCATAGAGCCAGCAACTGCTAACTATAACATCTGAGCCATATAATTAACAGCCCCAGATTGTTTCCTATCTGTTGGCTCCAATAGAAGGAGATCTGGTTGCATTTTGGTGGAAGATGCACTGTGCATTGCTACTACAAAGGAACTTCCTGTGTGGGCTCTTTGGTGCTCTCTGGGCTTGGTTGTTTTCTTGCAGACGTTTTGCAGATGTGCAGCACTGATGGTGTTACCTAGTTGGGTAATGAAACATCTGCAAGAAAACTACCAAGCTTAGAAAGCACTAAGCATCCCACAGTTCAACCCTGAGCTACAAATATTTTCTTCTGTTCTATTCTTCTGTTTGTTCCAGGACTTTTGGTTCTCACCTGGTCAACTCTATTCTTTACACTTAATGTCAAATCAGTAGTGACTGATTTGATGCCTCTTTTCATCTGAGGCAATGTTGCCTACCACTATCATCTGAGGTTTGTGCACTATCAGTGTTGTTAGTTGCAAAATCGTGTCCGACCCATTGCGACCCCATGGACAACGTTCCTCCAGGCCTTCCTGTCCTCTACCATCGTCTGGAATCCATTTAAGCTCACGCCGACTGCTTCAGTGTCTCCATCCAGCCACCTCGTTCGCTGCCGTCCCCTTCTTCTTTTGCCTTCAATCGTTCCCAGCATTAGGCTCTTCTCCAGTGAGTCCTTCCTTCTCATTAGGTGGCCAAAGTATTTGTGTTTCATCTTCAGGATCTGGCCTTCTAAAGAGCAGTCAGGGTTGATCTCCTCTAGGAGTGACCAGTTTGATCACCTTACAGTCCAAGGGACTCGCAGGAGTCTTCTCCAGCACCATAGTTCAAAGGCCTCAATTCTTTGGCGCTCAGCCTTCCTTATGGTCCAACTTTCACAGCCATACATTGCAACTGGTAAAACCATCTCCTTGACTATATGGACTTTTGTTGGCAGGGTAATGTCTCTGCTTTTTAGTATGCTGTCTAGATTTGCCATAACTTTCTCCCCAGGAGCAAGCGTCTTTTAATTTCTTGGCTGCAGTCCCCATCTGCGTTGATCTTGGAGCCCAGGAAAATAAAATCTGTCACTACCTCCATTTCTTCCCCATCTATTTTCCAGGAATTGAGATGGCTGGATGCCATGATCTTAGTTTTCTTAATGTTGAGTTTCAAGCCAACTTTTGCACTCTCCTTCTTCACCCGCATCAAGAGGCTCTTTAGTTTCTCTTCACTTTCTGTCATTAGAGTGGTATCATCTGAGGTTGTTGATATTTCTCCCGGTAATCTTAATTCCATTTTTTGATTAATCTAGACCCGCCTTTCTCATGTTGTGCTCTGCATATAAATTAAATAGGCAGGGTGACAGTATACATCCTTGCCAGACCCCTTTTCCAATTTTGGACCAAATTAGTGGTTTCAGGTCCAGTTCTCACTCTTGCTTCTTGACCTGCATATAAGTTTCTCAAGAGACAAATAAGATGGTCTGGTACTCCCATTTCTTTAAGAACTTGACACAGTGTGTTATATTACCAGGTAGGAATCAGTGTTGCCAGGTAGGAATTAACATAACTGCTTCTCTCACCTCCCTAAGATACTTGAAAGCAACCAAAAGTATTTTGATTACATCTTTCTTCTCAGAGATGCCTTCCAAGCCTCTTCAAGATTGAAGATGCTTAACAGGGTAGCACAAATCACGCTGCATGGATAGTGGGTTGTTGGTTTTTTTTTACTACCACTAATCTAGCATGTTAAAATAATTACAGTTCTCTAGAATGCAGATGCAAAATGAAAACAAAATCATTTACAGACCAGTAGGGGTGAACATGGGAGACAGATAGATATGAGAGGCCACTTTATATATCACTATTCCATGTGTTTTTTATGAATTACATCAAGCATTCTATCACTTTCCCCTCTAGCCCAAGTGACAAGAAAAAAGATATCATGTGATGTTTATTCCAGAGTAAAGAGGTAGGTGAATCCGCCAATTAAGGGGCAAAGTAATTGTGGTTCAAATAAGACATCAAGTGGAGGAATTGTTAGAAATCCAGAAAGGATCATTTTTTATCCAGTTTAGGCCTGGTATTCTAACAACAGCAGAGTAAAAATCTCACCTTCTCAGGGTTCAAGTGAGAATCATCTCTGGAATGTTTTGGATCTCTTCTGCAAATGCCCTTTTAATCTATACTGCATGCAAAGTAAAGATTCAGCACTGCTGCCCAGGAATTTCTTTGAGTTAAAGCCAACATCTGCAAAGGCATTGGTTTAGCCGATACACAATCTGATACATGCAAACTTTATTTTGGTTACTACAACTGGTTTGCTTCGTGTAGTGGCTGCTAGTCTCATGATGAAACCTAACTACTCACTCCTGCTTCTCACTCCTGCTAACTTGCCCCTCCCACCCAAAATTACTTTTAATGCTCAATACTTGAACAGAAAATGAGAATAACATCTCATAAAGAGCTTCTACAAACTGTTCTAGGCAGTGGTGAAATCCAATTTTTTTTTACTACCGGTTCTGTTGAGTGTGGCTTGCTGGGCGTGGCAAGGGAAGGATACTGCAAAACCTCCATTCCAGGGGTGGGTTCTAAATTATTTTTGTTGCAATATTTTCAGGATCAGACTCAATAAAGATAATAGAAGTTAGAGATTTAAATATATCTCTCTTTATTCATAATAGGCATTCTATATTCGCTGAATATTCAAGATAGAAGCAAGGAAAATGGGGAGGATGGCTCCTTATATATACAAGGGGTGGAGCCAGGAATGGGAGTGGTAAAATATGAATACATTAAAGTCCAAAGAATAAGTTAACCCCTGATGTTCCATATATACATTATTTACACATTAGAGAATAAGGCATTTACATCTGACAAATCCCCCTCTAAATGCCGGTTCGTTATACAACACCAGTTACATTCAGATTCAGGACAATATAATACATATAATTTAGAAGTTAAATATTTGTGTTGTTTAGAAGGTAAGGGTTTTGTTAATATATCAGCTAATTGTTCAGAAGTATCACAATGTATTGCTTTGATGAATCCGTCTTGAGATAGTTGTCTTACGTGCTTAAATTTTATATCAATATGCCTGGACCTTTGTCCAATTGCATCGGATCTAGATATTTCAATGGCCGCTTTATTGTCTTCATGCATAATAAATGGTAAAGTAGGTTTCTTCCAAACATCTGTGATCAAATCATTGAACCATACAAGGTTATTTGCAGCTTTAGACAAGCAAACATATTCCGCTTCTGTGGTAGAAGTGGCTACCAGTTCTTGTTTACCAGTATACCAGTAAACTGGACAATCGTTCAATAGAAAAACATAACCAGAGGTACTCTTTCTGCATGATGTATCACCAGCCCAATCTGCATCAGCATAACAAGTAATTTTTGGTTCTTTGTCATTATTTGGTTCCAATATTAAACAAAAATCTAATGTACTTTTCAGATATCTTAAAATTCTTTTGACAGCTTCCCAATGATACAAGGTTGGTTTGCTAACATATCTTGACAATAAATTGAGAGGTAATGCAATATCTGGCCTAGTCCAATTAGATATATAAAGGAGTGAACCTATAACTGATCTGTAAAATGTGTTGTTTTTAAACTCAGGGGAAGATTCATCAGTGTTTCTAAGAAAATCAGTTTGCATAGGTGTGTCACATGTTTTGGCATTATTTAAGTTACATTTGTTTAGGAGTTCAATGATTTTATCTTTCTGAGTAAGTTTGAATCCCCTTTTAGTTTTGTTAATTTGTACACCAAGGTATTTATTCACTCTACCTAGTGATTTCAATGAGAAATGTTCGTTTAACTTATTTACAAAGATTTCCCTGCTCTCTTTATGCTTTCCAATATATAAAATATCATCCACATAAATTAATACAAATTCAATATGATCATTACTCTTTTTTACAAAGAAACAGTTATCAGCAGTGGTGGCGTTGAAATCCATGGTCTTAAGTACTTTTACCAAACAATCGTACCATCTTTTGCCAGATT
Source organism: Pituophis catenifer annectens (assembly GCF_029215685.1). Classification (NCBI taxonomy): domain Eukaryota; kingdom Metazoa; phylum Chordata; class Lepidosauria; order Squamata; family Colubridae; genus Pituophis; species Pituophis catenifer. Next base: position 92,759,020 of record NW_027256886.1, on the reverse strand, counting down.
GCTTCAATCCGTACAGACTCTTATTTAATAACCAAATTTCGTTCTTATTAGTGTATTGACTGTGTGGTGCTCTTACATATATTTCCTTATCTAATTTTGCGTGTAAGTATGCAGTCTGTATGTCATATTGAAACACGTCCAGATTGAGTGCAGATGCTACTACAAGAGCTGTTTTGACACTCTCTGTTCTCACTGTTGGTGAATAAGTGTCAGTATAGTCTTCTGGATATTTTTGTGCATAACCTTGTGCAACTAGTCTGGCCTTGTATAAGGTGTTACCTCCTTCCAAATTCTTAATTTTATAAATCCACCTGGTACCTATAATTGTTTTATCCTTAGGTGCGATCGCAGGTGTGAATACATTTAATCCTTGTAAACTTTCCATCTCTTTTTCCATAGCTAGTTCCCATTTTTCTCTTTCTTCACGGGGAAGTTTCAATACTTCCTCATATGTATTAGGTGTTATTTGTTCTCCATCCATATGCATTATGTAATCTTTGTATTTATTTGGTATTTGGTTTCTATTGTTTCTAATATTTCTTTCAGGTTTGCTATGGTTGTCATGCAAATATCTGGCTTCCTTTTTTGTTAATGTGTCTGTCTTTATTTTATGCTGACTATTTGTCCAAGTTTTGGTTTTGTTCTTATTTTTGTTAATATTTTGATTTTCTGTTGTTCCTTCCTCGCAAGATATATTATCTTTGCTTTTATTAGGAAATATTTCATTAAGGTGCAATTTAGACCAATTGGCCTGCTCATGGAACACAGCTGTTCTGGATACTATAAATTTGTTATTACTATCAATGAATCTGTACCCTTTGGTTCCAGTTTCGTATCCCATGAATCTTAATCTCCTGGATACGTTTTCTCCCTTTCTCCTCAATTGTTTAGGTATGTGTACGTCTGCAGTAACTCCAAATATGTGCATGTGTGCTAATTTGGGTTTTCTATTGTACATCACCTCATATGGTGTCTTATTCACAATACTGGACCATGTTCTATTTTGAGTGTAATTTGAATAATGTAAGGCTTCTGACCAAAATTGTTTGCCTAAACCAGCATCCTCTAATGTGCATCTAATCATGGTTTGTAGTGTGGAATTCTTTCTCTCTGCAATCCCATTTTGAAATGCAGAAAATGGATTGGACGTGAAATGTAGCATCCCTCTATCCTTTAACCATTGGGAGAATTCTTTAGACATGAATTCACATCCCCTATCTGTCATAATTTGTTTTATTCTGATATTATGCTGTGTTTCTATGCGTTTGTAGAATTCCTTAAATTTCTGAAAGGTTTCATCCTTGTGCTTTAATGTGTAAACAAAACCATAGCGACTGTAATCATCCACTATTGTTAGGAAGTAACGTTTTCTATAGGTAATTGATGGAGTTAATGGACCAACTAAGTCCATATGTACCAAATCAAAAATATTGTTAGTTGATCTGTTAGATTTTTTTGGTCTGGGACTGGTTTTTAGTTTGGTGGATTTACATACTGAGCATTCCAAATAATTTTCACAATTTTTTATTTTGACACCTTCTGCGTGTTCAGTCATTTTTTGTACTACGGGAAAGCTTGCATGTCCTAACTTCCTATGTAAGATGTGAGCACACTCATCATGAATTGGTTTACCTATTTTTGGTTTCTTCTCATTGTGTGTATTTTTGTTATCATGAGTTATTTTACATTCATCATTGTCACTGTTATTGACATTTTCATCATCTGCTTCAATACAATCTTCCATATTTGAATCAATGTTATGTAACCATCTTTCTTTGGTTATCAGATAGGGTAGACCCCCTTTTATCATCACAGTACCTACATTTGTTTTGTTCTTTTCTATAGTTGCTTTCCCCTTTGAGAAAACTATATTGATGTCAGATTCTCTGCTTAGTTTTATAGCACTCAGTAGGTTGTGAGGTATTTCTGGGATTAATAATACCCCCTCTACTTTTTCTGTAATTTGGTGGACTTCTATATTTGTGTCTATCTGTGGAAGATTGTCTGTAATTGTATTTGCTCCTATATTCTGGCCTATGTCTCTCCCTTGGGACTTTGGGACAGTCTCTTCTACTGTGTTCCCTGGATCCACAATTGTGGCATCTAAAGGCCTCATTATATTTATCTTGAAAGACTACTTTCCTAAAAGATTTGTGTTCTGTTTGGTTACTGGAACGATTTTTTCTTGAATTGTCTTCTGCTATCAATTTGTTAGATAGACTTTCTATTGATAAATATCCCAAATTAATGGTATCTAAGTGTGACATAAAGCTATCCCATGATGGATCAAGTGAATTGATAATAACACTTTTCATTGTTTGATCTGAAATCACTTCCCCCCTCAATTGCAGCTCAGCTCTTATTTTGTTTAGATTTATCAAATGCTCACTTATAGAAACCCCTGGTTTCACTCTAGAAGAAAAGAAATCCTTAGACATTCTTGTGGTTGTGGCTACGCTATCGCTGTGAAATAGATTAAACATGCATTGAATTATTTCTGATACAGTTAGGTTTGGTTTGATGCTATGATACATTGCAGGAGACACGCTAGAAATTATTATGAAAAATGCTCTATGATGTAAACAATCTATTTTTAAAGTCCAAGGTCTTCTTGGAGGACTAGTTATAAAGAATAGTAAATTTTCTTTCATGTAAATAACCTGAAGCTGTTGGTACCACTCTTGTAAATTAATGCCATCAACTCTAAGTTTTGGGAAGTCACTGGGTAAGTTCCCCACATTATTTTGTCCATTACTTACAACCTGAGGCAGTCCGTGGTCTCTCAAGTGCAGGAAATTACAGAACGGCATTGGGATGCTTGTAACGAGTCTGCGCGGTTCTCTGGCCAGTTCAAGTCTTTCGGGGCTGTCTACGTAGTTTTGCACATGCGCGTTGCTCATTTCTTCTTTGGCGCCGTTGTGGAAGGTTCTCTCCATTTCAGCTCTCTCGATCCGCTCCTCTTCAGATGAGTCGGTCTCTGGCTCGGTTTTTGGGGCTTTGGTGATGGCGACGGTTCTTCTCTTTCTCTTGTGTGCGCTGGCACTCGATTCTGTCTGCGGTGTAGGACGGAATCGGCATGGCTCTCTGGGCTCGGGTGTCGTCGTTTTCGAAGTCAGGATGGGAGCGTGCAGGTCTTGAGTTGTCGGTTTGATTTCTTGCTTCTTCGTTGATGTCTTAGAAATTTTCAATCTTGGCCCAAAAGCAGCAAAAAGCGTTTTCATTGCTGACTTTACTTGAGACTTTGTTAAATCGTCTTCACTTTCTGATTTTGTTTCATCTGAAGAGTTTGAGACTTCTTTTTCACTTTCTTCGTCTGATAGCGTTTTTCGCGCCAGAAATTTTGAGCTGAGCGTTTTGATTGGCTCTGCTTCACTCTCTTTTGAAGTTCGTTGAAACCAAGATGGCTGCCATTCAAAATTTCGCGCGAGGTCACATCTTTTCTTTTTTACAACTATTTTCTCAGTAGTCATTTCACTCACAGTTTTTTGATCTTTGGGTTTTTCTTTAATGACGTTTTTCTCTCTCGCTGCTCCGCTGTTCCTCAGCATCTCCTGGAGGTCCGCGATGAGGCTTTCATCATTCTTTTGGCTTTTTAGTATCTTTAATATCTCTGACCTGAGTTCGTTATTTTCTATCTCAATTTCTTCCTGGTCGTTATTTTCACTCATCAGTTCTTCTTCTTCAGTGGTGTATTCTTCGGATTCTCTCGAAATCGCATTATTGGATTCGTTGATCATCTCTTGATCAGTTTCTATTTCTTTGCTGTAGGCCCTGGTGTTGGGCCTATCTTTCTTGGACATTTTTAATTACTTATTGAGTCAATTAACCATCCTCTGCTACCAGCTTGTTGCAATATTTTCAGGATCAGACTCAATAAAGATAATAGAAGTTAGAGATTTAAATATATCTCTCTTTATTCATAATAGGCATTCTATATTCGCTGAATATTCAAGATAGAAGCAAGGAAAATGGGGAGGATGGCTCCTTATATATACAAGGGGTGGAGCCAGGAATGGGAGTGGTAAAATATGAATACATTAAAGTCCAAAGAATAAGTTAACCCCTGATGTTCCATATATACATTATTTACACATTAGAGAATAAGGCATTTACATCTGACAATTTTACTACCGGTTCTGTGGGCGTGGCTTATTTTGTGGGTGTGGCTTGGAGGTCATGTGACTAGGTGGGCGTGGCTAGCTGGTCAGAGTCATTTCTGGAAGGTCCTCGCACTTACGACCCGACTCATTTGTTTGCTTTTAACACTGATCAGCTGTAGGACGGCCCTTTGAAGCCCCGCGGCAAGAGTTTAAACAGTTTTTTTCCCTCTAGTCATCAGCTGGGACTCAGGAGGCAGCAATAGATTGGGGGTGGGACCAAATGAAAGGTAAGAATAACGTGGTGGGGTGGGGGGGGAGGGTGGGGGGGAGAACCGGTTCGGTGACGTCATATCGTCATCGCTACCGGCTCGGCTGAACCGGACCGAACCGGGAGGAACCCACCACTGCTCCATTCCCACCCCACTCCAGGGGAAGGATTTTGTAAAATCCCCTTTCCCTCCCCACTCCTGGGGGAAGGATATTGCAAAATCTCCATTCCCACCCCACTCTGGGGCCAGCCAAAGATGGTATTTGCCAGTTCTCCAAACTACTCAAAATTTCCGCTACCGGTTCTCCAGAACCTGTCAGAACCTGCTGGATTTCACCCCTGGTTCTAGCGTAGAAGGAAATCTGCTGTCCACTAACAGATTAAAAGGTTTTGGTAGCCCCTTGTTCACCCTTCACTTGACATGCTGGGGCCATGACTCCGGTTCCCAGGTTTGTTTGTAGGATCTGAGTTGCAGCTCTAATGTCTACACACCATTTGCTGAGATTGCATCTGTTCTCCTTGAAGAAAACAAATGGCATCAGAGGAAACCAGTTATTCTAAAAGAGAGAAATTGGAAATGCAGAGAGAACCGGAGGTAGAAATAATTAAGAAAATATTGACCTGTGCAGAAATGGACAGGTTAACAATGGAGCTCAAAGATAAAGATGAATCACAATTCTATGTAACCTGGAATATATTTTATAAATGGCTAGAGAAAAGGAGGAATGTAGGGATAGAGAATTATAAACAGAGTGAAGGAAAGGGGAGAAAAATAAATAAAATAAAACTAAGAAATATTAGATAGGAATAAATTGGATTTGAATAGGTATGAAGGGAATATGTATGGAACTGAAGTGTGATTGAATGTACAAAAAGTATATGTGGAAGATGCATGATATTATATTGTAATATACACGAAAGAAAAAGTGCTAGAAAAGTATGTACCAGACAAGTCGCACCAAGTCTAATGTTTTTAAATTGTATATTTAATAAAATTAATTCCAAATAAATAAATAGATAAATAAATAAATAAATAAAAGAGAGAAAGGCCGATTCCAAGGCTGAATCAGACTCTAGCTGGCTACAAAATCATCCTGTGTCATAACATGGTTTGTTGGGTTTAGTCAAACCTGTCATATGGTCCCAGAATTAGTAAAAAAAAAAAAAATCCTGGTTAAACCAGTTGAGCAGAATCTATAAGTCTCAGTCAAAAAGGGTCAGAATTTCCTTCATATTAAGAATTCCAAGCTAAATATTTTATTTTAGACTGTATACTCATATCCAAAGGCATGAGTATACATGCATGCACTACATACTGCCTGCATAAGAAATGTGGATGTAGGTAAAATCCATATATACAACTGTGGCTTAAAGTTGCCATCTCTAAGAAACCAGTCCGGTCCTTCCAAACTTTCCCAGGGGGGCTCCTGAGGAATTTAGAGGTATCCATTTCTCCATCCTAGCTAATTTTGACATTGCAGTGAAGTTTATGAAGGACAGAATAGCTGCAGTATTGGTGTTTTAAACTCAGAACCCTTCTAAAGGACCAATAATTGTTTTATTTATTACCTCAATTTAAAACACAATGAAAATCATGATAGAACCAGGGGTGGGTTGCTACCGGTTCGCCCCGGATCAGGCGAACCGGTAGCAGTGATGGCGGGAGGCTCCGCCCACCTGCCTGGATGTCTCTGCACATGCGCAGAAGCTTTGCATGTGTGCGCACCCATGAGCAAACCGGTAGTGACGGGATTTGAATCCCACTACTGGATAGAACAATACTGATACAAACAAAAAGACTATCATAAAGGGGTTCAATAGAGGAGGAGGAGGAGGAAGAGGAGGAGGAGGAGGAGGAGGAGGAGGAGGAAGGGGGGGAGGGGGAGAGGGAGGGGGAGGAGGAGGCACTCTTTTACCACATGTTTAAAATCTCAAGAAGCAATAACCTCTTTAAGGATGGTTTATTTTTGGAAAAGGAAGGGATTCTATAGGAGAGGACAAAGATAAGAAAGAATATTGATTTATAAATTCAATTACCAAATTGTACAACAATGTATACAATGCATGACTATGTACAGAAGGCGACCAAATTCACATGGTGTCTAAACGTTAGGACCAGTGGTGAAATCTAAAATTTGTTACTACCAGTTTTGTGGGTGTGGCTTGGTGGGAGGGGGGGTAATGTGACTGGGTGGGCATGGCCAATTTTTTTTTTTTACTTTTAAAACCATTTTTAAAATGCTTTCAAAAGGCTCTGACAATCCCAGCTGAGTTGCCTGATAGGCAGAGGTTTTTTAAAAAGCCTCTGCCAATCAGGCAACTCAGCTTGGATCGTCAGAGGAATTTAAAAGAAAAAAATGTTTTTTTTCTTTTAAAAGCCTTTGACGATCCCAGCTGAGCCGCACGATCATCAGAGGCTTTTTTTTTTTTTTTTTACTTTTAAAAGCATTTTTTGGCTGAAGAGGTTGTAGAAAAAATGCTTTTAAAAGTAAAAAAAAAAAAGCCTCTGATGATTGTGCGGCTCAGCTGGGCATGGTGGGGGGGGTGCAGGGATTTTTGCTACCGGTTCTCCAAACCACCCAGCTCCATCGCTACCGGATCAGGCAATCCAGTCCGAACTGGGAGCATTTCACCCCTGGTTAGGACACTAGGCAAGATATAGCCCTGAGGAATTATTCCACTGTTGGAGGATTATCACCGAGAAAAGCCATTTCTGGTTTTTATTTGTATGATCTAAAAAGGGACATCAAAGATAACCCAAGCCATTTCAAGTCCTACAGTCCAAGCCATCCAAGTGGAGCTAATAATAATAATAATAATAATAATAATAATAATAATAATAATAATAATAATAATAATTATTATTATTATTATTATTATTATTATTATTATTATTATTATTATTACTTGTATGCCGCCCTATCTCCAATGGACTCGGAGCAACTCACAACAATGAAAACAAAGCAAACAAACCATTAAAACAAAAATCCAGGTTAAAATTAACAAAAATTCAATAAAACCCAGTTAAAATTCTATTAAAACCCCCATCAGTCCAGGGCGGCCCGGTGAAATAACCACATTTTCAGGCCACGGCGGAAAGAGCGAAGGTCAGGGGCCACCGGGAGCTCCAGAGGGAGTTGATTCCAAAGGGTAGGTGCGCCCACAGATGGGTGACTATTCATTTAATCCACTCAAACAAACATTTGTGTTCCACCTTCCACAAAACAGCATAAACATAATTCTTTCCACATTACTCAAGATGCAACGAGGCCTCTCCTGGCACCAATCTGGAGGCCTAAAAATATGTCTCAATTTACAGAACTCCCTTTTAAAAAAAAAAATCATGCACTCATCTTTCTCCCAATGTTCTATTCCACAAATTCAAATGTTTAGAATTCCCTTGGAACGCCGAAGTTGTTTAATCTTATGTTAGCCACTTAAGATGTAATTGTGCAATGTCACTGTGGAATACACTGGAACAGTGAAGCAATAGTTGGTAGACCAAATCCATTTTACTCTCCCAATGCTTCTTTGATTTCCAACGGTAAACATTTTGGGACTAATGTGTTGCTGTGTGAGCTCATTGGCTGACAGGCATTTGTCAGGAACTCAGAACTATCTGGTTGCTGAAAAATGTTTTCTAAGTGGATGACCATCTAACCACTTGATGCAACAATTCTTAGTGCCTAGTTTTGTCGTCTCTATTCCTAAGATCTAAGCGGATGGCAGTTAGAAGAGATTTGGAGAGTGAAAAAAAAACGTTTTATAGACAAAGTCTATAATGTTTTTTTTAAAAAAAACTTACCTGAACTAAGGTGATATGGCTAGTTGGGAAGGGAACAAGAAGAAAATGTATAGGATTCACTGGTGGCTTCGTCTCTGTTGATTGAAATGCATTTGGTCATACATTTAGGAACCATAGAAAGCCTTGATAGCTGTTTTCATCCACTTGAATAAGCAGTAACTTTCCAGAGCCTTAAAAGTAAAGGTAAAGGTTCCCCTCACACATATCTGCTAGTTGTTCCCGACTCTAGGGGGCAGTGCTCATCTCCGTTTCAAAGCCGAACAACCAGTGCTGTCTGAAGTCTCCATAGTCATGTGGCTGGCATGACTAAATGCCAAAGGCGCACGGAACACTATTACCTTCCCACCAAAGATGGTTCCTATTTTTCTACTTGCATTTTTTTACATGCTTTCAAACTGCTAGGTTGGCAGAAGCTGGGACAAGTAATGGGAGCTCACCCCGTTACACAGCACTAGAGATTTGAACCGCTGAACTGCCAACCTTTCGATCGACAATCTCAACATTTTAGCCACTGAGCCACCGTATCCTTACACTAGGCTATTTTCCAAGACCTTTTATATGAGTTCCGTTAATAAAATTCAAGATAACCACTAGATGAGAACAAAAAAGTTGGTGTTCTGTATTTCTTGCTATTATTTAAAGGGGTCATTTGACATTTTGAAGTCCAGATATGATGCATGGTGGAGTTGATAATATTCTAAATGGATAGATCCAAGCAAAATTATTATCTCTTCTCCCCATAACCATAGTTGAAAAGAAACAGATTTAATGTTAAAAGTAGTCCTGTAACCAGTAAGACAAGGATTATGGTAAGAATATTGAGCAGTAAAACTGTTCAGTGAAACTACTCAACAGTTGACTGGGGAAGGTGTGCATTCTCTAGATTAATGACATAAATATATTTCATGATTTGTTTAAGACCACTACATCCTATCCAATAACCAGAAGGGTAAAGTATTATATACTCTTTTCTAGTTCAAATATGTTAATGGGAATTTATTTATTTATTTATTTATTTATTTATTTATTTATTTATTTATTTATTTATTTATTTATTTATTTATTTATTTAATTTTATTTTATTTTATTTTATTTTATTTATGTAATTTATATGCCGCCCTTCTCCCGAAGGACTCATGGCGACTTACAAAGAAAACATTCAACAATTCGAAAATTACATAAAAATTAAAATCCAATTAAAATTTATTAAAATTATTTCAATGTAAAAATCCCCCCCAACGGATCAGCCCATTTGATAAAAGAGCCATGTCTTCAGTTCGCGGTGGAAGGAGAGGAGGTCGGGGGCTGTCCTAAGCCCGGTGGGCAAATCGTTCCAGAGGGTCGGCGCTCCCACAGAGAACGCTCTCCCCCTGGGGGCCGCCAGCCAACATTGTCTGGCTGACGGCACCCTGAGGACGCCCGCTCTGTGGGAGCGCACACAACGATGGGAGGATGGCAGGAAATGATCCTGCAAGTACCACGGGCCTAAGCCAGTGGTGGGATTCAGCCAGTTCGCACCACTTCGGGAGAACCAGTTGTTAACTTTCTGAACAGTTTGGCAAATTGGTTGTTGGAAGAAATCATTAGGGCAGAGAACCGGTTGTTAAATTACTTGAATCCCACCACTGGCCTAAGCCTACTATCAAAGAATTAGAAACAAGGGAATAAGAAATGATTTCATTCACTATGAATGAATTCACTATGAATTCACTATGGATTTCAGAGAGAACCTATCCAGAGGGTTTTTACTGACCCTATATAAAACAGGATTGTATGGCACCTTGGATCTAGAAATGTGGTTTGGGGAGACCAAATGAACCCAAGTAATGACTCAGTGCTTTAAAGAACTTCAGACAAGTGCTATATTAGACATTACAACTACCAACACACTAGCAGGGTTGAAAGTATCTCTTGCATTTGAAATTGAAGCACTTGCAGCTGTAACACACATCAACTAGGAGTATTGCAATTTGGCAATTTTTTTTTTTTTTTTTTAAGATTTTAGCTACAGTTTGCCATTGGAAGGCACAGAAAAATATGTACATTGGAAGAGATAAGAGAAAAAGTATATATTAGGAGTAATGTGCACAAAAATGCTAATCAATTTTGGCGCTTAAAAATGCAGATCGAGACAGAAATGGGCAAGGATGAACTTATGGCTGAAAAAAGAAAAGAAAAAGAAAAAAAGAAAAATTGAGCAAGATCAGATTTGACAGGAATCTACTTGTCCCACTCCTGCATCATAAAGTAAAGACTTCTGGTACTTCATCAGCATTGCAAATAAGTCTGCAAAAAAAGCACTAGACTACAAGCTAACGTGCACATTTGAAAATAGTTTTGCGCCCAAGGGTAGCCCACTTTGTATAATCTTGCATTTCTTAGTACCTGGAGGAGAAACATGTTTTTATTTATTTTGTACAGGTAATGAATTGAGGTTCTTTTTATAAGCCTGGATGAATCAGCAAGGACTTCTTCATAGATTTTACATGGGTTCTTCTGACAAATCAATCTATTCAAGTTTCTAATCTGTCAGAGTAGAGTTGGAAGGGACCTTGGAGGTCTCCTAGTCCAACCCTCTAATCAAACAGGAAAGCCTATACCATTTCAGAGAAGTGGTTGTCCGATCTCTTCTTAAAAACCTCCAGTGATTGAGCACCCACATTATACCCAGTGCCTCCATTAAACTGGCCACTCATAGAACTCTGAATTTTCAACCTGCCTATGGAAGGTAAAGTTAGTCTACCATAAATCCATTAAGAAACACATGAAAACTTACCCTTTCTGCAATTGTAAAAGAAAAGAAAGAAACAAACACGCTCAAGGCTTTCTTGAAATGTTGCAATAGGCAAATCTTAATCACATCCCTAGCAAATAGATAGGGAAGAAATGGAGGTAGTGACAGATTTTATTTTCCTGGGCTCCAAGATCACCACAGATGGGGACTGCAGCCAAGAAATTAAAAGATGCTTGATCCTGGGGAGGAAAGCTATGGCAAATCTAGACAGCATACCAAAAAGCAGAGACATCACCCTGCCAACAAAAGTGTGTATAGTCAAGGCTATGGTTTTCCCAGTTGTAATGTCTGGCTGTGAAAGTTGGACCATAAAAAAGGCTGAGTGCCAAAGAACTGAGGCCTTTGAACTCTGGTGCTGGAGAAGATTCCTGCGAGTCCCTTGGACTGCAAGGTGATCAAACTGGTCAGTCCTAGAGGAGATCAACCCTGACTGTTCTTTAGAAGGCCAGATCCTGAAGATGAAACTCAAATATTTTGGCCACTTAATGAGAAGGAAGGACTCACAGGAGAAGAGCCTAATGTTGGGAATGATTGAAGGCAAAAGAAGAAGGGGACGGCAGAGAACGAGGTGGCTGGATGGAGTCACTGAAGCAGTGGATGGTAGAGGACAGGAAGGCCTGGAGGAATGTTGTCCATGGGGTTGCGATGGGTTGGACACGACTTTGCAACTAACAAAAACAACAACAACAACAAAATCACATCCCTTTCAAAGCATCTCCATAAGGTGGTGACACCATAAAAAAAAGGTGTCTCCCCTCTTCCTGTGATTCATTTTTCTCCAAAATCATTCATTCCAGGAGTCCCAGTTGGCCAGGCAATTGACCTTGATAATGGTCAATTTTTCCTAAATCACTGGAAAGACACCATGGAGAGAAAGCCAGCATAAATTAAAGATTACTAAGCTACGAAATGCTCTTGTCCTCCAAGCTTTAAAGAAATATCCAGATATACCAGCAGTTGCAGGACAAGTGCCTTCCCGTGATCTCTGAAGATTTAAAACATAGTTACAAAGACACACTACAGCGTATTTTTCAGTTAAGCCTGTTTATGTGTGCATCAGAATTAATGTTGCTTGTAGCCACAAATGCAAATTATAATGGCCATGTAAGATACACACATAGACACAGACATGGGCACAAACCTGTCTGTCTGTCTGTCTGTCTGTCTGTCTGTCTGTCTGTCTGTCTCTCTCTCTCTCTCTCTTTCTCTCTCCTCTCTCCATATGGCAACTAAACAATCTGTAAGATTTGTATTAGAGAAAGTGTGAAAGTAACGTTAGTGCATTGTTAACATTAGTCCTCATCAGTTAGCCACACCCTCATCACATGAAAATACCCGGCTGAGGAGAAATACACATAAAGGGCCTATGATAAGAGAAGAAAACATATACTTGACCTCTATGGGGAGGAAACATGTGATGAGGCTAACTGATGAGGACTAATTAGTCCAAAATAGATCTATATTAGTCTCCCAAAGGGCAGCAAACTGCTTATTTGCTGTCTGGAAAAGCCTAGAACTAGTGAATTGTGATTTCACTGAGCTATGGCAGCATTTTGAAATTCTTGGTTTACGTAGGAAAATACCCGGCTGAGGAGAAATACATACATACATACATACATACATACATACATACATACATACATACATATTCCTCAGGAAAATAGAACATCAACAAGGAAGCAAGCAAGCAAGCAAGGGGAAGGGGAAGGAGGGAGGGAGGGAGGATGTAATACTACTGTCAGCATTCTGCCATAAAAAGGAGGGGATGAGGCTTGACTTTTCACCTACTTATTTTCTCTGTAGATAATATCCCCTAGGAGATGGGATGGGAGGGGGGACATTCCTGTGGGCTGAGGTCAGAAGCTGAGGAGACTGACTTGGAAGATGGCCAATTTATTTTTTATTTATTTATTTTATATTGGATTTCTATACCGCCCTTCTCCCTGAGGACTCAGGGCGGTGTACAGCCAGATTAAAAAACATGCAGAACAAATATTAAAAACAATTAAAAGATATATAAATTTGGCCCAATTAAAACTCATTACCAATTAAAACGTTTAAAACATTTAAAAAACAGTTAAAAATTTCATCTTAAGCCAATGAGAAGATGAGAAGATGAGAATTGGGGAATGGAAAGGGAAGGGTTTGGGGGTCAGAGGGTTAGTATCGGCTACAACGAAGTCGGGGCCAGATCTGTCATACTCAATAAATGGAATATTTCAGCAAAGATTAATTGTTTGGGAGTGCAATTTATTTGAGATGACATTGAAACCTGACAACTACTCTGTCTTAGATGGTCTGATGGCAAGGCAATTGGCATACTTTAACTTTATTTTAGGTAATTGAAAGTTGCAAAAGGCAAAAACAATAGTCACATATTCACACAAGTAGACTGTGATACCCAACCAAAGATTTTATTTGTCTTCACTTGGAATCCTTTGGGAACTTTGGACAATGACAATTCAGTGCACAAGGAAGGCACCATTAACAAGCCCAAATCCACTCCAACCTCTAGGCAGCCCACAATGGGCAGGACTTCTTAAGTTATGAACCATTTAATCGTTTTTCCTTCTCAGCTCTTTGTTAAGGCGGAGAAAGAACCTGTTATTGAAAATTCTGAAATTCATAAGAGAGCCCTAATTTATGTCACGATAAAAGGAATATTATGCAGGAAGAAAAGACAATGTATACTTTTAATGAAAATGATTCAACCTTGCTAAAGCTTTATGGCATCACAATTAATCCTATCATTCGTCTAATTTATTGGGCCATTTCAAGGCTATGGCAAAATAGATATACAGTATGAATGGTTAAATAGGAGGCCAATGATAAAGGAATGCTATGGCAGTGGGAGGGGGAAACACCCCCAAATTAAACACAGATTAATAAGTCATTAAGAACCAGTTCCTATTGATAGGAAGTTTTGCATCTGCTTCCACATACTCATCCTTCTCACTTTCTCTTTAACCCCAGATATATCATCACATCATCATCAGAATGACTATTAATTTTACCAAAGATTTATATCCAGAGAGGGCACTCAAGGTAGCTACTTCACTTTTTTTTTTTTAAAATTTGATTTATATGCCGCCCTTCTCCGGAGACTCAGGGCGGCTTACAATGCGTTAAGCAATAGCCTTCATACTTTTGTATATTTATACAAAGTCAGCTTATTGCCCCCACAAACTGGGTCCTCATTTAACTTACCTTAGGAAGGCTGAGTCAACCTTGAGCCTGGTGAGATTCGCACTTACAGTAATTGCAGACAGCTGGTGTTAATCACAATACTATCAGTCTGCTGAGCCACCATAAATCAGTGTATGCATTTTAAACACCTGAAAGCAATATGTGTGTAAAGAATATAAATTGTGTGGTAGAGGGTTGTGGGTTACAGGTAGCCCTTGACTTATAACCACAATGGAGGCCAGCATTTTTATGGCTAAGCAATGTGGTTGTTAAGTGAGACATGCCTGATTTTACAACCTTTTGGTTGTAGTCATTAAGCAAATCACATGGTCCATTAAAAGCTGGCTTCCTCTCCTTTGACTTAGTGACACAGCATGCAACCCAGGTTGCAATGGCAATCACAGGACCCCAGGATGCTGCAACCATTGTAAATATAAGTTTCCAAGTGCTCAAATTTTGACCACAGGATGACTGCGACAATCAGAAGATTGAGGACTGCTTATAAGTTATTTTTTTCAGCACTGTCATGACTTCAAACATTTGTCAAATGAATGGTCATATGTTGAGGGCTATCAGTCACATCTCCAAGAAAATTGGGTGATTTCTTCAAGTGAAAACAATGAAGGTTTCTACAGACAAAACCCCAGCTGCACCATAGGTTCACCTGTGTTGTTTCCCCCCCCCTATTGTGACCAATCTCTGCATGGAAGAGGTAGAAACCAAAGCCCTAGATCATGGGTGTCAAACTCAATTTCATTGAGGGCCGTATCAGTGCTGTGGTTGACTTTGAGGGGACGGCTGGGTGTGGCTGACTGGGTGGGTGTGGCTGACTGGGTGAGTTTGGCCAGCTTGATGCCATTCCCCAAACAGGTGGCATGTTTCCTCTTTGCATTGAGCAGACCGGGCCGAAGCTACACTGGCCTGATCTTCGCACTGGGTAGACTGGGCTGAAGCCACACTGGCCAGATCTTTCCTCTTCTCATTCGGTAGACCAGGACGGCCCCATGGGCCTTGAGTTTGACACCCCTGTCCTAGACCTCTTCACAGGAATTCCACCCACTCACTGGTATAGGTATGTGGACGATACTTGGGTCAAGATCAAAACACAAGAATTAGAATTGTTCACCAAACATATCAACTCTATGGACAGATACATCAAATTTACATGGGGAAGATGTTAAGGAAAATAGTCTAGCCTTCCTGGACTGTGCAATACACATTAAGGAAAACAGAAGCCTTAACAGCGAAGTTTACAGAAAATCCCCACACACCGATCAATATTTACATTTTCATTCCCACCACCTACTGGAGCACATAAAGGGAGACATCAGAACTCTACAGCACCGAGCTGAAGGTCTGCCTACCAGCAAAGATGCAAAAGAAAAAGAACTAAAACACATCAAGGAAGCCTTCAGAACATGTGGCCATCCCAAATGGGCCTTCATCAAATCTCAAAAAAGACCCTACAGGACCTCCTCCATAACAATGAAGAGAACAATAAAGAACCAACATTGTCATTCTGTATGTTGCAGGAATATCGGAAAAGCTCAGGAGGATCTTCAACCAACACAACATACATGCACATTTCAAACCCAAGAATACACTAAGGCAGAAGATTGACCCCCCCCCAAGAATAAAACACGTAGTCACAAACTGAGCAATGTGATATGAGCCATTTGCAGATTTGTACATTGGGGAAACAAAACAACCATTTCATACTCGCATGGCACAACATAGGAGAATAAACTCATCAGGACTAGATTCAGCAATCTATCTGCATTTAAAAAACAAAGACCACTCTTTTAAAGACAGCAAAGTCCACATTTTGGACAGAGATGATCGCTGGTTTGAAAGAGGGGTCAAAGAGGCCATCTATGTCAAAACTGAACAGCCCTCTCTCAACAGAGAGGGAGGGATACAACACCATCTATCTCCAGTCTACAACACAGTCCTTTCAACAGTTCCAAGAAGGCTGGACACACATTTGCACCACTCAGGTGACCCTGATAACACATATAAACCTCCAGGTGGCCTAAACAACTCACTAAAAGAATGCAAATGACCAGCTGTCTGCAAGTAGTATAAATCCTTCCATTTCCCACCATCCAGTCAGAGCTGAAGAAGTTTCTTGGATGAGAACCGAAGTGTCTTCAAAGAAAAACCAGAAAGTCCAGTTGCCTCTTGAAAAAGCACCTTTGGGACAAATGTGACCTGGATGACTGAGAATCTCTATAGATGTTCTTCAAGTGAAGTTCCCATGTTTCCAAGACCTCTGGAGAGGAGATGTTATTGTCTTCCATTGGACAAACCTATCCTTTAAATCTCCCAGCCCCAACTATCACTTTCTATCTCCCTCTGGAGGTGTATCTGCACTCAGAAATTTTGAGATTTGAAGTCCGCACATCTGGCTGGGGAATTCTTGGAATTGAAGTCCATGCACTATGGAGAATCTCTCTAAGGCAGCAAAACAAAGGAGTGTGTCTGGCGGCTGCCATTTTATCCCCACCTGTTTGAGAGTGGGGACAAAATGGTGGTCACACATTTGGCCTGCTCTCCTTCCACAACCTGAGGTCCACAGAACTTCAAAATGAGGATGTGAAAGAAATCCAAATCCATCCAATATTCTGAGGGGCAAATAACAGGGGTTTTGTTATTTATTAACCAACACAGCTACCTTGTATTTTAATTTAATTTATTTTCTCCCTTTTAAAATGATGTTTGGATTCATTAGCTTTTAACATTCCTAAACCGATAAACAAGCTGGAGACTAACTCCAGATAAGAAAAGTTTGTTAGTACAACTTTCGGGTCTGGGCTTATCTCTTTCGTGAACTCTAAACAACCCTTTTCCTTACAATTACACATCCCTTCTGAGTCCTGACGCCAGACCTCATTTTAATGAACATGTGTGATATTATGGGACACAATTACGTAACATGTTTGACTACATGTAACTGATTTCCTATGCAAAAGAGGAGGTTAGTTTTATTCTGTCCAATCAACTTTCCTCTTGCATTTTCTTTGTTGTGTTAACTATAAAAACGAGGGAAGCATGGGGCTTGAGGTTCTCTCTCCCTTTTTCATAGAGAGACCCACTTTATCAGGGTATCGTAATAAACTGCGTTTAAATGATCTTCTGACTCAGTTGTTTATTGGAAAGGTAAACTGAGGCAGAACCTAGAGCCAGATTTGGCTTTCAGTGCCGACTCAGTGGCTAAAACGCTGCACTTGTCGATCAGAAAGGTTGGCAGTTTGGCGATTCAAATCTCTAGTATAGGTCTCTCATGTGAGCAGGGGGTTGGACTAGATGACCTCCAAGGTCCCTTCTAACTCTGTTACTGTTACTGTTTGACTGACGGTTGACTGACTGACTGACAATCAATCAATCAATCAATCAATCAGCTATTCAACATCTTCAGACAGAGCAGCAAAAAATTGAACTGGTTTACCCTCTGCCTGAAAATTACATAGCTAAATATATGTGCATGCATAATGCACACATGCACGCACACACTGGGAAAGCATTTTGAACTGACCCATCATCTTCCCCTTTGAAAGGGAGTTATAATTATTAAAAAGAAAACTGTAAACTATAAGAGTTAACAAACTAACGGTTTCTAATCTTCCAGGAGGATTGTTTTTTAAAAGTTTTCTAAAAATTAATAAATAAAACCATAGCAGAACAAAAGACACTGAGATTTTGACACAGAGGTTTCTCACCACTACCGGTGACACACAGGATGACACCCAAAACTTCACCTTTCTAAAACACCATTAATGGGCTTTTCTTTCTTTGAAGCCCTGGGGAAAATTGACTAAACTGCTGGCAAGATCCAGCAGCCTTCAGAGACTTGGAAAGTGGCCTGAAGCTGCAAGCAAATGAGGCAAAGAAAAGATAGTCTAAAGCCAACTCTCATATCAGAAATGTGTGTAAGATCTGAAGATTCATCATTGACCTAAGATATGCTGGTTTATGTGGACATCCAGTTTCCAGAAGAGTTCTAATTTCTGGTTTGTCTTAACCAGCAGCCCCACAAGCGTGGGCATGAGAAATCTGGTGTGTTGGGACTGCATTGTTAAAACAAATTATAATTTGAATAAAAGACATGGGTTTCTGACTGCAATTTCAGATAAACATTGATAGTAGCCAAGTTAGTTCTCCTGCATTTACATGTCACTGTTCCTTTAAAAAAAAATATTTTTACTAAAAAATTATAGTTGAAAGAAATAATAACCAATACAATCTACAAAAAAACACAAACAGGAAAATACAAACAGGGAAGGGGGTATGTGAAAAAAGAGAAAGAGAAAGGAAAAGAAAGAAGTAATTTCTCCCTTCATCCCAACAAATAAAAACAACTTTAATAATTTATCACAATCCCATAGTTCATCTCTTAGAATAAAAAAAAAAAAAAAAAAAGGAAAGAAACACCAAATGCTTTCTTAGTCATTCTTTCTCAGCAAACATCCAGTAAGGGCAACCAGGTATAATTAGAGATTTGTACTTTCAGTCTCGCAAGTTTTTGTTAACATAATTTTATTTTAAAAAGTGGAATTAGCTCATCAGGTCATGTTACCAGTCTGGTCAGGTTTCCGTTGTTGTAATGAGAAGGTGGAACTTCCACCAGAAATCACAGTTCATTTATTCCATTTATACTCTTATCTTTCTGTTGGAAAGGACATTCCAAGCAGTTTATGGTTAAAATAGTAAAAAGTAGTAGTTGTAATATAGTAGTAAAACAAAATATGGTGTATAAAACTATAAAAACAACAACAGGGAGGTGAAGATCTAACCATATGTTCATCAATTTCTTGTCTATATGTGTCTGTGTCTATCTGTGTGTAGAGAAAGAGTTTCTCCAATTAGCAAATTGCTTACAAAGTTTGTTTCAAGCTTTATATAAAAAGCAGCAACTAAAAATACTCCAATTAATACTATTAACAATACTAGCAAAGTGATAGGATTCCAAACCAGAATGGCAGTAAAAAGAGGAGAACTAGAAGCGATTTACGGGATAATCTTTTAAGGACTGTCTTCCTTCCTTTACGCTTAAAGCAGGAGTCTCCAACTTTGGCAACGTTAAGACTTGTGGACTTCAACTCCCAGAATTCCCCAACCAGGCACTTGGTAAACTGCCCCCCCTCACTTATTATTCAATGTTAAAAAAGGTGGAGCAGGATGCATAATTGACACAACACACAACTTAGTCTTAAAATGACTTACTTACTTACTTACTTACTTACTTACTTACTTACTTACTTACTTACTTACTTGTCTGTCTGTCTGTCTGTCTGTCTGTCTGTTTGTTTATCTGTTTGCCAATTGAGCCTTTTGCAATTAAATTTGCCACACCATTTTGGATGCGTTTCATCCACTGAGGAACATCTCAACACGTGGCTTGGATCATTTGCTTCTGGTCGGTGTGGTTTTAACATAGCGTGATTGTACCCTTTTTAACATTCAGGACAAGATGTTCTCAGTAAAACTGGACTTCACTAAGCTTTGGCAGCTGATTGGCTGGTGCGGTTTCCTAGCAACAAAAGTCAACCGAGATGCATTCATAGCCTTGGATGAGATAAGCAGCTAATAGCCTATTTATGCCCCCAGAATGTGCTAATGTGTTGGGAAACAGATACCGTTTCAAGGTAGAGAAAACCTCAATTGACACGGCCTTGTCGTTTGACTCTTCTCCAAATCGTTTTAATGTAAAATCATCTCCTTTGGAGCAGATCCCTCTAAGGTCTGGTGGCAAGGACCTGGTGGAAACGTGATCTTATCCCAGACTCTGCTTGTTGAGTTTTAATATGCGAGAGGCATCTCTTGCTCAAATTGTTCAGGGCCATGTTTGCACACAGGAAAAGTTGCAAAGAGCGAGCGCATTGGCTGGTTTTTAAACCGTCTAAATCAAAACGAGGATAATGCAAAGACGTTTGAATTAGACGTGTTTTGCTTAACCAGAAACAAGCAAGGTGCAAACAGTCTCCCACCTTCAACAATGAAGAGGTGGGTGGGTGGGTGTTTTGGCCTCATTTAAGCCACAACGGTTGTGGCTTAATGTGATTGAAAACTAATATGTCACAGCATAACATTAAATCTAATGCCATGACTTTTGGTTTCTGTGATAGGTTTGGAGAGGTATGTATCCTTCATGCTCAACCTTCAGGGCTTGAATTCAGAACCATTACTGGGAAATCATTAGATTCCAAAAGGCAGATATATTAAAATATGTGGTTGGCTAACCAAAGTAAAATCCTTTACAGGTATTTTTCATATTATCATCACAATTGAGCCCAAAATTTCTGCTGCTAAGAGGGACAAGTTGTGAAGTACATTTCGTTCCATTTTACAACCTTTCTTGCCACAATTGTTAAGAGAATCACTGCCGTTGTTAAATTAGTAACACAGTTGTTCAATGAATCTGGCTTTCCTGTTGACTTAACTTGCTGGAAGGTCGCAAAAGAGGCTCACACAGAAGTGAGCTGCTGCCGGTTCAGACCGGTTTAGGCGAACCGGTAGTTCTGACCAACGGCTGGGCCTGCCCACCGACCCCAGTGCTATCCCGTCCTATATAATCGTCATGTGTTGCTGCTGCGCGCATGCGTGGTAAGGCGCGTGTGAGAGTGAAGCGAGCGAGCGCACATGCACATCTTCGGTTCTGGGCAAACCGGTTGTTACAGTACGTGACGCCCGCCTCTGGGTTCACATGACCATGGGACACTGCAACTTTCATAAATATGAGTCAGTTGCCAAGCATCCAACTTTTGATCACGTGACCCAGTGGTGGGTTACACATTTTTTACTACTGGTTCTTGGTGGGCGTGGCAGGGGAAGGATGCTGTAAAATCTCCATTCCCACCCCACTTCAGGGGAAGGTTACTGCAAAATCTCCATTCCCTCCTGATCAGCTGGGACTTGGGAGGAAGAGAATAGATGGGGGGCGGGGCCAGTCAGAATTTTTACTACCGGTTCTCCGAACTACTCAAAATTTCCACTGCCGGTTCTCCAGAACTGGTCAGAACCTGTTGAAATCCACCTCTGACATGACCACAGGGATGCTACAACAGGCGGTATACAAATTCAATAAATAATTTTAATTTAATTTAATTTAATTTAATTTCCAATTTATATACCGCCCTTCTCCCTGAGGACTCAGGGCGGTGTACAGCCAAGATAAAAAACATAGAATACAAATATTAAAACATTTAAAAATATATATAAATTTTGGCCCGAAAGTTAAAAAAAATCATAAACTAATTAAAAGAATTTAAAAATTTCTTCTTAAGCCAACCCGGCTTGCTGGAAAAGATGGGTTTTCAGGGAACGACAGAAGGCATTGAGGTCATGGATTCTCCTTATCTCCGGGGGCAACTGATTCCAGAGGGTGGGAGCCCCCACAGAGAAGGCCCTCCCCCTGGGGGCCACCAGCCTACATTGTTTGGCTGATGGCACCCTGAGGAGGCCCTCTCTGTGGGAGCGCACGGGTCGATGGGAGGTCGTCGGTAGCAGCAGGCGGTCTCGCAGATAGCTAGGCCCTATGCCATGGAGCACTTTAAAGGTGATAACCAACACCTTTAATAATAATAATAATAATAATAATAATAATAATAATAATAATAATAATAATAGTAGTGAAAAATGGTCATATAAGTGACCTTTTTCAGTGCCCTTGTAACTTTGAACAGTCACTAAATAAATGGTTGTAAGTCAAGGACTACCTTTGTATCTTTGACCATAGTTTCATGTCTTTTTCTCTGTCTGCCTATTCCTCAAAGGAAAGCCCTCTTATTCAATTTGAAGGAAAAATAATTATTACACATATGTTCTTTCTCCATCTCCACCTCCATCTTCATCTTCACCTCCACCCATAGACCTAGAACGCTGCGAGACTATTTAGGAAGCAGAAGAAAGAAACAGCTGTTTATTCCTTCAATCCTCCATCTGTTTGTTTTGCTCAGGCTAACCCAGGGGTATCCATGTGTAGGAAGCATGCTAAAATAGATAGGATCAATGGGCTCTGGTTTCAAGATCTTAGATTTTGCGACCTCCTCCCCTCTCCCTCTGGATGTCCCCAGCCTCACCCTTAAAATGCATTTCCTCCCCCTGCATAATTTACTGGTATTCTCTAAGAGGAGGAGAAAGTAACAAAAACCAACAATTCCAAGCATGAAACAAACAAGTTGAGAGAAAGTTCAACAACCACTCCCAAATATTTTATCTTCATAAAGGTTTTATGGCCCTAAGACAGGGGTGAAATCCAGCAGGTTCTGACAGGTTCTGGAGAACTGGTAGCGGAAATTTTGAATAGTTTGGAGAACTGGCAAATATCAGCTCTGGCTGGCCCCAGAGTGGGGTAGGAATGGAGATTTCACAGTATCCTTCCCCTGGAGTGGGGTGGGAATGGAGATTTCACAGTATCCTTCCCCTGCCATGCCCACCAAGCCACACCCACCGAGCCATGCCACGCCCACCAAGCCACGCCCATAGAACCGGTAGTAAAAAAAAATGTATTTCACCACTACCCTAAGAATGAGTTCAATAGACTCACCTGAGAACAACCAACTCAACCTCTTTAGTAGACCAGAGAACTAACTCCATCAGTTCCAGACCTGCCAGATCTGGATGGCAAAAATCCAAATGACCATAAAACGACAGCAGGAAGATTGTCCAACTTTTTGCAATCCACACTGGAAAACTTAATCAGTGGTTGGTACAGAAAAGGCAGGAAAGACCTCAGTTTTTCCAGCCATTGAGGGAAAAGAACATCGGTGCAGAACATGGTCAAACTCTTAGCTCATGGCTGCTGAACAGGGCTATTACTGGTCAACGTTCATGTAATGAACGTTGATCAGCCTTCACCACTTTAGTGTGTTCACCAATTGGGTTGGCCACCCACGACCATCATTCTCAGCCAACAAAAGGGAAGTTTCTTTCATAAGTTGTGATGAAGGAGCACAATTTCTTCTTCCTTTCCTGGGGGCGCTTAGTCCACAATGTGGTACCTCCCTTTAAAACCAGGGTGAGATTTGGCACAAATCATGAGGAGTTAACTTTATATCCCAAAGCCAAGCTCAGCAATAAGCCTGTTTTGACTGCAGTGTGAAAAGATGTAAAGACTCTTGTGTGTGACTGTCAACTTATATGACTCTGGGTGTTGTGACCTAGGCTTCCTTAAGTAGCAAGAAGCAAAGGGCAAAACCCCTTTTATTTTACATGACTGTGAATTATGTTCATTCACAGTCAGCAAGGCCTGTCCAAACAGTTTTTCAAAGGAATATTTATCAACACAGACCTTATCTCGCTTGGCAAGCTGCCACGTAACTAGTTCCCAAACGCAGTACAAGGCAAAACTTGGCACAGAGTCTCTCATGGAATGAATGAATTGTTTCCTGCAAAAGCCCACTCCCCATTCACTCCTCTTTTGTTTCCTTTTTTTTTAAATTAAACTTTATTGTTAAAAAGAAAAAACATTTAAAAAACATACAAGTTTCTCTCAATCGAGAAACAAATTTACATATACAGTACATAAACTTCACCTATTGACTAATTTCCATTATTCTATATAAATATGTTATGTGTATTATATGTACATATATACAAACATACAATAAAATATTCCATATTCTATACCTCTGACAGTGTTGTTTTTTGTTATATTAATTTCTTCTAAATTTCGTCTCTACCCATTTCCTTTCCTCTGGTTTATCCATTGGTACCATCTATTCCATGTTTCATGATATTTAGAGTCCTGCTTATCCTGTAACTCTAAAGTTAGTCTGTCCATCTCTGCGCATGTATATATTTTTTGTATTAATTCCTGGTCCGTTGGCAGTCGATCGCTTTTCCAAAATTGTGCTAGTGCTAATCTTGCCGCCGTGATTATACGAAGCATTAGGTATTTTATGTTTTGTTTCCTATGGGAGGGGCCAATCACCTCCAAGGTGTGGCTTTACTCCCAAGTCGACCCTGCTTTCTTCTGGCAGCTCTGCGCATGCGCACACTGGGAACAGACTCCAGTTGTTTCTCTGCCTCACTGCTGTCTAGCTCTCTCTCTGCCTCCGACGCAGAGCCATCATCCGAGCTTTCCCCAGGGCTGGCCCATGTTCCTCCCCAACCTCCTCACTGTCCAACTCTGCTGCCAGCTCCACAGGCCCCCGGTGGGCCACAGCACTGGGTTTAGTTTAGTTTAGTTTTTTATTATATTTGTATACCGCCCTTCTCCCGAAGGACTCAGGGCGGTGAACAGCCATGATAAAACAACATACAAGACAAAATTTAAAAAACATATTAAAACAATTCAATATTTGGCCAAAATTAAAACTTCCAATTAAAACCATATTAAACCACTTTAAAACCCAATTTAAAATCATTTATCCCGTCAGACCGGCTTGCTGAAATAATAGGGTCTTCAGAGCACAACGCAAGGCGCGGAGGTCGGGGATCCTTCGTATGTCTGGGGGCAATTCATTCCATAGGGCAGGAGCCCCCACAGAGAAGGCTCTCCCCCTGGGGGTCACCAGTCGACATTGTTTGGCCGATGGCATCCTGAGGAGGCCCTCTCTGTGGGAGCGTGTTGGTCGGTGGGAGGAAAACGGTGGCAGAATGTGGTCCTGTAAGTAACCAGGTCCTAGGCCCGTGATGGCGAACCTATGGCACACGTGGCACACGGAGCCATATTAGTGGGCATGCCAGCTCAGCTCTGGGGTGCATGCGCACGCCGGCCAGCTGATTTTCGGGCCTTCTGGGCCCACCAGAAGTAGGGAAACAGGCTGTTTCCTGCCTCTGGAAGGCCTGGGGGGGGTTTCTTTCTTACCTGGCTCCAGATCCTCTCTGTGTATCTGGGAACGGCGAAAACAGCCTTTCCCACTCCCTTGGAGGCCCTACGGAGGCTCAAAGGGCCCATTTCCCCACTCCCGGTGGGACAGGAAGTGACGTTTTTTTTCCTGTCCCCAGCCTCCAGAGACTCCTAGAGAGGCTCCTACAGACTCCTAGAGAGGTTCTGGAGGCTGGGGACAGCAAAAAATGTCACTTCCTGTCCCACCGGGAGTTGGGAAATGGGCCTTTTCAGCCTTCGTAGGGCCTCCAAGGGAGTGGGAAAGGCTGTTTTCACCATTCCCAGATACACAGAGAGGATCTGGAGCCAGGTAAGAAAGAAACCCCCCCCAGGCCTTCCAGAGGCAGGAAACAGCCTGTTTCCCTACTTCTGGTGGGCCTAGAAGGCCCGAAAATCAGCTGGCCGGCGTGCGCATGCACCCCAGAGCTGAGCTGGCATGCCCACTAATATGGCTCCGTGTGCCACGTGTGCCATAGGTTCGCCATCACGGGCCTAGGACCTGGTTACTTACAGGACCACATTCTGCCACCGTTTTCCTCCCACCGACCAACACGCTCCCACAGAGAGGGCCTCCTCAGGATGCCATCGGCCAAACAATGTCGACTGGTGACCCCCAGGGGGAGAGCCTTCTCTGTGGGGGCTCCTGCCCTATGGAATGAATTGCCCCCAGACATACGAAGGATCCCCGACCTCCGCGCCTTGCGTTGTGCTCTGAAGACCCTATTATTTCAGCAAGCCGGTCTGACGGGATAAATGATTTTAAATTGGGTTTTAAAGTGGTTTAATATGGTTTTAATTGGAAGTTTTAATTTTGGCCAAATATTGAATTGTTTTAATATGTTTTTTAAATTTTGTCTTGTATGTTGTTTTATCATGGCTGTTCACCGCCCTGAGTCCTTCGGGAGAAGGGCGGTATACAAATATAATAAAAAACTAAACTAAACTAAACCCAGTGCTGTGGCCCACCGGGGGCCTGTGGAGCTGGCAGCAGAGTTGGACAGTGAGGAGGTTGGGGAGGAACATGGGCCAGCCCTGGGGAAAGCTCGGATGATGGCTCTGCGTCGGAGGCAGAGAGAGAGCTAGACAGCAGTGAGGCAGAGAAACAACTGGAGTCTGTTCCCAGTGTGCGCATGCGCAGAGCTGCCAGAAGAAAGCAGGGTCGACTTGGGAGTAAAGCCACACCTTGGAGGTGATTGGCCCCTCCCATAGGAAACAAAACATAAAATACCTAATGCTTCGTATAATCACGGCGGCAAGATTAGCACTAGCACAATTTTGGAAAAGCGATCGACTGCCAACGGACCAGGAATTAATACAAAAAATATATACATGCGCAGAGATGGACAGACTAACTTTAGAGTTACAGGATAAGCAGGACTCTAAATATCATGAAACATGGAATAGATGGTACCAATGGATAAACCAGAGGAAAGGAAATGGGTAGAGACGAAATTTAGAAGAAATTAATATAACAAAAAACAGCACTGTCAGAGGTATAGAATATGGAATATTTTATTGTATGTTTGTATATATGTACATATAATACACATAACATATTTATATAGAATAATGGAAATTAGTCAATAGGTGAAGTTTATGTACTGTATATGTAAATTTGTTTCTCGATTGAGAGAAACTTGTATGTTTTTTAAATGTTTTTTTCTTTTTAACAATAAAGTTTAATTTAAAAAAAAAGGAAACAAAAGAGGAGCGAATGGGGAGTGGGCTTTTGCAGGAAACCATTCATTCATTCCATGAGAGACTCTGTGCCAAGTTTTGCCTTGTACTGCATTTGGGAACTAGTTATATGGCAGGTTGCCAGGTGAGATAAGGTCTGTGTTGATAAATATTCCTTTGAAAAACTGTTTGGACAGGCCTTGCTGACTGTGAATGAACATAATTCACAGTCGTGTAAATAAAAGGGGTTTTGCCCTTTGCTTCTTGCTACTTAAGGAAGCCTAGGTCACAACACCCAGAAACATATAAGTGACAGTCACACACAAGAGTCTTTACATCTTTTCACACTGCAGTCAAAACAGGCATATTGCTGAGCTTGGCTTTGGGATATAAAGTTAACTCCTCATGATGTGTGCCAAATCTCACCCTGGTTTTAAAGGGAGGTACCACATTGTGGACTAAGGGCCCCCAGGAAAGGAAGAAGAAATTGTGCTCCTTCATCACAACTTATGAAAGAAACTTCCCTTTTGTTGGCTGAGAATGATGGTCATGAGTGGCCCACCCAATTGGTGAACACACTAAAGTGGTGAAGGCTGGTCAACGTTCATTACATGAACGTTGACCAGTAATAGCCCTGTTCAGCAGCCATGAGCTAAGAGTTTGACCATGTTCTGCACCGATGTTCTTTTCCCTCAATGGCTGGAAAAACTAAGGTAAGAAAGAAAAACGGGCCTACCAGGCCATCATGTGCCAGGAGCAGGGGGGGGAAGGGGGTTTCGCACACATGCACGTGGGTACGTGCGCACGTGACCCTCCCTCGCCCCCCCTCTCCTGGCACGCGATGGTAAAAAGGTTAGCCATCACTGTCCTAGGCCATGGAGGACTTTAAAGTTGGTAACCAACACCTGTGACTTGGTGACTTGGTGGAGGACAGAAGTACCAGTGAAAATCAATATCCATATTTACCACAAGATTCACTTTGCAGTGGTCCGGACACCTGTTTAGATATTGCATTTTCTTCCCAATATTTTCCGATGCATTATTTAAGCACTCTATTCTTTTAATACAGACTTTATTCAAGTCACCTGGTCAGCTGTTTTCAGCTTCAGATCATTTAAACACCTCCTTCATAATTCAAATTTTCACTTGACAAGACAAGGATTTAAACAGATAACAAGGATCAGTGGAAAGCGATGGAGGAGACTCACTCATTCAATACAACATCAACTCCTGGGACTGATATTTCAGAACACTGATGGATGTGTGCTCAACCGAGAGAACAAAACATATAATTTATACCACTGTGTTTTCCAGTTAAAGCAAAACACAGCAATTTTTTTCCTGATAATAGATTTTGCTTGAGTGTATACAAGATGGAAAAATTGCCTTTTATCCACAGAATATAGCCCTTGTACAGCAGTAGTAAGCATACACATATATAACACTATCCTATAGATACTGCCGTGTTATATTTGTTTGCCACCTATCTAGATACACAAATATTCTTTAAAGATTCCTAGTGTAGCTGATCTCTCACCAAACATAGCAATTGGCCAACATTCAGAAACAGTTAAGACAGAATTGCTGAATTTGAATTAAGTCTGTCACTACAGTTTAAAGAAGAAGCACAACTAGGATGACTAGCTATATCTCTATTTTAAAGGTACATTAAAATAATATTTTGCAAGTCTGAAAGTATTTCCCCCCTTCTTTGGTTTTGCTCCTGAGAAAACTAGGGAGGGTCCCTTTAACCGTAACAGTAACAGAGTTGGAAGGGACCTTGCAGGTCATCTAGTCCAACCCCCTGCTCACACAGGAGACCTGTACTAGGGATTCGAACCACCGAACTGCCGACCTTTCTGATTGACAAGTTCAGTGTCTTAGCCACTGAGCCACCTAGTCACCTATTGAGCTTTTCCTTCTGAGGGCTAAGATACCTTTTACGTGATGGTCTATGGCTCTTCCTTCTGTTTCTCAGGGTCAAACATGATGGAACTCTAGGTCTTTTTCTGCCGTTACTTTTCTATGTTTCTATTCCCATATAAGGGATATGGTGGCCTAGTGGTTAAGACTGCCACTGGAAGGGTGGCAGTTCAAGACCCAAGTGACTGGGTAAGCTCCCGTTCTTGACCCAGGTCCTGCCAACCAAGCAGTTGGAAAGCATTCAAATGCAAGTAGATAAATAGGTACCACTTCAGTGGGAAGGTAACAGCATTCTGTGCTCCTCAGCATTTCGGACAATGCTGGATCCCTTGGCTAAGAAACAGATATGAGCACTACCTCCTAGAGTCAGACACCACTGAACAAGGGAAATAAAGATTTCCACCTTTTTATTCTGGTATACAATTTCAGTTTCATGTTGCCCAAACCCCCATTTGTCTCCGCAATCAGTTCCATGGGTTGTTTCTTCTCTAACAAGCTAGGGTTTCAAGTTGGCTTGCTGACAGAAATAGTAAATCTCTGTCCAGAGACCAAATATTGTGAACTTTTAACTTTTTTTTTTTCTCATGGGAAATCTGGTAAGTTTTTTTAAGCACCTGGCCTGACAGAAGTTATCAGAAAGCTGGCCTGCTGCTTCGTACCAATAAATCAGAATTACATAGAATATCTTTTGCAAGGCAGTTTAAGGATCAGGATAAATGACCTCCTAATTAAGAGAATACCATGATCATGCCTGTTTCCTGTATCCTACTGCAATTACCTCCCTCCTTCTCTGACACTCTTTGTTGGTTCATTGAACAAACTACATTGGTTTATTGGTTCATTGAAGACGCCGAGCTCGTTTCATAAGCAAAATTTGGAACTGGAATGATTCTGAGTCTGGCATTTTAGAGCCCAGTGTGCAATTCACATCATTTGCAAAAAAGATATCGAACTGGACATAATCATGGGTTTTTTTACAGGATGCCTATAATCTTTTCCCATCAATGATATCAGTGCAGACATATCGTTGTACCTCCTGGAAACCAGCAAGGACTGATGAAGGGAAGGTACGAACACCACCGCCAAACATCAAACAAAAACTGAAACATCAGAGAAACCGAGATTATGGCTGCATTGGACCACGGTTGCAAAGAGCAAGGAATCTTGGCAAGGGAGAAGTCAAATTCCGACTTGAAATGAAGGAGTGCCTTGATAAATTCTATATCACATTGCTCCGTGTTCCTGATATTCTCTCATTTGCAGCCAATTTAGGAACGCTGTCGTGCTAGATGAGAATCGGCATAGCATAGTGGTTAAAGATGCTGGACAATTTCAGTTTTAGTCCTGCCTGAGGCACAAAGTCCTTTGGCCAGTCCCTCTCTCTCTGCCCTAGGAAGGAGGCAATGGTAAATAAACCCCTACTGAAATATGGCCACGAAAACCTCAGGGCCTCGTCCATGTCAAGACTGACACTGAGGAACATAACGCCATAACAAGCACAAGGCGTTATTGGATGCTTTATAATGATTCTCTCCTTTGTTGCTGTTTTCCAGTTGTTGATTTCGAGCATCTACGATTCCATTTGGCTCCTTTATTTGATTTCACAGACTTGTCCTCTCCAATTATATGACCAAATGGAGACTGATTTCTTTTCTGTTATTTCTCACCCTTTACTGGGCTTTCATTCCTTCACCAGACTTCAGTCAAAGACTCCTGACTCCAGGGGGGGAAATAAAAATAAAACCTCTATATAAATACCGGCTGACTGCAGGTTGTTGGGGTGAAACCTTCTGGGACACAGAAAGAAAGTAAATCCATCGGGACATTTAGGGCCAGTGAATGAGTAGACAGAATGGCGTTAGACATTAGTTGTTTGTGTGTGTGTATGTATGTGTGTGTGTATATGTATGCACACGCTCTCAAATCAAGCCTTGTCTGATTTTTTAATGCAGTCTTTGGAGAACTAATCTCCATTTTAGGGGGGAATATTCAATGTTTTCTGTAGCTCTTTTCTGCCCTCTAGTGGTACATGGAAGTTTTTCAGCCAAACGAAGAGAACATTGCTTTAAATACTATTTAGAACAGTTGTGTTTAATGCCAATTTACATCCTGGGGTTTATAATCTGGTAACATGCCTCTGAAGGCCTACTGTTACAAGGTGCCCTTGCATGCCTTCATTAGTAAAAGAGAAAGAGCTCTCTTCTTTTGGCCCAGCTCCCATAATCCTGGTTGGGGAAAGGAAAAGAAAACTATGGCAAAAAATAGCAGCTGAAGGAAATGATTGCTGCATCACATTTTGGGTGGGTGAGAGATTCTTTACACTTGCTGGCTAGGGAATTCTGGGAGTTGCAGTCCCATCCATCTTAAAACTACCAAGATTGAGAAACACTGCTTTAAGCGAAACAAAAAGAAATTTATTTTCAAAGCTGACAAAGCAAGATTATTGGATTATGTTTTTTAAAAAAACAAACAAATGGGTTGCAGGTTGTAGAAAGGATCTAAACTTGTCCTGAGCAACAAATTGCAAGAAATTCAACTAATGGTGTAGTAGGTTGAACCCGTGTTTACTGGCTCCAAAGGGACTTAACTCTTAATAGTTTAATAAAGATGGGAGCAGAGGTCGTATTCAGAAGGTTCTGACCAGTTCTGGAGAACTGGTAGCGGAAATTTTGAGTAGTTCAGAGAACCGGTAAATACCACCTCTGACTGGCCCCACCCCGATCTATTCTCTGCCTCCTGAGTCCCAGATGATTGGGAGGAAATGGGGATTTTGCAGTAACCTTCCCCTGGAATGGAGAGGGAATGGAGATTTTTGCAATGTCCTTCCCCTGCCACGCCCACAAAGCCACACCCACAAAGCCATACCACGCCCACAAACCTACACACACAGAACCAGTAGTAAAATTTTTTGAATCCCACCACTGGATGGGAGGGGTTGCAAGTCTCCATGTAGGGGTAGAGTAAAAGAGTCTAAAAGGCAAAGAAAATGGAGAGGGTTTGGTTTGAGTGAAAAGCGAAGGTGGCTTCTGCTATATTAAGGATTGGACCAGAATTTCACCTTTGCTTCAGAAAGTCGAATGTCAGAAACCAGCACTGCCTCCCTCCTTTGAAGCGAGTGAGCAAAATAAAAATCTGGTGAAAGATGAAATCTACAATGGAAAGGGAATGTAGAAAACAGGCCCAGTGCCACACTCACAAATTCTTCCCGCTGTGTTTTGGGAGGAACCTCTGGTCCATCCACCATGAGGAACACTTGCCTTCTAAACCAAGGATGTCCAACCTTGGCCACTTTAAGACTTGTGGACTTCAACTCCCAAAATTCCCCCAGCCAGCTGGGGAATTCTGAGAATAGATGTCCACAAGTCTTAAAGTGGCCTAGGTTGGACATCCCTGTTCTAAACAGAAGCTATGGACAATTCTAGTGAAGCACCTCAGTAGATGGAGTAATTAGATAACATTCACTTGGGTATTCCATCTCAGAAGCATCACGGCTCCATCTTACTGCAAAGTATCTTGGGATTGTCCTGTTGACTAGAGATCCCAGAAACCCAAGTGGGTTCAGATGGGGAGAGTTGGATTTAAAAAATCTTATCCTGATCGACTGGAATGTCGCAAGACTGTTCCTTCAATGCTATTTATGGGAATGGGAATGGGAATGGGAATGGGAAGAGAAGAGAAGAGAAGAGAAGAGAAGAGAAGAGAAGAGAAGAGAAGAGAAGAGAAGAGAAGAGAAGAGAAGAGAAGAGAAGAGAAGAGAAGAGAAGAGAAGAGAAGAGAATTACAGAAGAGAAGAGAATTACAGAATAGAATAGAATATAAAAGGGACCTTGGAGGTCTTCTAGTCCAGCCCTCTGCTCAAGCAGGAGACCCTATACCATTTCAGACAAGTGGCTGTCCAGTCTCTTCTTAAAAACCTCCAGTAATGAAGCATCCACAACTTCTGAAGGTAAGCTGTTCCACTAGTTAATTGTTCTCACTTTGCTAGGAAGCTACTGAACTTCCTATATATTCCTATATATTCCTATATTGAATATAGGAAATTGTTAGGAAGTTTCTCCTTAATTCCAGGTTGCCTTTCTCCTTCATTAGTTTCTTTTTTTTTTAATATTATTATTTATTTATTTATTTACAAACAGAATATATAACAACATATAGATCGCGGTGAGAGCCTTACACAATACATTATCTTCAGTCCAAATATACAAATAAGAAATAAAAGCTACACTAACCTTATCCTCTTTTTATTCTATTATTTAGCCAAGTATACCATTGGTCCCAACATTGAAAATATGCAGATTCTTTTTGATCTCTCAAAGTTCTTGTTAGCCTATCGGCTTCTTCATATTCAATATGCTCGATTATCCAAAATGTTTCCTGGACTCTCCCCAAGCTTTGGTAGTGTGGGGAGGTAGGTACCTATTTTCATGTATGGTGGACCTGTACCAGGGTAATTGAATTCTGGAAACTTATTCAGAGGTGGCTGCTAGAAATCACTGGATATAAATTACAACTGAAACCAGAATATAACCTATTAAATATTAGGCCAGATAAGATAGGCACGAGTAAATGGTGTTTAATTGTATATATTACAACTGCAGCAAGAATATGTCTCACCCAAAATTGGAAAGGGAAAGACCTACCGTCTGAAGACTTGATTTTAGGGAAAATTATCTCCTTCATGAGTTTCCATCCTTGTTTCTTGTCCTACCTTCAGGTGCTTTGGAGAATAAATTGACCCCCTCTTTTTTGTGGCATCCTTTCAAATACTGGAATACTGCTATCGGGCTGCCCCTAATTCTTCTTTTCTCCAGACTAGCCAAACCTAAATCTTGCAAAGGTTCTTGATATGTTTTAATCTCAGAATAATCTGAGGATGCAAGATTGAATTACCCAAATAAAAGACACCAGACTTTCTTGATCCTTGTGTGAATGGGGAGTTCTGAATATCACATAAGCTGCTTTGAGAGCTTCACGGGAATTTGGGGGTGGAGTGAGGAGGAGAGGAAGCATCAGGACAACTAATAAAGTGAATAGATTTTGAGATAACAAAAAAAATTATCTCGACTGGACCGTCTGCTTTTGTGCCAAAACAGGGAGAGGAATCCTAAGAAGGCTTGTAATCCTGTTGCCATCAAACTGATTCTGCCCAAGTGAAACGTGCTTATTAAATATCGGTTAATGAGAAGTACAAGGGGGAAAAGAATCTGCCTGAAACTTTTAAATGAGATGAATAATAGCAGAGGGACAAGGGGAATATACGGCCATACGGTGTCGATAAGGACATTTGTTTGAGAGGAAGGAAATATTACATTTCAATTTGGGACGTTAATCAATTTGACTGCAACAATCACACACTGGGTAAACAGAGAGACTGGCCTGCCTTACTTTTCATGGCTTCCCCGACCTTGCTTGTCATTTCAATCAATGCTACAATTTAAAGTCTTGATTAAGCATTATCTGAGTTCCAACTCAATGGGGCAGGAAAACACACACTGCAAATTTCCTATTTTTTTTCCCCCTGCTGTTCTTTGGGTTTAACAACCATGGTCTCTTATAGGAGTGAAAGACAAAAGTCATCTCATACAGAGGTCTCCAAGCTTGGCCACTTTAAGACTTGTGGACTTCAACTCCCAGAGTTCCTCAGCCAGCTTTGCTGGCTGAGGAACTCTTGAAGTTGAAGTCCACAACTCTTAAAGTGCCAAGCTTGGAGACCCCTAATCTGGCAGACAGCACCGAAAACAGGCAAACACAAATTTGATCCCAGAAATACATATTCGCAAACATCCTTCTTGGCAATTAACTTCAATTCTCCCTGCTATGAAACGTATCTGTACCTCTTTAACTCCAATGAAGGGGTGTCCAAACTTGGCGACTTTCAGACTTGTGGACTTCAACTCCCAGAATTCCCTGTGCCGATTGGGGAATTCTGGGAGTTAAACTCCACAAGTCTGAAATCTGCCCTGGTTGGAGAGCCCTGGCCTAGTGATTTGGGGCCAAAAATGCTCTAGAGCAGGGGTCTGCAGCCTTAAACACTCAAAGAGCCATTTGGACCTGTTTCCCACAGAAAAGAAAACACCGGGAGCCACAAAACCTGGATGGGTGTGGCCAACTTGACATCACTCACTTCCACTAGTCACATGACCCCATAGCCACGCCTACCCAGCCGGTCATTAGGGCAGAGAACCGGTTGTTAAAAAACACCATGAACCACAAAACCCTTTTGACATACCTCCCTCTCTCCCCCCCTCTCTCCGTATCTCTCTGTCTCTGCCTCAGCTGCTTCTCCATCCCCCGCCATTGCCCTTACCTTCTCAGGCCAGGCAAGGAGTGACTGGGAGGGGAGGATGAGTAGTGGAGCCAGCCAGTGGTGGGATCACCCGACAGGGAGCCACAGCAGAGGACCCAAAGAGCTGCATGAGGCTCCAGAGCCACAGGTTGCTGACACCTGCCCTAGATGGAAGTCAGGGTGAAGTTGAAAGTTTAAGGTTGGATGTAAAGATTGGAGCTGGCGAAAGAAAAAGCTAGCACCTATTCCCAAATAGAGGAAACAAAGTCTATTATTTATTTATAATTTAACCACTGCCACTGAATTACTGTACATGACAGAAAACAATCCATTGCAATTGATTTATTGTCACAGTGAAGGCACGAGATGCTCAACGCATTGAACCCTCTGTGGCTGCGTCTATGCATGTAGAGTATGTATCTCTACATCCATCCATTTATCCCAACTGCAATGCAATTTATCTGCTGACCTTCTGGGTTATTAATACTTCTTTGCTTAATTGCCTTAGGGATTTTTTTTTTTTTAAAAAAAAAAACCTTTGCACAAGTGTTCTGCTTTATAAGATTAGATTGCAGTAAATATGCTAGAACACACACATACACACACACACACAAACACAATCCGTGGTGGTGATAGATGTAGGTCATGGAGAGGGGTGGATTCTACTGCTACCAGTTTGCAACAGGAGCGTGCGTGCAGAAGCTTCTGTGCATGCGCAAATCGTTCATGATGACATTCGGGTGGCTGGGCGGAGCCTCCCGCCACCATTACTACCGGTTCACAAGAACCGGACTGAACCGGGAGCAACCCACCACTGGTCGTGGAGAATAACAAGGCTTAAATCCCATGGGATTTCCAGGATCCAGACAGGCAGGCAAGTCTTGGCCAATCAACCAGACATTGTGGTGGTAAACAAGAACGAGAAGACAATGGTGGGGACAGATGTAGTAGTGCCTAGTAACAGCAACATCAGGAAGAAGAAGGATGAGAAGTTTAAGAGAAGGGTAAGGCCACATTTGGAATACTGCGTTCAGTTTTGGTTGCCACGACGTAAAAAAGATGTTGAGACTCTAGAAAGGGTGCAGAGAAGAGCAACGAAGATGATTAGGGGACCGGAGGATGAAGAACGGTTGCAGGAACTGGGTACATCTAGTTTAATGAAAAGAAGGACTAGGGGAGACATGATAGCAGTGTTCCAATATCTCAGGGGCTTCCACAAAGCAGAGGGAGTCAAGCTATTCTCCAAAGCATCTGAAGGTAGGACAAGAAGCAATGGGTGGAAACTCATCAAGGAGAGAAGCAACCTAGAACTAAGGAGAAATTTCCTGACAGTGAGAACAATTAATCAGTGGAACAACTTGCCTGCAGACATTGTGAATGCTCCAACACTGAAAGTTTTTAAGAAGAGATTAGATAATCATTTGTCTGAAGTGGTGTAGGGTTTCCTGCCTAAGCAGGGGGTTGGACTAGAAGACCTCCAAGGTCCCTTCCAACTCTGTTATTCTATTCTATTCTAAGTTGTAGGAG
Organism: Pituophis catenifer annectens; assembly: GCF_029215685.1. Lineage (NCBI taxonomy): Eukaryota > Metazoa > Chordata > Lepidosauria > Squamata > Colubridae > Pituophis > Pituophis catenifer. Next base: position 92,722,623 of record NW_027256886.1, on the reverse strand, counting down.
GAACTGGAGAGGATGTGGAAAGCCAAGGCCAAAGTGGTCATAGGAACATCTGAGGCTGTGACTCCTAAACTGGGCAAGTGGCTCCAACAGATCCTAGGAATGACATCAGAGCCAGAAGAATGTAATGCTAGGAACAGTTAAGATCCTGTGCAGAACCCTCAACCTCCAGGTCTCTGGTAGAGGATCTACCATTTATTTATTTATTTATTTATTTATTAGATTTTTATACCGCCCCCTCTCCCGAAGGACTCGGGGCGGTGAACAGCCAAAATTAAAAAACATACAATATAAACAATTAAAATACGTTTAAAACAGAATTAAATCTAAAATGGCTCCCCAATTTAAAACGCCTTACCCATACCCCTATAAATAAGACGAATTTAAAATTTAAAAATTTAAAATTTCCACATTTAAAAAGGGGGAAGATTTAGGCCAGGCCAGCTTGATAAAATAGAAAAGTCTTAAGCGCGCGGCGGAAGGTGCGCAGATCCGGGATCCTACGTATCTCTGGGGGGAGCTCGTTCCAAATCGTAGGTGCCCCCACAGAGAAGGCTCTCCCCCTAGGGGCCGACAGCCGACATTGTTTGGCCGACGGCACCCGGAGGAGCCCCTCTCTATGGGAGCGTACCGGCCGGTGGGAGGCTATTGGTGGTAGCAGGCGGTCCCGTAAATAACCAGGTCCTAAGCCATGGAGCGCTTTAAAGGTGATAACCAGAACCTTGAAGCGCACTCGGAAGACCACCGGGAGCCAGTGCAGCTCGCGCAGGAGAGGTATCACATGGGAACTCCATGTCGCTCCCATCACCACCCGCGCGGCCGCACTCTGCGCCAGTTGGAGCCTCCGAGTGCACCTCAAGGGGAGCCCCATGTAGAGAGCGTTGCAGTAGTCCAGACGAGAAGTAACGAGGGCATGAGTGACTGTGTGTAGGGAGTCCCGATCTAGATAGGGACGCAACTGGCGGATCAGGCGAACCTGATGAAAAATCCTCCCGGACACGGCCGTCACATGCTCTTCTAACGACAGCCGTGAATCCAGGAGGACACCCAGGTTGCGGGCCCTATCCGTGGGGGCCAATGATTCGCCCCCAATAGTCATCATTGAGGATGATACAAGCCAACGATACAGTGGTGGCCAAAATTGTGGAAACCTTTTGGGAAAAGTGTATTTTATAAAACTAGCTAATAACACCACTTTTTTTTTTTTTTTTGGAGTAGTACCATAAAATTACCATATTTTTCAGAGTATAAGATGCACTTTTTCCCCCCAAAAAAGAGGATGAAAATCTGGGTGCGTCTTATACTCCGAACGTAGCCCCGCTCAGCCTCACAAATGGATATTTCAGAGGCTGAAAGAAGCCTCTGAAAGAAGCTTCAGAAAAAAAGCCTCAAAAATGAAGTTTCAGAAAAAAAGCCTCTGAAAGGCTTTTATCTAAAATAATATGGCAAGCAACAAAAGAAAAATCAGTAAAGGTTCTAACCAAACTATGTTAACAAATCTGGAGAATGACACAATAACCAACAGATTGGAAGAGGTTAATCTACATACCAATACCAAAGAAAGGAGATTGAACAGAGTACAGATAGTCCTTCAGAATAAAAGCCTCTGAAAGAAGCTTCAGAAAAAAAGCCTTTTTTCTGAAGCTCTGTTTTGGAGGCTTTCAGAGGCAGAAAAAAAAAAGCAAGGCACAGAGCTTACAACCAAAGAACCTGTTGCTAAAATTCACCTCTCTGAACAGCTGATTGGGAGAATTCCAGAAGGCAGATCCACCCACCAATCAATTTTTTCTTGTTTTCCTCCCCAAAAACTAAGGTGCGTCTTATACTTCAGTGCTGTTAGAATAGCAGTTACAGTATAAAGAAGAAAAGTGAAACATGTAGAAAAACAGAGATATACAAAATTTATCAACATAGAAAAAACAAGTTAATACTTTGTTGGGTAACCTTTAGCATGAATTACGGCCTTACAATGTCTTCCCATGGAGTGAACCAAGTCTTTTAGTTCTGCAGCTGTTATAAAGTGAAACCAAGATTGAATGATGGCTTCTATTAACTGGGTTTTATTGCCAGGTCGCTTCTGACTAACAAGTTTCTTTAGTCGGCTCCATAAATTTTCGACTGGGTTAAGGTCTGGGCTATTCCCAGGCCATTCCAGCAGTGGAATAGGATTATCTTGAAACTCAAAAAAAAAAAAAATGGTGTTATTAGCCATCAAACCTCAAAAATACATGTTTCCCAAAAGGTTTCCACAATTTTGGCCACCACTGTAGTTATTAGAAGAGTTTATTTTTATTTATTTATTTATTTAAAACACACAGGCATTCTTTTCTTACTGATAATCAGCATTTATCTGGCCTGATCATACAGTTAACAAGCATTATGTTGGATATAAAAACAATGTAATTTTATTCTAGGAGAGGATTACCATCACTGCCACTAATTCCACGTTCTCAGAATTATAATATTGAGCCTCCAGTCTTTGCAATATCAAATTAGGGCATGATACAGGAAAAAGATCTGGACAGTAGAATGAGAAATAAATTTAATTAACAATTAAATTCAACTTCTTCTATTTGATTATATGTACAGCCTCAGTAGATTTAATACTCATTAAAAGTATTAAATACTTTAAATTTCTTTGTAGAAAGAATAATCCACCCAGAATACATTTATTCAGATTAAGGGAAAATATCTGATGAAATAGCATGCAATTTTAACATATCTGAACAAATTAGAAATCCCAATTTGGGTCCCCCGCTCCCTCTGTATCTGTCATATATTCAACAACTGAACAAATTGCATCAATTGTGTAAGATTCTATTTCCATTTGTATTACAACCAGCAAGGCGCTAATATTCTTGTTAATTTTATTGGAGAGCTAATAGGAAGATCATGTTCTCTACATGGGGCTCCCCTTGAGGAGCACCCGGAGGCTCCAACTGGTCCAGAATGCGGCCACGCGGGTGATTACGGGAGCGACATGGCACTCCCATATAACACCTCTCCTGCGCAAGCTGCACTGGCTCCCGGTGGTCTTCCGGGTGTGCTTCAAGGTGTTGGTTCTCACCTTTAAAGCGCTCCATGGCTTAGGGCCAGGGTATTTATGAGACTGCCTTCTGCTACCGATAACCTCCCACCGGCCAATACGCTCTCACAGAGAGGGCCTCCTCAGGGTGCCATCGGTCAAGCAATGTCGGCTGGCGGCTCCCAGGGGGAGAGCCTTCTCTGTGGGAGCACCCGCCCTCTGGAACGAGCTACCTCCCGGAATACGACTGATCCCGGATCTCCGCACTTTCCGTAAGGCCCTGAAGACGTTTTTATTTCAGCAAGCCGGCCTGGCATGAATAGGTTTTATGGGTTAGTTTTAAATTGGGAGGCCGATTAATTTAATTTATTTTTAGTTATCTTAACTTTTATATTGTATGTTATTTTAATTGTCGGCTGTTCACCGCCCTGAGTCCCTTCGGGGAGAAGGGCGGTATATAAATTCAATTAATAATAATAATAACAACAACAACAACAACAACAACAATAATAATGTTAAAAGTGCATATCTTATTGTTACAAACCATAACAAACTGTTGCCAAAATGTGTATTAAATATATCAATTTAGCTTAAGCTGAAATGCTAGAAAGCCAGATAAATAAAGCTGGGCTTGAGGATGCCAGCTGCTGACCCTGTCTGCATTAATATGATTGATTTTGATTATGTGCTATAATGCAGGCGAACAGAGGCTGAGCTGGAAGCATGGGGTTGAACATGTCATCAGTTTAGAGTCATTGCGTTGTCACAAAAGACCCAAGTCCAGCCCCACATGAATTCCATTAACCCTTAAAGGTAAAGGTTCCCTTCGCACATAGCCAAGGTGGCGCAGTGGTTAGAGTGCTGTACTGAAGCTACTTCAGCTGACTACTAGTTCAGCAGATCAAATCTCACCGACTCAAGGTTGACTCAGCCTTCCATCCTTCCGAGGTGGGTAAAATGAGGACCCAGATTGTTGGGGGCAATATGCTATTTAGTATACTGTCGATTGTTGTAAGCTGCCCAGAGTCCTCGGAGAGTGGGCGGCATAGAAATATTATTATTATTATTATTATTATTAATAATAATAACAACAACAACAACAACAACAACAATAATATGTGCTAGTCGTTCCTGACTCTAGGGGGCGGTGCTCATCTCCGTTTCAAAACCGAAGAGGCAGCGCTGTCTGAAGACGTCTCCATGGTCATGTGGCCAGCATGACTCAATGCCGAAGACGCACGGAACGCTGTTACCTTCCCACCAAAGGTGGTCCCTATTTTTCTACTTGCATTTTTTATGTGCTTTCGAACTGCTAGGTAGGCAGAAGCTGGGACAAGGAACGGGAGCTCATCCCGTTATGCGGCACTAGGGATTCCAACCGCTGAACTGCTGACCTTTCGATCGAGAAGCTCAGTGTCTTAGCCACTGAGCCACTGCATCTTTTATCTAGTGCCAATTTAGCTTTGACTATTAGTTGACTAGATTCTTGTATTAGATATAGCAATAATAAACTTTTCTGTGCTTTGACCTCAACAGATGCTCCTGCTTATTTGTGCCTGGTATTAATCTCAATGACTCTAAACTGGTAACATTTTTGACCCTGCCTTCCAGCTCAACCTCTTCCTCTCCTAAACGCAATCATAATTGTAATGTGCTTTCTCTCACAACGGATTTGTAAATAACCCAATTTTAGCTCCTGTACCAAATATATCACATCACGATTCCCGCATTTAGGAGAAATATATCTTTAACTCAATTTAATGCTCTCCCCACAGAAGAGAAATATAGGAAAACCCCTTATGAAACTCAACACTGCCCCATGACGCGAGTCTTGTGGAAACTACATCCCTTATTCTTTTGAACTGCCAACTCTACAGGGAGATTCACCACAAGTTGATTGTCCCAAAGGTGATCTTTTCAAGAGGCAACTGGACTTTCTGGTTTTTCTTTGAAGACGTTCCGCTTATCATCCAAGGAGCTTCTTCAGCTCTGACTGGATGGTGGGGAATGGAAGAATGTTCAACAGTGAAGAGACACAGAGTAGAAAACATCCTGCAGAAAGCACAGCTCTGCAACACAATCCTTTCAGCAGTTCCAAGAAGGGTTTGCATTACTCAGCTGACCCTGAGGACACAGACAAACCTCCAAGTGGCCTCAACGACTCTCTAAAAGAACGCAAATGACCAGCTGTCTGCAAGGAGTATAAATCCTTCCCTTCCCCACTATCCAGTCAGAGCTGAAGAAGCTTCTTGGATGAAAAGAGCAACATCTTCACAGGAAAACAAGGCAACTCCAGTTGCTCTTGAAAAAACCACCTTTGGGACAACCATGATCTGGATGACTGAGAATCTCCATAGCCACAAGTTGATTATTTAAAATTTTATCTAAATTTTTAGGTCACTGCAATAATTGTTATTTGCTTTATACGTTTGATAACCATAAATTTATCATTTTAAAAGTAGCAACCTTCTGCTATATTATATTAAATAAAATATTAAATCAAATAAATCAAATAAAAGTAAAGTAAAAGTATTAAGCTTCAGCCACAAATGGTTGCCAGTAGTTATTGATGTTAGGGGTTAAACTTTGCTTTGTTTTGCTGGATGTCAATGACCATAAAAGTTTCTTTCTGTTCATCTCTCTGAATTAAGGATTCCCTTCTATTTTACTTTATTTTATTCAATATGTGAATGGGAATCTGCAGAAAACACCAATAGTGTTTTCTAGCTCTAGATGAGCTAGAATGAGAAACTGAAAAACGTTCCACAGAGGGAATATTTCTACCAAAATTCAACTCGTATGTATCCATGGATTGACCAAAATCTGAATTCTTTTAGTTCACTATTTACTTTGGATTCCTGTGGTAATAAGATAAAAGTTATACTAATTTACTACCTCTGATGAGTTACAGCTTTTTAACATGCTGATTTCTATTTGTGTGGAATGCAAATTGACATGTAATTCATTGAAATTATTTAGCCAATGGAACCTATTAGGAATTATGATTCTTGATGTTATTGAAATTGTCATTTCAAGGATGCAGCTTAGACTAAAACAGTTCAAACCACAACTTGCAAAATAATTAATGCACCCATCATTTATAATTTCCCCCTCATTTAATAACTAAATAAAATTTAGGGTGATATATAAACAAGAACCATGTTTTTTTCAGTAATTTCATACTGTGCTTATAGAAACAACCAGAATGACAAGTTGGAAGGTATCTTGGAGGTCTTCTAGTTGAACTCCCTGCTCAAGGAAGAAACCCTATATCTTTTCAGACAAATGGTTGCCCAGTCTCTTCTTGAAAACCTCCAGTAATGGAGCATCCACAACTTCTGGAGGCAGGTTGTTCCCCTGGTTAATTGTCCTCGCTGTTAGGAAGTTTATCCTTAATTCCAGGTTGCTTCTCTCCTTGATTAGTTTCCATTCATTGCTTCTTGTCTTGCCTTCAGGTGCTTTGGAGAATAGGTTGACCCCACTCTTCTTTGTGGCGGCCCTTCAAATATTGGAACGCTGCTATCATTGTCACCCCTAGTCTTTCTTTTCAGTAGACTAAACATAACAACATGTGAATTTATTTTTTTTGCAAGGGGGAGTTTTTAATGTTTCCCTAATCTATTGTGTTGTGAGTTGTTGATTTTAAGAGCATTTAATAAAGAAGGAAGAACTATATAAATTAGTCAAACCTGCTTTATCGGCTCCAACACAGCATCCCTTGGAGACCCAGATAGCCTGACCTAGTGGCCTTTCATAAGGAATCAAAGACCTGGGGTCTTCCCATGAGCCTTTTGGGCAGAAGGTTAAGTGAGCCCCAATGCTTGGTTTATTCAATTACTCTTTTAGTGATTCCGAGTGGAAGGATTTTTAGATCCTGTGCATGTGTTGCATTACAGGGCTGATTTTTTCTGGATATGGATTCTTGTACAGTCTGTTGTTATTTATCTGGCTTTAACCCTCTCATGCCCCCATCAGAACCTGAATCTGCAGTGGAAGATGGGCCAGAACGGAAGCTGACGGAGAGCGAGGGGGCGGCTTTGTTGGCTTCGGAGGAATGTGGGGAGGAACAGGCCGAGTCAGGCCAGGGCCTTTCAGGATTGGGATGGTTTGTAGGCAGGAAGAAAGGAGGGCAGGATGACCAAGAAAGGCTAAGCAGTGAACATGAGAGACAGAGTTCAGGTGATGAGTAAGGACCACCCTCTCCTGATCCTCGAGCACGGAGAGTGGAGAGAAGGTGAGAACAGTGCAGACTGACCTGATGACTCGGGAGGAGAGCTCCCCGCCCCTCTTCATAAGGCACACCTGGGGACTGAGACTTAAGGAGATGGCATTTGTGAGGAGAGGCATTTGTCGGGAACAAATGCTGAATTCATGGAGTGTTGAGTGCCATTACCGATGTTTGAAGTCTCCTGGATTTCTTGCTTTCTTTCTGGCTTCCTGGATTAATTTCCTTTTTCCTTTGCTTCCTAGACTCATTGACTTGCTGTGCTGGATTTCTTGCTTTGGAGCCATTGTGTTCACAGCGTTGTACTGGACTACTTGCAGCCAGAGGCTGCTGGAGGTGTGAGTGTGTGTGTGTGACTTCACTTTGCTCTGAACTTGCCAGAAACATGGGAGCGTTTGGAGAAATTTGGAGCAATAATAAAGGGGCAGTTTGAACTGCCCCTTTGACTGTGTTGCCTCTATGCCATGCCCCGGGTCATCACAAACCCTCTGAATGCCAGTTAAGAGTCATTGAGATGAGTGGCTATATTAAGTGTATGTATAAATAAATAGCAACGATGAAGTACTTTCCTTTAATGGATTAATAGACAAAGGGCTGAGAGCTCAAGAGCTGAAGGCTCCTTTCTCCTCTTTTGACACCCTAATATATTCTACCCCGTTATTTTCTTCTCCCTTTTTCTTCCTTTCTCCAACCCAAGCAAGCTGCTATAAAAGAGGGACACTCCCCACATAGAGAAACTATTAAGAACTACAAACTCATGTTTCTCCCTTAGACTTTGCTTTCAATAATGCAGTGAATACCAAAGAGAAGATATCCCTAAGATTTTGAGAGCGCATGTCACATTGAATTGAATTAGGTGGTCCTTGAATTACAACTGGCTACTTAATGGCTATTGGGCCTCAGAAAAGGATCTTTAGAAGTTGTAAAGCACTTTTGTCCATCCCCATACACCGTACACACACACACAAAAGCCACAGTCACTTGATCATGATCTGGGTTCTTGACATCCTGTTTACAATTACAATCAGTTGCCAAGTGACCCAGGATCATGTGATCGCCATTTGAAATCTTCTACGCCGGCTTCCCCAAAATGTCAGTGGGAAAGCCAGCAGGAGATTGCAAGCTGTTTCTGCCTGCCAAGAGGACTTTTTCTCATCTCTGGGTGCTGGCTGAAAGAGCTCCCTGCCAAAGGATTTCAGCTCTGTGCTGTCTTGGATATTGGCAGCCAAAATCCAAGCAAGCAAGGAGCTCAAATCCTTATTTTGCTGCCTCTCCATGCCTACAGACCTGCAGGAAGAGAAGGATTTCAGCTGCATTCAATTGCTCAAATCCAGGCAGGCATCAAGCTGAAATCCTTTACAGGCAGCTCTTTCAGCCAACCTCCGGAGATCAGAGACTAGCCAAATTCCAAACAGGATTTTCAGTTCTTGAGCAAAGAGGCAGTGAGGTAAGGTAAGGAGTGTGGGGTGTTTCCATGGGTAGGGAGACCCTGGGATGTCGGGCGAGAACACTTGCAAACTTAGCAGGGAGGGTTTTCAGCTCCTGAGCAGACAGACACTTTCATGAAACATCGCCTGAGATCCAAGGGTCTTCACCACCCCCTGAGAGGCCCTGAGCTCCTTACCTACCCTGTTTCCCCCAAAATAAGACATCCCCTGATAATAAGCCCAATCGGGCTTTTGAGTGCATGGCAATAAGGCCAAGCACTTATTTCAGGGTTCAAAAAAAATATAAGACAGGGTCTTATTTTCGGGAAAACACAATAGAACTCCATCCACTTAACAACTCAGGAGGTTACTTAATGACCGTTTCCAGGAATGCAGTTGTTGAGTAAAGCAGACATGTGACGTTTTGCTTAATGACTGCTTCGCTAAACCACTGAGAATCTGGCCCCAATAGTGGTTATAAGTCAAGGACTATCTGCATATGCACACAAAGAGAGTTCATATTCATGTTTTAGTTCTTACTTAGTTATTAAATGCTCTAAAAATCAGCTCCTTGGGACATGATGGAGTAGTAAAGTAATACAAATGAGACTATAACTATCATACTCATTAAAACCTAGTATCGGCATTATATTCTAGCAGCATAAAACAGCACACAATTTGCCAAAGCTGAAACCAACCAAATGTAATAGCTTAAAAACCACTCCTCAGAGATTAACACATCAAATCTAACAAAATACTTCAGATGCTAAAATGTTTAACATGTTGTTGTTTTTTTTCTCTTTGCAATGCTTGTTCCTCCTCTGACTGAAAGCTTCAAGTCCTTAGGGAACATCTTAATGCTTCAATTCCAGGAAGAATCTTACCGAAGGAGAACCTGGTTTCTCTTTAAGATTTGGCTTTATTTGTTGAACCTGAAAAACTGCACAGCATTTGGTAGCTTGCTGGATTCCGGGTAATCCTACATGCACCCAACAACTCAGAGACTTCCTAAAATATTGCTAAATATTGAGAATGGATCAGGTTATCTGGACCTGAGTAAATACATATTGTTTTGATTTAAATATCTATACAGAATTAGGTCTGTGAAAATATCTACAGACCCCTCACATCCTGGACATAAATTGTTTCAACTTCTACCCTCAACACTGTCAAATAATTTACTAAGACTGTATTACTATTATTCTTCTCTTCCTTACAAGTATCTATCTCTTCCCACTTATTATTATAACCATGTTGCTTGTATCTTTAAATTATATTGTTTTTATTTGTTTCCTAGTACGATTTGATAGCTTATTAGTAACCTTGATTATCACTAAGTGTTGTAGCTTTTCATTCTTGATGAATGTATTTTATTCTCCTTATGTACACTGAGAGCATATACACCAAAGACAAATTCCTTGTGTGTCCAATCACACTTGGCCAATAAAGAATTCTATTAAAAAAAAAAATAGCATTCTGTTTTCTGACCTTTTAGCTGGAGACAATGCAAGCTGCTTGAAGCTTCTTTAATGTTTCTCTACATATGGGACAATAGAGAGATATCATCTGAGCAGAGTTAAAGAACAGGAAAAAGGCTGGTCTGATAACCCAAAGCTTCATTGTGAGATTTATGTTTCGTTAACTGTAGAATCGGTAAAGAAAAACTTTTCAAACCCAGATGCAAGTATTTTGCTTAAATTTGAAATCAAGAAGCAACAAGTGGAAACAAGAAGCAACAGATGGAAAGCTGTCAGCAGGAGATCCAATCGGGAACTAAGGAGGACTTTTCTGACAATGAGAATTAACCTATAGAACAGCTTGCCTTCTGAAGTTGTGAGTGCTCCATTGATTGAAGGTTTCAAGAAAAGATTGGACAACCACTTATCTAGGATGGAATAAGGACTTCTGCCTTGGCCAAGGGGTTGGACCCAAGAGTCCTTCCAGTCCTGCCATTCTATCCTTCTATAACTGCACATACTAGACAGCATACTAGAAAGCAGAGACATCACCCTGCCAACAAAAGTGTGTATAGTCAAGGCGATGGTTTTCCCAGTTGCAATGTATGGCTGTGAAAGTTGGACCATAAGGAAGGCTGAGTGCCGAAGAATTGAGGCCTTTGAACTATGGTGCTGGAGAAGACTCCTGCAAGTCCTTTGGACTGCAAGGTGATCAAACCGGTCAGTCCTAGAGGAGATCAACCCTGACTGCTCTTTACAAGGCCAGATCCTGAAGATGAAACTCAAATACTTTGGCCACTTTAATGAGAAGGAAGGACTCACTGGAGAAGAGCCTAATGCTGGGAAAAATTGAGGGCAAAAGAAGAAGGGAGTGGCAGACAACAAGGTGGCTGGATGGAGTCACTGAAGCAGTCGGTGTGAGCTTAAATGGACTTTGGGGGATGGTAGAGGACAGGAAGGCCTGGAGGAACGTCGTCCATGGGGTCACGATGGGTCGGATATGACTTCCCAACTAACAACAATAACTACACAAGTATACAATATACACTGCTCAAAAAAATAAAGAGAACACAAGCAGAAGACATCCGAGATCTGAATGAATGAAATAGCCTTATTAAATACTTTGTTCGTTACATGCAGTAGTTTATACATTGCTCAAACAACTAAAGGGAACACAAAACAACTGTATGTAACTACTGTATGTAATGAACAAAGTATTTAATAAGCTAGTTCATTCATTCAGATCTTGGATGTCTTCTGCTTGTGTTCCCTTTAATTTTTTGAGCAGTGTATATTTTCAGCTTTCAGATTTCAACAGAAAACAAGGCAACATCGAGTTTTCCCCATAACTTCAAACAACAATTATATTTTGAGAAAGAATAAGATCTTGATGAACATATCTTTTATTGTATGTACACTGAGAGTGTGTGCACCAAGACAAATTCCTTGTGTGTCCAATCACACTTGGCCAATAAAAATTCTATTCTATTCTATTCTATTCTATTCTATTCTATTCTATTCTATTCTATTCTATTCTATTCTATTCTATTCTATTCTATTCTATTCTATTCTATTCTATTCTATTCTACTCTACTCTACTCTACTCTACCCTACCCTACCCTACCCTACCCTACCCTACCCTACCCTACCTATTCTATTCTATTCTATTCTATTCTATTCTATTCTATTCTATTCTATTCTATTCTATTCTATTCTATTGATTTTTCAATTAAACCAAATACAATTTTTTACAAATTGTTCAGGAATAATCTGATGGCCATATGATTGCTAAAAAAGAGACCACGTTGTATAATTCAACAATAAAAGGTATGTTTAAGAAATGCTCTACTTCTTTTAACTCGGTCAGCAGCTGAGTGTGCACACCACACGTTTTGGATTCATGAGTGAACATTAAGAGAAACTTAGCCAAAATGCACGTTCTCCTGGGTATGACAAAAAAGGGAGTTTTAAATGAAAGTCAATAATTTAGGAAAAGGGATCCTACTTTCCAATTGTTTTTTTTTTCTCTCCCTATCTACTCTGTTCTGTTGAATGCATTCTACTTTTCCTTGTTCCAAAAAACATCTTAAATTATTGTGGATTAAAAAGTAATTGAGCAAACAGATCAAGGACAGCTCTCTCTAAGAAAACTTTTTTAATCTCTCATGGTGGTAGTTACCAAGGCTCAAGCAATCGTCTTCCACCAAGATTCAGCAGGCTTTCAGAGTTTTAGTGCCTGGACCAAGATAGGTCAAAGCTAAAGTCTAATCTCTAAACAACTATATTGGGTCCAGGCCTGTCCCTATCTCTCTGCCCAACTTACCTCATAAAGTTCTAGCAATAAAAATAAAATAGGTTGATACCCCTCTGCCCCTTGTGCATTTAGGATAGAAATGCAATAATATATACATTAAAAAAAACATAGCTCTAATTCTGAATGTTGGGTTTGAGCATTGGTTCTGAATTATGGGTTTATTAAATATGTGTTGCTTTAATAGCAATAGCAATAGCACTTAGACTTATATACCGCTTCACAGTGCTTTTACAGCCCTCTTTAAGCGGTTCACAGAGTCATCGCATTGACCTCAACGATCTGAGTCCTCATTTGACCCACCTCGGAAGGATGGAAGGCTGAGTCAATCTTGAGCCTGGTGAGATTCGATCTGCCAAACTACTGGCAGCTGGTGATCAGCAGAAGTAGCCTGCAGAACTGCACTCTAACCACTCCGCCACCACGGCTCAATAATAGACCTGTTACATTTGCTTTGGTGTGATTTAAAACATAAAACTGCCTAAAATTCCACCTGTTGCTCTGCTTCTCCCCTATGTGTCTGGAAATAAGGGGGTGGGGAATGGGGAAATGGCCACAGAGAAATGATGTTTGCTACTAATTTATGATGCTTGATACTTTCAGATCCCAAATGCAGATGAAGGATGAACTAAAGGATGTGGGAAAATGAGGGAAGATAAGTAAAGGAAGATGGTTACACTGGAAACGTATTTTTTTTTCCAGTCCACATGCTTCAAAACTGTCATATCACACAAACACGAAGAATGATTGAGGGCATAGCTGAGTTTAATAGCTTCCCACAAGTCAAGATGAAAGTGGAAATGAGAGATTATTATCCGAAGATTGGAGAAGAGAATTTGCTCATATCAAATGACAGGCAGGTCATTAGCCAGATGTGGTTTTAGATTCATGGGGGAGGGAGGACGACAGACAGAGTCTCTTGTTGATTGGCCACTGCTCTTTTCTAGCACTCCAACTTCTGCTTTCCTCCTGTTTGCAAGATTGTGATGGCATTTTGACTTCGCAGCAAGCAAAACGGGGAACCCAGTTTGCTGAAAGACATCCAGCGGCACGAGGATTTGCTTCCTACGCTAGTCTGAATCCAGAGAACTCCATGCCCAGAGGAGCAAGTTGTATGATTGTTTGAAAGGGGACATACAAACATGGAAATGAAGAACTGAAACTAGTGGGAACTGGAACATTTATACTGGTTTTTTAATTCCCAGACTGAAGTTCAGTGTCGAAACCCATTGATGGTCTAAACCAGGGGTGTTAAACTTAAGGCCCGGGGGCTGGATCCAGCACATGTGGTGCTTAGATCTGGCCTCTGGGGCTGCCCTGGAAACAGCAAAGGACTGGCCTGCAGTGCCTCTGACAGCAAAAATGGAGCTTGGGAGGGCTCCGTTCTCAGCTACGACGGTCTCCTGCAACCCTCTGCCAGAGAAAACGGAGCTCGGGAGGGCCATGTGTGGCACTCCCAAACTCCGTTTTTGCTGGCAGAGCACTCGGGCCACCAGAGGTACCCCTAACATGAGTGACCTTGAGCTGGGCATGCCCGCCCTGGCCATTCCCCCCCTGCCCCCGCCCTCAAGGTCAAACACAACCCTGAAGCAGCCCTCAATGAAATCAGGATTGACTCCCCTGGTCTAAACACTTTTGTTCCCCATGCCTTGCAATTGTTCTGTCTTTATCCCTGCTGTTTCATGACAATGTTGTCTCCCTCTAGCTATTTGTGTGTGTGTGTGTGTGTGTGTGTGTGTGTGTTTGTGTGTACATTAAAAGCTTTCCAAAGAATATAAGAATTAGACAATAGAGAGAGAAGGAAGGAAAGAAGGAAGGAAGGGAGAGAGGGAGAGAGGGATGGAAAGAAAGAGTAAAAAGAAAGAATAATTTCTTTTCCAGTAAAATAAGTGCAATTACAAAATTATCTCTTACTGTAAAGGTAAAGGTAAAGGTTCCCCTCGCACATATGTGCTAGTCGTTCCCGACTCTAGGGGGCGGTGCTCATCTCCGTTTCAAAGCCGAAGAGCCAGCGCTGTCCGAAGACGTCTCTGTGGTCATGTGGCCGGCATGACTAAATGCCAAAGGTGCATGGAACACTGTTACCTTCCCACCAAAGGTGGTCCCTATTTTTCTACTTGCATTTTTTATGTGCTTTCGAACTGCTAGGTTGGCAGAAGCTGGGACGGGTAACAGGAGCTCACCCTGTTATGCGGCACTAGGGATTTGAACCACTGAACTGCCGACCTTTCAATCGACAAGCTCAGCGTCTTAGCCACTGCGCCACCATGTCCTTTTTCTTCCTTACTATATGATTGCAAAAAAACAGCTCACCTTTTCTGTCATCCAGTTTTCATCATCAAAACCACAAATCGTAAATGAATTTTTCTACGGCAAAGATAAGTGCATTTTATTTATATGAACGTTTTTTATTCATATAGATAATTGTTTTTTTCCCTCCTGTAATCAAAGAAATTAAGCTAGCCATCTCTGCAAATTCCATCACCCTAACTTATGGACAAGCACTGAAGTCCCCCCAGGCTTCATTAACTGGTCTTGCAGAGAAATTTCTCAACACTTTTGGTTTAAAAGCAGGCAAGTTAATAAACAAACAAACAAACAATCTGAATCTTAGTGTATTCCCTTTAAAAAGCTGCCCATTAACCATTCCCAGCAGGAAGAGCATTCAACCACTTCAAGCCCCTGCCAACAAATCACCCTTCCCTTTAGCCCCAGTGCCAAAAGCTCAACTTTGTCTTTTTCAATAGTTTTGTGTTAGAAGGCACATCATGGCACACATTTGAAGAGGCGCCACAGAGACTTAAAAAAAAAAACCCTCTGTTTCCTTTCTGTCAGTTTTGAAAGCCATTTTTTTTCTTTTTAGCTTCCTGACTGCCACATATTTTAGCCTGGGGAATTGGGAGGGTTTTTTTTTGTTTTTTTGTTTTTTTGTTTTTTGTTGGAGCGATAGAATATTAGCCATAACAACATTCCTTACTCTGGGAGTCAAGGACATTTGCTTGCACCTGGATGGGAGTGATTGGAGATTGTCTCCAGTTGAGCCTGAAGGATGGATTGGACCAGGGGTGCAACCTGTTTGCTCCGGTTCAGTCAAACCAGTAGTGATAAAAGCTACAGGTTTGGGCAAATTGGTAGTTAAAAAAAATACCAGTTCATCTGAACTGGTATTTCTGACGATCAGCTCTGCCACGCTGTTTAAATCGCGTGGCACAGCTGTTGTCCCCTTCCCTGTTCTACTTTTTTTTTTTTTTAATTTGATTTATATGCCGCCCTTCTCCGAAGACTCAGGGCGGCTTACAATGTGTTAAGCAATAGCCTTCATCCTTTTGTATATTTTATAAAGTCAGCTTATTGCCCCCACAATCTGGGTCCTCATTTACCTACTTTAGAAAGGATGGAAGGCTGAGTCAACCTTGAGCCTGGTGAGGTTTAAACTTGCAGTAATTGCAGGCAGCTGATGTTAATAACAGTGCTTTAGTCCACTGTGCTACCAGGCTCATTTACCTAGTCATAATCATAATCATAAGTTTATTTGTCAAGCATATATAAGATAACAGGTAAAAGTATAAACATAATTTGAATACATGAAATGGATTCGAATAAAAGGGGACTTTAGGACAGGGATGGTAGGCACACTGGTATGCTTATGCACGCCCCTTACAGACCTCTTAGGAATGGGGTGTGGTCAACAGTAGACAGTTTAAGGTTAAAGTTTCTGGGGCTTGGGGAAGAAACCACAGAGTCAGGTAGTGCATTCCAGGCATTGACCACTCTGTTCCTGAAGTCATATTTTCTGCAATCGAGTTTGGAACGGTTTATCTTGAGTTTGTATCTATTATTTGCTCGTGTATTTTTGTGGTTGAAGCTAAAGTAGTCATTGAGAGGAAGGACATTGTGGCAGATAATTTTATGTACTATGCTTAGGTCATAAAAAATAAAAATAATAAAAAAGAAGACCCAGTGAAGTCTTCTTTTTCTGCGTGAAGCCCACATTTGGCACTGCACACATGTGGGCAGCAAACTGGTGGCGATCCGTGGAGGATTTCACCACTGGATTGGACCATGTGATGAACTTGTGGGTGTGGAGCCAGGGTTGTGAACTTTCAACTGGGTGGGGAAAACCTGGAAGCTTTCAGATTTGGGTTTTTTCCAGATGTGCCAACATGACATCTCTAATACTTTGAGAAATCTATAGCCTTGGAGTTTTATTTTGTTGGGGGTGTTTTTTGGAACTCTGGCCTTTTCATCTTGTCCTCTGCACAATGAAGCCAATTCACAAGAAAAAAATGTGCCAAGGTTGAAAATATATGAGTGCCCTAAAACAATTCTAAATATTAGGTTGGTGCCACTTTCCTAAGCCAGCTAAGTAACATTTCTCTGCAGACATTCTTAACTTTCTATCATATCCAATATTCCAAATCTATTTAAGATTCAATTTCACACTTCTCCTTTCCAAATCAGGGCCCGCCTTGCTTTTCTTTTTTTACTGTTAATTGTAAATATTTGTTTCAATTTGCAAAGGGTCACGGTTTGTAAGCAAGTTTTCTTTTCTTATTTTTTTTTTTTATAAACATGAAATGTTGCTTACAACGATGATAAAAATTTGTTTTCTGGAATAGAATGCTGGAAGTTTATTTAATTAATGTGGAGGTAACAATAATACTCTGAACAGAGATTCGATCAGTGGTGGGATTCAACATTTTTTACTGCCGGTTCTGTGGGCATAGTTTGGTGGGCGTGGTTTGGTGGGCGTGGCTTAGTGGGCACAGTTTAGTGGTCATGGCTTAATGGTCATGTGGGGGCGGGGCCAGTGAGAGGAGGTATTTGCTGGGTCTCCGAACTACTCAAAATTACTACTACTGGTTCGCTTGAACCAGTCCGAACTGGCTGAATACTACCTCTGGATTGGATGTAGCAAATATTTAACCAATCCATAATACATTGTCAAGAATTCTAATTGGTACATAGTCTAAAAATCACTAACCACCTCCAAAACCATAACTACTGTACAGGACTACAGTTGTTAAGACAAGCAATTCATCCAAGAGATGGTTAGATTCCCAAGAGGAAACAAGTGAGAAGGTGTACTTTTAAAATTAGTTGACGAATAATTAACTATGGAGTACTAATTTAGTGGGCACCTTTAGTGATAGGTTGTTGCATTTTAATATTTTTTAAGGGCATTAAATCTGCAGAGGTCAATAAGTGGTTATTATTTTGGTTATTGATTCAGATTTTATTTGTTTTTATGTTTAGGCAGTCTATTCAAAATGCCACTTGGGAAAAAAAAGGTGTTATCAAAATATAGCAGTTAAAGTGCCATTTCTTAACTCAGGAGCAAACATTTAACAAACTTAACACAACTCAAACAATTTGAAAACAAGCAAAACTTGAAATTGCATTGACATTTTTAGCTAAAACACACACATGGACATATAATAAAGAATATCAAGCATTACTTTTAGGCTGAAAAGCTGTGTTTCTAGAAGATTCAAGGCAACTTTAAGCTTACTTGTGAGATAAATAATTAATTGGTTTCGCTACTTAAAGATTTGAATGTTTTATTAATTAGGAACTAATTTATCCTTATCTGTGACAATAATAGAAACATAACTTGATACAAATTGGGAAAATGTTCGGAAAAATCGATGTTCTCTCCCTCACCACCCTGCAACATTTGTCTGGTGTTCTGAAGTCAGCAACATGGAAGGAAAACAAGTTGTAAGAAAAGTAAAGAGGTAGAAAAGATAGGGAGATAGGAAAGGACTTAGTCTGAAGAACATTGGCATAGTGAAAGTTTTCTTTAAATCGACAATATCCCAAGATTGTCACATCCAAGTGGCATTTAGGAGTTGTGTGAGTTGTAATTGCAAGACACCTGGAGGCATGTGGGATTCAACCAGTGGTGGGAATGAATTTGATCTGTCCCCGTCCACACAAACACACAAACACAGCCAGCCGAGGGTTAAGGAAGCACTTGGCACACACCCAGGTCTTTATCTCCAACTTGGCAGCGATATACACACCGTCTGCCAAGTGCTTTTATTTCCACAGAAACAGAAAGATACTCTTGTACTCAGCGTACAAGAGTCCAACAGAAATAATATTCCTCTCAGCAGTTTCGGATGAGGCTTTAGTGACTATCCAAGGTTTATTTTTGTTCGTCACAGGGATCACTGGCCACCACCCTCTATTATATAGTCTCTGGGGTGTGGTCCAGTGACTCAGTTCTAATCCCTAGCACGCCTCCTGAGCTGCTGCAATCGTTTATCACGCCTTCGGAGGCGTGCATCCAGGAATGACGTCTCTCCTTCACTCTCATCCGAGACACCTGTCTCCCGGCTAATCTCCTCTCCCTCGGCCAGCTCCTGAGACAGTGCCAGAGGGGAGGGGCCAGGAGAGGGAGGCCTGGCTGACTCCTCTTCCTCATGCTTGGAGCTTTCTTCCTCCGATGGGATAGGCTCAGAGGGCGGGGCCACAACAGAATTCTTCATCTTCTCCACTGAAAAGTGGATGGAGGCTTCACACAGAAGTCCTTCAAGGATGGAGCCTGATCCCAGTTTAGGTACTAAGACAGGACCTCAGCTGTTTTTAGCATGTTATAGAGGTGGAACCTTCTTAACTTTCAGGAGCAGCTCAGATGGAGCTATTGAAGCTCCAGATTCCTGTTCTTTCTTTCTTGGACTTCCTGGAGAGAAAAATTCCCAGCTGAACTTCAAGCAGTCATGGGTGGAATACCAGGAAGGGGGAAGCTGTTTGCTAGGAACATTGGTATGCTATGTTGGTGAGAGAGGAGGAGTTCTGGTTCATCCTGGTTTTGTTTGGTTTCAGTGAGGTACATGTAAGGACATTGAACATCTTAAGATGGCAAGGAAATTACTACTATATTTTATTCTGGATTTGATATTCACAAGAGAAACATGCCTAAAACAGTTAGCTTCTCTCTGGGTACATGAAGTCTGGGTTGCAAAAATTTGAAGGGCCATTAGATGGTGATAAAGAGGTAGCGCCTTCTGTATCTCGATGCAGCCATCTAGTGGCCATCCATAGATTTCAACCAAAATTAGATCTGGAAACTGCATTGCTTAAAAGCTTCTTCCCTGATTATAGAAGACGTAACAAACTGAAGTGGAACTGTTGAGAGCTGAGGTTCAAGAATTATTGCCCTGGTTACTTTTCGCTTGGATTACTGCAACTCCTTCTACATGGGGCTGCCCTTGAGGTGCACCCGGAGGCTCCAGCTGGTCCAGAATGCGGCCATGCGGGTTGTTATGGGAGCTCCCCGTTACTCCCATGTAACACCTCTCCTACACGAGATGCACTGGTTACCAGTGATCCTCTGAATCCACTTCAAGGTGCTGGTACTTACCTATAAAGCCCTACATGGCTTAGGTCCAGGGTATTTGCAGGACCATCTCCTGCCCACTTCCCACCGTCCTGTCCGCTCACACAGGGCTGCCCTCCTCAGGGTACCATCGACCAGACAATGTCGGCTGGCGACATCCAGGTGTAGCGCATTCTCTGTGGGCGCTTCTGCCCTCTGGAATGAGTTACCCACCAAGCTCCGGAAGGCCCCTGATCTCCGCTCCTTCCGTCGAGGCTTAAAAACTTGGCTGTTTCAACAAATGGGCTGATTCTGATTCTTGGGTTTTATTATTTATTTGTCCCTGTTTTAATTGGTTTTTAATTAGGATTTCTTTTTATTATTGTATGTTTTTTAACTTGTGTTTGCTGCCCTGAGTCCTTTGGGAGAAGGGCGTCATATAAATATTTATTTATAAATAAATAAATAAATAAATAAATAAATAAATAAATAAATAAATAAATAAATAAATGTAAAGTAATGTTGATTAGCCAGGAGAACCTGAGTTTGAGGGAAGCTGCAACTCCTGAGGAAAATTATGTTGACTTCTCCTCCTTATTTGTCAAACATTATGGACCATGAAACTTTATTATATAATTATTGGCCAATCCGTTTTTCCAGGATTCTTGAAACTCAGAAGGTTTATTTACTAAAGACATTCATGTTACAATATAATTCACTAGCAAAAGCATAGATGAATTTGGCATCAACTAAGCAAAGGAATTATTCAGAGGAATCAGTTGTGCAGTTGACTGAACTACAGGTTCAGCTAAAGTTTACCAGGCTTTAGTCCTTGAAACTGGAATATATGCCTATGCTTATTAAAACGGATGGTTGAAGAGAGACTGACCAAGCCAGGGGGAGGAGTCAAGTGGGGAATCAGCCTGGAATCATTACGTAGGCAAAAGATTCCTGTGTTATAAGTGTAGAACAATAAAGTAGCTAATTTGAACTCTTCATATGTGGGTCTGGTTGTTTATGCTGACATAGATGCAGCCACATATACATTGGTGGGATTCAGCCGGTTCAGGCCGGTTCGGGAGAACCGGTAGTTAAATTGCTGGCTGACTCCACCTGCCCTGCCCCTTCCAGGAGTCACACGCGCCCCATTTTGGCTCCCAGGTAAGTGCAGGGAGGCCTACTAAGCCAAAGACGGGGCACAGGGGGTGCAAGTGCAACCCCCCATGGCCCGTTTCTGCTCCCAGGAGGCTGCAGAGAGGCCTACTAGGCCCAAAATGGATGTGGGGGGGAGCGTCCCCCCCACGGCCCATTTTTGTTCCCAGGAGGGTGCAGGAGAGCGAGTGCTGCCTATCAGACCCCCTGGCCACGCCCACCTGGCTGGTCATTAGGGCAGAGAACCGGTTGTTAAATTATTTAAATCCCACCACTGTATAGAACAATAAAGTAGCTAATTTGAACCCTTCATATGTGGGTCTGGCTGTTCATGCCCGACATAGATGCAGCCACATATATATGGGTATATGAGAATGTGTGTATGTATGGGCAAGAAATAAAGGGAATAAACATGTATATGTGTTTATGTATTCTAAGGCTTGATAAATCCAATCTCTTGGACTCCAAAACCTTCACAAATTCTTGAAGCATGTTTTATGGCTGCGAGAAAACGATGTCCTTGGTGACTCTTTTCCACTACTAGAGTTCTCCATTTGTCAAAATCTGCTTCTCAGATGACCTCTCACAGTGGTGTTAAGAGTTTTAAGATGCATTTTCCAGCTTTAATCCACCTGCTAGTAGACTTGAAATTAAAATGGGTTTGGTTTTTTTTTAAATCTGCTATTAATTTATTTTTAAATATGGTAAAGGTAATTGGATAATACACTTTGGATTTTTTTTTAACTTGCCGTTTCCATAGGCAGTAATTATAATGAGGTGTTATTTTATGGGATTTAGCTTTTCTGGGCTCTCCTGGTGATTTTAAGGAGAGGGAGAATAAAAATACCTCAAGCCAAACAAAACATGTTTTATTCCTCTTATCGGTCTATAGAGAATCCCATTGCATGAGAATTAGGAGTATGATTGTTCATTGGACAAAATAATTGTTTGAGTGCTTGGCAACAGGCATGCATTTACAACAGTCGCAGCGCTCTGGGATCATGTGATCTCCATTTGGGAACTTCTAAGATGGCTTCTCAGACGCCAAGTCAATGGAGGAAGCCAGATTCATCTTCACAATCACATGATTCACTGAAAAACTGCTCTCAAGAATTGTGGCAAAAGGAAACCATAAAATCAGGTTCGTCACACATAGCAATTGTCTTGTTGAGCAATGGAAAACCTGGTCTGATTTGTGATCATAGGTCAAGGACTTACTTGTAGTGGTTTTGTACTTTATGTATGAGATCTGCTTCACAGATGGATCACTACAATAATTAGCAGTGAATGGACCACCTAAACCAGGGGTCGGCAACCTTAAACACTCAAAGAGCCACAAAGGTCCTAACCGGAAGCCCCCATTCAATTCTGGAGCCAACCGGAAGTTCGGTTCCCCCACCATAGAGTCTCCTCCTAGCACAGCATCCTTTTTTCTCTACCTATCCTAACCAAAAGCCCTATCAATTATGGAACCGACCAGCAACAGGGAGCCGCAGCAGAGGGATGAAAGAGCCACATGTGGCTCCAGAGCCACAGGTTGCTGACCCCTGACCTAAACATACTGGAGAAGCATCTTTAATTGTCAGAAAACTAGAATCACCCATGTTTTTTGTTCAGTCTAACAAGGGAAAATTAAGCAGTTAAGCTCGAACTGAAATCAAAATGACTGATAATCACCGCCAGCTGTAAAATTCCAGGAAGAAGTTATTGATTTAATTAATTATTAGATTTAAAGGGCCACCCAAGTTGCAGAAAGAAACTCTGGATGACATAGAATTTGTAGCAGCATAAAAACAAGGAGCTAGAAAATGAAATGCAGTAAACAACCAGCACAGAAAAAAGAAAAACAGTGAAGCCGAATAATGGAAGTAGCAAAAATAACAGAATTCACCAAGGCCAACCGACATTTACCTCATACATATGTGTCACTCATCCTGCATTCTGACCCAGGGAAGCATTCAGAGACTTAGAGAAGAGTCAGGGCCAAGTTTCGTTAAGAAAACAAAACTTGCAGTGCATAGAATGTCTTTTAGAAGATACTAAATATAATCTTGGACCACATAAGAAAATTATCATTTAAAAATAAGCTAATAGAAGAAGAAAAGAAAAACAGGTCCAGAATTCCCACAGGAGAAGTGATGGCAGAGCTATAATAATCTCAGATATAAACAATTTACTTGTGATGTCAGTAAATGCTAAATATAAAAGATTATCAACACATGATCGTATCTAACACACCAAACTATTTTTGATGTGGGACTGTCAAACTTTTGCGATATTTTCACCATGAAAAACACAAAAGAACTGAATAACAGAGTTGGAAGGGACCTTGGAGTTCTTCTAGTCCAACCCCCTGCTCAAGCAGGAAATCCTGTACCATTTCAGACAAATAGTTGTCCAATCTCTTCTTTAAAACTTCCAGTGTTGGAGAATTCATACTGGAATCTGGAGGCAAGTTCCACTGATTAATTGTTCTAACTGTGAGGAAATTTCTCCTTAGTTTTAAGTTGCTTCTCTCCTTGATTAGTTTCCACCCGTTGCTTCTTGTCCTACCCTCAGATGCTTTGGAAAATAGGTGCCTCAAGAAGCAGTAATTTGTGGGGAAAAGTTGCAGATTGTTGCATTCAACAATGTGTAAGACAACCGTAAGTACTAATGTTTTTTTTTTTAAAAAAAAAACCAAAGTCCAAAAATGAAACACAGTTCTGCATAAACCAAATGAGTAAAACCTGATAAAAACAGATCTTGCAAATGGACCTTCTTTGCAGAGCTACCTCCACAAAGGAATGTCTCTTCCAACCTCTCTGAGATTCCCCCCTATTACCTAATTGAGACTCTAGAAAAAGTGCAGAGGAGAGCAACCAAGATGATTAGGGGACTGAAGATTAAAACATAAGAAGAATGGTTACAGGAACTGGGCATGGCTAGTCTAGTGAAGAGAAGGACCAGGGGAGGCATAACAGCAGTCTTCCAATATTTGAGGGGCTGCCACAGAGAAGAAGGGGTCAAGCTGTTTTCCAAGGCACCCGAAGGCCAGACAAGGAATAATGGATGGAAACTGACCAAGGAGAGATTCAACCTAGAAATGAGGAAGAACTTTCTGACAGTGAGAACAATCAACCAGTGGAACAGAAGTTGCCTTTGGAAGTTGTGGGAGCTTCATCACTGGAGACTTTCAAGAAGAGACTGGACTGCCATCTGTCAGAAATGGTGTAGGGTCTCCTGCTTGAGTGGGGGGGTTGACTAAATGATCTCCAAGGTCCCTTCCAACTCTGTTAATCTAATCTAATCTAAATCCTTTACAAGTAAATTAAAATCTCTCCCCTTTGGTTTTTGTTTCCCCTTTCTCTTCTAATCGATGTCTTTTGACACCATTGTAACATATTGCTTTTATTATTGTATTGTGTAATTTTATTGCAGACTGCTTTCAGATGCATTTCTATGGGAAACGGAATAGAATTATATTAAAAACATAAATAATGGGCTTTTGTCTGTTTCAATCACAGAATTGTAGAGCTGGCCTCGCTTTCAATAACAAAGTTTAGGGAGCCTGAACAGTGTGGCTTGGAAGTTTCCAGCCTTCATTCAAATCAAAGTTGGAGCTTTCTTCTAGGACTGCAGTCACCTGAATGAAGTGGTGTGGGACAATTGGTGGCCATCTCTGGAGGACGGGTGGAGATGAAAACAGCTGAAGTCACAGCAAAAATGGGCAGAACCACAACTTTCCTCCATTTGTTGGTTTGGATCAAACAACCCTTTCTCTTACCTATGGAGATTCTCCATCATCCAGATCATGGTTATCACACAAGTGCTTTTTGCAAAAGGCAACTGGACTTTTTTGGGTTTTTTCGTTGAAAACCTTTCACTTCTTATCTACGAAGCTTCTTCAGTTCTGACTGAATGGTGGGGAATGGAAGGATTGCAAAGGACTGCAAGGAATATAAACCTGTGATCTGCAACTCCATAACAATCTGGTTTGGTTCTGCAACCCAACAAGACAGACACAGACTTCAGAGGATAATTAGAATTGCAGAAAAAGACAATCACTACCAACCTGCCTTCAATTGAGGACCTGTATACTGCACAAGTCAAAAAGAGGGCTGTGAAAATATTTACAGACCCCTCACATCCTGGACTGTTTCAATTCCTACCCTCAAAACGACGCTATAGAGCACTGCACACCAGAACAACTAGACACAAGGACAGTTTTTTCCTGAACGCCATCACTCTGCTAAACAAATAATCCCCTCAACGCTGTGAAACTATTGACTAAGTCTGCATTACTATTAATCTTCTCATTGTTCCCATCACCCATCTCCTTCTACTTATGACTGTATGACTGTAACTTTGTTGCTTGTATCCTTACAATTTATATTGATATTGTTTCCTGATTGCTTACTTGTACCCTATGACTATTATTAAGTGCTGTACCTTATGATTCTTTATGAATATATCTTTTCTTTTATGTACACTGAGAGCGTATGCACCAAGACAAATTCCTTGTGTGTCCAATCACATTTGGCCAATAAAAAATTCTATTCTATTCTATTCTATTCTATTCTATTCTATTCTATTCTATTCTATTCTATTCTATTCTACTCTACTCTACTCTACTCTACTCTACTCTACTCTACTCAATTCTTTCCATTCCCCACCATTCAGTCAGAACTGAAGAAGCTTCTTGGATGAGAAGCAAAATGTTTCCAAGGAAAAAGCCAAGAAAATCCAGTTGCCTTTAGAAAAGCTCCTTTGGGACCATCCTTTCTCTCTTTTTTCTCTTCCCCATCCACTGTTTCTCATCTCCTGCTATGCAGACAGCCACACCACCCTCTGCCTCTCCTAGCCATGAATCTGAACAGGTCGCCAACTGGAAGCCATGGCTCCTAATGTCCATGTGCGATTTATATGCATTGCCTTTCCTATTTCAAGGACAGGTGGTAGATGACATTCCTGCAGAAGCTATCCCTGCCTTTGTAGCCGCTAACAAAGAAGACTCACCAATACTTTAGTTTTTGCTGAAGAGATACATTAATACAGGTCCGCAATGCCCTGTCTAATATGTACTTTACCACTAAAAAAAAAATGGAATTGCCAATAGGCACCTATGGCTAAGTGGCAGAGTATATCTCAACTCTCTTGCACACCTTTCTTTACAGCCACTTACCATATTTTTTGGAGTATAAAATGCACTTTTCCCCCTCCCATAAAAGAGGGTAAAAATTTGGGTGTGTCTTATACACCGAATGTAGCCAAAAAGGCGAGGCACAGAAGTGGCGATGATCTGTGGCAATCCCTGCAGCCTGGAACAGCTGATTGGGGGTATTCTGGAGGCTGATCCACCCGCCAATCAGCTGCTCATGCTGAATCAGGCTGCAATAATGTGCTGAAGCTGACCTGGCTGTTTGCTATTTGCTGCAAGGACTGTCAGAGTTTGCAGCAGCAATCACATCCAGAAAGCACACACAAGTAACTGATTCAGCAGGATTCAATAACTTCTCTTTATATATAATGTAAATATACAATACCAAAAGCAGGTTTTCCAATACAAGCAAAACACAAGCAGAGGAGAGGAGTTTCAGTTGCAGTTTTAGTTCAGAGATCAGCACAGCATGCAGCTTTAAAAGAGTTGAGCTAAGCCACACCAAGGCTCCTTGCTGTGTCCTTCCTTGTTGCTCACACAGCAAATACTGTTTCAGTTTCCAAACAGCCCTCAACTCTCTCACACACTGAAACAACGCTAGCCAGATGAATACCGATGGATGCTGGTAAGCAGAGGCAGAACTTTTTTTCTTATTTTCCTCCCCAAAAACTAAGGTGCATCTTATACTCCAGAGCATTGTATACTCCGATAAATATGGTAGTTTGTAAGCTGGATGGAAATTAAATACATAAAGACCTTCACAGAAAATTGCATGCTTGAATTGACCCTATGTAGATACTTACCCATTCTCTGACCCATTACATGAACATCAAGTATTGAAAAAGACATGGAAAAAAAAAAAACATTTCTCTGTGACCCATCATGGTACAGCGACGTGCAGCCTCTGCTGAAGTCATTAACTGCATACTGTGACGCAGAAACAATTTGCTCCTTTGATCTCCTTTATTGATTATGCACGTTTTTTTTTTAATTTAATTAGTTAGCTTGGGCACTTAGATATCCACACATATAGATAATAGATGGGCGACCAGACTGGAGAGCTTCTCTTTGCAAGAGCAATTTGCCAAATCACTTCCTAAGAACAGAGCTGAATCAGATGCTTTATAGGGCCTCTCCCAACTCTACAGTCTTCCAAACTCCTAGAAGCAGGACATGACCATCTCTAGAAGCATAAAAGAGCATAAGGAGCATTTTATGCAGAATCTAAGAGAGCCCAGGAGTTGATGGAACACATACGCTGAAGGAGATGTGGGGAAAAAAGTGCTTGAGTCCTGTGGGAATACACCTTCCAATCTACTCCCATTGCTTGAAGCCCAGAGAGAAAATTGTCCAACATCAATAATAGTAGGCCACAGTAACTACAATAGTGGCCAAAATTGTGGAACCCTTTTGGGAAAAGTGTATTTTCTAAAACTAGCTAATAACTCCACTAACTAGTTTGTGGGGGCAATAAACTGACTTTGTATAAATATACAAAAGTATTAAGGCTATTGCTTAACGCATTGTAAGCTGCCCTGAGTCTCCGGAGAAGGGCGGCATATAAATCAAATTAAAAAATAAATAAATAAAATAATAACACCACTTTTTTTTTGGAGTAGTACCATAAAATTATATATCAATGGAAAACTAATTTAATCAAGAATGTAATGCAATAACTTTTATGAAGGATTTGCTATTAGAATAGCAATTACAATATAAAGAAGAAAAGGGAAACAGGTAGAAAAAAATGAGATCTACAAAAATTATCACCATAGAAAAATGAGATATACAAAAATCATCACCATGTCAGTTAATAATTAGTTGGGCAACCTTTAGCATGAATTACAGCCTTACAACATCTTCACATGGAGTGAACCAAGTCTTTTAGTTCTGCAGCTGTTATCATGTGAAACCAAGATTGAATGATGGCTTCTATTAACTGGGTTTTATTGCTGGGTTGCTTCTGACTAACAAGTTTCTTTAGTCGGCTCCATTGATTTTCAATTGGGTTAAGATCTGGGCTATTCCCAGGCCATTCCAGCAGTGGAATAAGATTATCTTAAAACTCCCACCGAAAAAAAGTGGTGTTATTAGCCATCAAACCTCAAAAATACACTTTTCTCAAAAGGTTTCCATAATTTTGGCCACTACTGTATGAATGAATTACTCCTTAACTGCCTTGTTTTGATACAGTGCCACAAGAGTATTATTGTCACAGGCATTTTACTCAAGATTCAGGGCATTTTGTTCTCAAGAAAATCTTTTCTGACAATCAGAATGTCTGACTAAACCACTGTCTAAGAGCAAAACATAAAATTAAGTTATGTTCCAGAAATACAATTTTTCAAAGTGATCCCTCAGTTCAATACAACGGTATGGATTTCAGTGATTAAAAACAAACAGAGCCTTAACGCATAATCTATATTTTTCAAAGAAAGTGCTAACTGCTCTTTAAATTTCATCTTGTGCTTTAACTCCAATTGGAGAAAAAAATAAAATAAAAACGGTGGGGTGCAAATATGCACAACTGTTTTGAAAGCTTCTTATTTGCATTGTCCTGAGGGAGTCCACTAGCCCAAATGCTAGGAAGCCACAATATTTTCTATATTCCCAACAAAATGCAAGAGAGGCTGGTGAAAACATACTTAAAACATGAAAGCTATAATTAGATTCCTCAACAATTTTCTTCTTTGGTGCAACCACCTCAGTCCATGAACTACAACAGTAAGTTAGGTAAAGGAAACAACTCTTTCATGGCAATCACCAGCACTCTGTCAAAACTGGGTTTAATGGTCAATTATCTCCGTCATGATTAACAGATTAACAGAGTTGGAAGGGACCTTGCAGGTCATCTAGTCTAACCCCCCACCCAAGCAGGAGACCCTACACCATTTCTGACAAATGGCAGTCCAGTCTCTTCTTGAAAGTCTCAAGTGATGAAGCTCCCACAACTTCCAAAGGAAACTTCTGTTCCATTGGTTGATTGTTCTCACTTTCAGAAAATTTCTCATTTCCAGGTTGAATCTCTCCTTGTTCAGTTTCCATCCATTATTCCTTGCTTGGC
Organism: Pituophis catenifer annectens; assembly: GCF_029215685.1. NCBI lineage: Eukaryota > Metazoa > Chordata > Lepidosauria > Squamata > Colubridae > Pituophis > Pituophis catenifer. The sequence continues at coordinate 92,693,501 of NW_027256886.1, read as the reverse complement.
CTTTAAGTGCCTTGGAAAACAGCTTGACCCCTTCCTCTCTGTGGCAGCCCCTCAAGTATTGGAAGACTGCTCTCATGTCTCCCCTGGTCCTTCTCTTCAGTACATTAGTCATGCCCAGTTCCTGCAACCGTTCTTCATATGTTTTAGTCTTCAGTCCACTAATCAACTTGGTTGCTCTTCTCTGCACTTTTTCTAAAGTCTCAACATCTTTTTTATAGTGTGGTGACCAAAACTGGATACAGTACACTAGGTGTGGTCCTACTAAGGCTTTATAGAGTGGCTTATAAAGGCTTTTCCAAGAGGTCCATCTGTCATTTAGAGCGGCCAGCATTTGAAGATTACCTCTTCTCCAGCATATCTCCTTGGTTGCATTAATCAAACCAGGCCAACAAAATTGATCATGTACAGTGACCATGAGTGTGGTCAAAAATGTCAAGCCACGATGGTCACAGATAGAAACAGGAAGAGCTTTTATCAAACCATCGTGACCATTTTGACTCTTGTGACCACGCGCCGGTAACATCCAATAGCAATTTCATGTTTTTAATATTTTCATCCATCTCAACAACAAAATGTCTTTTCATCCCAATTGTTGCATTTTACAATAGATGTAGACTCCATGCTGTTTTACTGAAAAAAAGACAATATCCAGAGTCAATCTGGACTTCGGCTTTTGAACCACTCCTGGCTGGCCCTGCCCACCCTGTCCCGACCCTCCCAGAAATCCCCACACAGCCCATTTTGGATGCAGGTAAGTGTAGGGCATGCGCAGAGGCTCAGGGAGGGCGAAAAACAGATCTGCTGGAAATTCAGGCCTCCGAAGCCTGGGGAGGCCATTTTCACCCTCCTGGAGGATTGAGAAAAGCCTCCAGAGCCCGGGGAGGACATAAACAACCCCCACTGCCATAGTGCAGGAGACTGACTTGGCCACGCCCACCATGGCCACGCCCAACCAGCAACCGGGCAGAGAACCCCTTGCTAAATTTTTTGAAGCCCACCCCTGAGGAAGCCTCCCACTTATTAAGCCTTTCTCTACAAAGAAGAGGATTAGCAAGTCAATGGAGGTGGTGAGTCTGGCCTATTTGAAGTTCACACTTGAAAATTAAAAAAGTGTACATTGCTAAGATTCCTGGCCCATGCTAGACAAGGGGATTACAATGCCAACTATTCTCAGTCGCAGTGGGTTGGGAAAAACTATCACTGTTGCTTTCTCACTGATTCTTTATTGTTAGAATTTGCATTTCCCAATTATAAACTCTTGTTTTTTTTAAAAAAAATACCCCGTTCCTTGAACAGGCTTTTTAAAACAAGCCTTATTCACCTCTAATTTTAATAGGACGGAATAAAAAGCCACTCACAAGGGTTACAACTCAAGATAAAGCAAGCCAAAGTCAATGGGCCCTTCAAAATAGACTGTGCATACATTTATGAGTAAATTCTCCATTGACGTCTTGCCAAATTCCCATAAAATCCCAATATTTGGCATTGGCCGTTCCTTTCACCATTTTAACTTCCCTTGGCAGAATTTGTCATGTTTTAATTGAAAGGAGAATGCAAAGTTCATCTTCATTAGTTCATGTATACAGTGTCATCTCTTCATAATATAATTTCCAGGGCAAAATGTCTCTGAATAGGTTGGGAAATGCTGCTTTATTCAGGATAGAACTAGGAAAAATGCATAGTGGCCATTAAGTTCAACATTACCCTGTTTCCCTGAAAATAAGACATCCCCTGTTAATAAGCCCAATCAGGTTTTTGAGCGCATGTGCTAAAATAAGCCTCCCCCCTAAAATATTTAAATGCAGAGCTGGAAATCAGGTAAGATGGCAAGAGGAACCCCATCTTGCTTCACGCACCCCAAAATAATAAGACCTTCCCGAAAATAAGGCTTATCTTGGGGTTCAAAAAAATATAAGACAGAGTCTTATTTTCGGGGAAACACGGTAGGTCTTCAGGACAACAAGCCAGATGCATAAAGAGTCACTTTACCTGTTACAACTGATATTTAGAAAGTAACAAAGGTGGGATAAAAACTAACAAATAATTAAAATAAATTAAATGAAGGTGGGCAAAAGTTGAACTATCTTCATTAACAGCCATTGGCATGTTTGTTTGTTTGTTTGTTTGTTTGTTTGTTTGTTTATTTATTTATTTATTTATTTATTTATTTATTTATTTATTTATTTATTTATTTATTTATTTATTTATTTATTTATTTATTACATGTATTTATATGCCGCCATTCTCCCGAAGGACTCAGGGCAGCGAACACAAGTTAAGAAACAAGTACAATAAAATCATAATTTAATCCAAATAATTAATTAGTAGTAAATAATAAAACCCAGAATCAGTCTCAACCTATTTGTTTGAAAAGCCAAGTCTTCAAGTCTCAACGGAAGGAGCGGAGATCAGGAGTCATCCGGAGCTCAGTAGGTAATTCATTCCAGAGGGTGGGAGCACCCACAGAGAACGCCCTACCCCTGGGCACAGCAATGTTAATTCATGATTTTCTCTAAACCTTCCTTCAAATCATTGCCAATGCCACAGATTGTACCAAACAATTCCATCAATCAACTAATCAGAAAAGGTCAAAAAAAATAACTTTCTCTCACTTGAAGATACTCTCCATTCACATTTCCTACACTTACTTGACTAGAAAGGCAATAGGACACCAATTAGGCAAATAAGAATAAAAGAAAGTATGGGAAAGACAAAAAAGGAGACCCTTCCTCCCTTCCTCCCTTGACCTTCCTTCCTTCAACTTTCTTGACTATCTTTCCTTGACCTTCCTTGATCTTCCTTGACCTCCTTTGACTTTCCCTCTTTGACCTTCCTTCCTACATCTTCCTTCCTTCAACTTTCTTGACATTCCTTCCTTGACCTTCCTTGACCTTCCTTCCTTCCTTCCTTCCTTTCTTCCTTCCTTCCTTCCTTCCTTCCTTCCTTCCTTCCTTCCTTCCTTCCTTCCTTCCTTCCTTCCTCACTATTAATTCTTCTCCAGTAAATACTCCCCCTCTCTCTAGCTGATCCTGTGATTTCTGGAAACCATAGGAGAATGTGTGGGCCTATTGCTAGGCAACTCTCTTCCAAGTCTGACACAGAACTAAAATATTTGAATTTGATAGTGTTCAAGCATAAACTGAATAATCATGTCAGGATATAGTCCCAAAATACTTGAAGACCGTAGTCCTGCAATTAAACTACACATGCAAGAAATACTCAGATCAATTTATGGAAATAAGCAGTTCACGGTCTGAATGATCAAAGTTGAACTATCTTGAACTTCATTGCCCAGATGGATTGAAAACCCATTTTAGTGTTGTAAAATAAATTTATGCAGCACTGACACATTCCTAATCTACATGCTATTTAAAAGATAAACTTTTTCCTTATAGTGCCCATTTCCAAGCATATGAAATATCTTCTTCCTAAAATAATATTTATTTCATTTTACAAAGTCAATTTACTAAACTGGTAATGATGCCAGTCCTAAAAGTGTTTTGTCACTCATTAAAACCACAGTTTCTTCTAGAAAGCAGATTTAAAAACTGAGGAAATTCCTTCACCGGATTTTTTTTTTTTGGGGGGGGGACACATAATAAAAGTTTTACCCATGAATTTCAAAGTTTCAAAGAGGTGAAGGTTCAACTTCTCTTCTGTCTCAGCTCCATCTTTGGTGCCCAAGAGTCAACTTGCCTCCTAGTGCTGACTTAGGTACAGGGAAGTCTGTACTGATCAAAATCCATAAGATCACACATTTCCTCTGACTATCAAAGTAAATGTTTTAGGCATTTCCTAGAAAGCTAAAATTAGCTGATCAAAAAAGCTAAATTTCAAAAGCTAAAAGCATCAAAGGAAGCTTTCCCAGAGAGAAGACAGAACCAAAATTATAGATCATATCAATCATCCTCAAGTTTGTACCCTTGATATCCCGGGAACTAGATTACAGAAGACTTCATTATAGGGGTGGGATTCAGAAATTTTAGCAACCAGTTCTCTGCCCGGTTGTTGGGTGGGCATGGCCCTGGTGGGCGTGGCCTACTTGGCCTCACCATGGGGGGTGGTGTTTTTGGCCTCCCCAGACTCTGGAGGCCCTTCAGAGGTCGGAAATGGGCCTATTTTTGGACTACCGGTACTTGCGGTAGGCCCATTTTTTGCCCTCCCCAGTCTCCGGAGGCTTTCCTCGAGTCTCTGGGAGGGTGAAAACAGCCTCCCCCAGGCTCCAGAGGCCCTCCAGAGGCCAGAAACGGGTCCATTTGCAGACTTCCAGAGTTTCCGGTAGGCCTATTTTTTGCCCTCCCAGAGCCTCCACGCGGGCCCTGCATCACCTGGCATCCAAAACAGGCTGCGTGGAGACTCCTGGGAGGGGAGGGGCAGGGTGGGAGGGGTCAGCCAGACCTTGCAACAACCGGTCCAGCGAAGCAGATTAAAATTAACATCCGGTTCGCCCAAAAAAGTCCGAACCGGCTGAATCCAACCCCTGCTTCATTATGACATTAACACATTTTTAAAAAGTTACATCTTTTTTATATCAGAGATCCAGAAACAGCATCTCCATCAAGGAGAGGCTTTTTGGCAGGAAATCACAAGGTGCTAATTTGTAGTAAGATTTTTTTTCCCCCATGGAAGGAAAGAAGGAAAGCCAAGTAAGCAGGCTAAATTCTCTAAATATAGCTATATAATAATGTGGACTGAAACATAGAAATAACTTTTTTTTTTTTTTTTGGTGCAATGTAGAAATTGAATTGGCCATTTCTCCCGAAACTTGCAGAGTTCAGCAGAATCCTAGAGAAATTCCAAACCTATATTTATTTCCCAGCAATGGAATGTGTTTCGATCATTTTGCTAGCACATGGAACTGTGCAGCTATAATTATATGCTGCAGATGATTAAAACTGTCCTAAATACATACAGAAAAGTGACTTTATTTTGCTTGGAGCAGAACTGTAGCATTTTATATATATGAAAAAAATTGAAGCATAACTGACACACTGGTTTGTTTCCTGGTATAATTCCTAGTGTAAATCTTCTTAATTTCATTTGCTGCCCTTGGAACTCCAACCTCCGTTGTATTCCATAAATATTTAGACAGTTTCCTTCCAACTTCCCCCCTTTTTGAATACTGAAGCAGGCAGCAGAGAATAAAATGAACTATTGCAATAATGGAATTTAGGACTGGCCATGAATGCCTAAAATCCTCTATTTGTCAAGCAATGTTCACCGGAATTAAAGAAATCGTTACTGAGCTCCAGGACCCTACTGTGTTTCTTAATGAGTAGTAAAGCTATACAATGACGGTAACAAATACGGTTAATCAAATATGCTTTAATGTTTTAACAACCGGGAAAATCAATAGCTGAACAAATCCTAAAGACTTGAAACATAAAATTTAAGAAGTGGGAGGATAAAGATAACTTTTTATCATGGAAGCCTGATTTCTACTACAATCCCTGAACTTAAGATTCTTATTAGTCATTTATCATATCCTAGATATATTTCCCCATAATTTCATCCGGGCAGCGTTTCTCAAACTTGGCAACCTTAAAACATGTGGACTGGAACAAGCTGACTGGGGAATTATGGGAATTGAAGAAGTAATGGGGTATGTCTAGTCTAGTGAAAAGAGGGAGTAGGAGGTGACATGATAGTAATGTTCAAAATTTCAGGGACTGTCACAGAGAGGAGATGTTTAACCAGGGGTGAAATGCTTCCGGTTCGGACCGGATCACTCGATCCGGTAGCGATGGCGGCGGGTGGTTCAGAGAACCGGTAGCAAAAATCCCTCCCCACCCCCATGCCCAGCTGAGCCGCACAATCATCAGAGGCTTTTTATTTTATTTTTAAAAGCATTTTTTCTACAACCTCTTCGGCTGAAAAAATGCTTTTAAAAGTAAAAACAAAGCCTCTGCCGATCAGGCAAGTCAGCTGGGATCATCAGAGGCTTTAAAAAAAAGAAAAGCCTCTGCCAATCAGGCAAGTCAGCTGGGATCATCAGAGGCTTTAAAAAAAAAGAAAGCCTCTGCCAATCAGACAAGTCAGCTGGGATCGTCAGAGGCTTTAAAAAAAAAGAAAAGCCTCTGCCAATCAGGCAAGTCAGCTGGGATCATCAGAGGCTTTAAAAAAAAAAGAAAAGCCTCTGCCAATCAGGCAAGTCAGCTGGGATCATCAGAGGCTTTAAAAAAAAAGAAAAGCCTCTGCCAATCAGGCAAGTCAGCTGGGATCATCAGAGGCTTTAAAAAAAAAGAAAGCCTCTGCCAATCAGACAAGTCAGCTGGGATTGTCAGCGTCTTTTAAAACCATTTTTAAACAACCTCTTCAGCCAAAGAGGTTGTAGAAAAAAATGATTTTAAAAGTAAAAAAAAACCAGTTGGCCACGCCCACTGAGTCATATTACTCCCCCACCAAGCCACGCCCACAGAACCGGTAGTAACAAATTTTACATTTCACCACTGGGTTTAACCTATTCTCCAAAGAACCTAAAGGCAGAGCAAGAAGCAACGGATGGAAACTAATGAAGGAGGAACCAATCTAGATCGTAAGAGAAATTTCCAGACAGTGAGAACAATCTATCAGTGGAACACAGTTGTAGGTTGCTACCGGTTCGCTCCGGATCGGGCAAATCAGTAGCAGCAGCGGTGGCAGGCTTCTGCGCCCAAAAGCGAACCGGTAGCAATGGGTTTTGAAACCCGCCTCTGGTGGAACGGCTTGTCTCCAGAAGTTATGGATGCTCCATCACTGGAGGTTTTCAAGAAGATGGCCATTTGTCTGGAATGGTATAGAGCAATGATGGCTAACCTTTTCCAGACCGAGTGCCCAAAGCGCACGCACTCAAACCCCCAAAATGCAAGGCACATGCAGCCCCCCCACCATGTGCCCTGCCCCCATGCATGTGTAGCAGAGACCTGATGACTAGCTGGCCAGTGGGAGGCACGAGCGCATGTGCGGCAGAGCTGAACTTGGGCAACGGCTCACGTGCCTCACAGAGAGGGTGCTACATGCCACCTGTGGCACGCATGCCATAGGTTTGCCATCATGTGTATAGGGTTTCCTGCTTGAGCAGAGAATTGGACTCCAAGGCCCCTTCCAAGTCTATTATTCTGTTAAGTCCACGTGTCTTAAGGTTGCCAAGTTTGACAAACTGTGATGTAAGGGATTTTGGGACAGTTAGGCACAACTAACATAAAACATGCCACCAATTATTAATTAATTAATTTATTATTCATATTTCTATGCCGCCCACTCTCCGAGGACTCTGGGTGGCTTACACCAAAGACAGTATACTAAATAGCATATTGCCCCCAACAATCTGGGTCCTCATTTTACCCACCTACCCACCTCAGGATGGAAGGCTGAGTCAACCTTGAGCCGGTGAGATTAAAATCTAGCAGACACTTTTCTTCTGGTAGTCAGTTGAAAATCAAGAACCACTTTATGTCCCAAAGGAGATCAGGAGTCCATGGGATAGGGCACCGATCACAGGTAAAAGTTTTGATTTAAGGATCTTTTTCTGGAGTGAATTTGAGGCATGGTGGAATACGAGCTATATTTTTGACTTGGAAAATGTCCTAGGTTTATCTGGCTTCCAAGGAAGAGGTTTTGCATTAACACTGTTGGCACTGAAGGACTGGGAGGCTTCCCAATGCTTCATGCCAAGCCTGTTGCTGTCTTGAGATGACAAGCGTGCACAGCGTGACCCTCATCTGCCAAGTCAGCAAATGCAGGCACCACGCTCATGCTCAGATAGGGTTGTTGGCCCACCAAGGTTCCTCTGCTGCCAACTGGCTGGACCGAACCAGAATCTCCAGATGTAAAAGAAATGGTTCACCTGGACCAGTCAGAGCAAAAACAAAGGGATGCTGCTCTCCAAAATGCCAGCAATTGTTCTACCTCCCTTGGAAGCTGCTAAAAACCATTATATCTGTACTCTTTGTTTGAGTTCAAGCAGCCATTGCCAATAACAGCTCACAGCTTCTCAGGAAGGGGTGTGTGGGTGTGGCTTTCTGTGTGGGATTTCAGTTGCCGAACATATGCACAGGAGATAGAACAGGGTATCGAGTAGGGGCAGATAATCCTGGATAAGGGCTATTTAAGTGACTGCTAACAGTCATCATTGCTCTGATGTTGATTCTTCATCACTACCACCACCATATCATACCTATCTGAATGTTCAACAAAATAAGAAGTAGAGTTCATCTTGATTTGGATCAAACCCACTGCGGATAAGGGGGGGGAAGACACCGGTTACTTTTCTTCCTCAAATTAACCCCCCTTTTTGCAATCTAATTTAGGACATCCTGTTCAGGGTTTAACAGAGCTTGCAAATCACAGCTTCCTCCCTGTTTTGAGTTAAACTTCAAAATATGTAGAGAGAAGTAGAATCTTAATGGCCAGGGAAATTAAACAGACAAGAAAGATTTCAAATAAAAATGAGAAAACATTGGAGACGACATTACAAGAATAGGGCAAAATCAAAGCAAAGCATACCTAGCCTGCTCTCGAGTTTCCATAGTCCAGGGGGGATGGGAAACCGGTGAAACAGCATGGCAGCCAAAGACAGATATACATTCCAGACTTATCCCTCTCAAGGCTGTATCCCAGGGTTACCCACACCGGCTGGAGGGGAGTGACCACTACAACCCACGAAATTGCTCCGTTGTGAATGTGATTGATGACACACCCTGGGGGGAGGGGGAAAACAGGGTCATGATTGGGGCATAAATTACGTAGGGTCAGAGCTGGCTTCACTTGGTAACGTGCCAACATGAAGCTCCTAATAAATAACTGGATTTCTTTTGAAGTTTGGCTCGAGGCTCATGATTTAATTAGGGCATCCGTGGGAACCCTGACAGCTGGTTTCTGAGCCCACGGACAGCTTGATTCAGTAAGGCACAGCTCTTCAGTGGAAAAGTAGCAGATGGAATTAGGAAAGGGCTAGAAGGGGATTGACCAAGATTTCTTGGAATGAGAAAGCCTTGTTTGGATCATGTATGTGGAGCATCTTGGCTCAATTCTTCTGAAACTCAGATGTAACTTTGGCCAGTTAAACAAAGAACAGGATAGATGGATATGTATATGTGATGAACCTCTGAATGAGTGAAACTTTTAGTCCAGGAGTTTAGTGGTAAAGCTGCTGTTGTCTGAATTATCTGGGTAAAGAAAAACAAATAGATATTCCACTGGCTTTAGTGTGATGAATGATTCTAGACAAAAGACAATATACATTTCAGAATGCTTCATCAGATGCAACGCCACACTATGCTTTGTCTGATGTTTACTATCACTATTCAGTGTGAGGAACTGAAATTGGATACAATCTGACAAGGGCTGTTAATCTTGTCTAATAAATATACAAAAATAAAAAATGAGAAACTTTAGCCAAAGGTATCTTGGGTTCTTTGGCCTCATGTTATCTGTTCAGAAATCTGTCTTCACTGCCCTGCATTAAACTCCCCTAATTCCAAAGGAAAAGATTATATCAGAAGATTTGGCAGAGAAGCACAATTTACAATGAACGGGGAGAGTCCATAAAACCTTAACATGAATCCAGCCTCCCCTTTCCACAGAAATTGAAACTCCAATTCCAGACTTGGGAATTGTGGCCCCAATACCTACAGACTGCTACAATTATTAAAGTCATCACAGCAAGTCGGTCTCAGCTTCCCATAGATAGCATGGATCCAACACAGCTGAAATTCAACTCTTGAAAATTTAATTATAAATTACGGATGGCACCCCAATTTAAAAGGGCAGGAAAGAAAAATGGGCGCTGTCATGATCTCATACAGCTTTAAAGGCAAACATGATCTGAATATTTACTATTGTTCCTCACCTCATCACTTTGAACACTTGAATTTCAAGAAGGAAACAAGATTCCTTCCTCACAAAAGAATTTGAGGGTTGAAGGTTTTACTCCTTGTGGAAGTGATTTGCTGAAAACAAACACAAAGTACATCCACATAACCAGCAGGAAGAGCACCAAAACAGTGGGGAAACAGCCATTCTCTAGTAAATTTGCAGTTGATAAAGTGACAGAAACTTCCAAACTTGAACTGAATTTATTAAAGGGCACCAGACCTGAGTACTCCTGGGGATTCAGATTCATTGTAAGAAGCCAGAATTTGCACAGTTACTTGGAAAAGGGACACTTGGGAAAGTGACACCACTTCTAACTGACTGACTGTCAGTAGTGTCGGTCAAATGAGAGATAAATGACAGTTTTCTAAACAGATGTTCCCCATAGATAGATAGATAGATAGATAGATAGATAGATAGATAGATGACAGAAAGAGAGATAGACAGATAGAAGATAGAAGATAGAAGATAGATGACAGATAGATAGATAGATAGATAGATAGATAGATAGATAGATAGATAGATGATAGATAAATGGATAGATAGATGATAGATAGATGATAGACAGACAGACAGACAGACAGACAGACAGACAGACAGACAGACAGAAGATAGAAGAACAAAGACAGAAGACAGAGGACAGAAGATAGATAGATAGATAGATAGATAGATAGATAGATAGATAGATAGATAGATGATAGAAAGAAAGAAACATAGATAGATAGATAGATAGATAGATAGATAGATAGATAAGATAGATAGATATAGATAGATAGATGATAGACAGACAGATAGAAGATAGAAGATAGATAAATAGATAGATAGATGATAGATAGATAGATAGATAGATAGATGAAAGAAAGAAAGAAAGAAAGAAAGAAAGAAAGAAAGAAAGAAAGAAAGAAAGAAAAAGAAAAAGAAAGAAAGAAAGATAGATAGATAGAAGATAGATAACAGGCAGGCAGGCAGGCAGATAGACAGATAGAAGATAGATGACAGATAGATGACAGATAGATGACAAATAGATGATAGATAGATGATAGATAGATAGATAGATAGATAGATAGATAGATAGATAGATATAGATAGATGATAGACAGACAGACAGACAGATATAATATAGAAGATAGATAGATAGATAGATAGATAGATAGATAGATAGATAGATAGATAGATGACAGAAAGAGAGATAGACAGATAGAAGATAGAAGATAGATGACAGACAGACAGACAGATGACAGAAAAAGAGATAGAGATATAGACAGGCAGACCAACATATAGGCAGAGGATTTAGAGAGTGATAAACATAATTTCTTTTGGGAATTCTAGTTTTAGCTTTGGCTCAAAAGTGAAAAAATTGAGTCTTAAACTGTCCTCAGTTCTAATACTAAACCTGACCTCCTATTGAAATGGTTACTGTTGCCTTCTGGCAGAAGATACAGAACAATTAAAACTCGGACCACACGTTTTCTGAATAGTTTTTATCCCAGAGCTATAATTGCACTCAACAATGAACTAAAGGGCCACCATCAGTGAGCTGTTGGACAGCATTACTTGGTCTGTTGTGTGGATGTTTGGGTGGTTTAGGGGTGGGGAATTGTGGTGGGTGGGAGTGTGTTTGGGGATTGTTATGTGTGTTGAACCTGGTCTTTGGGTGTTAAGTGAATTCCGTTGTATGGGTATAATGTGTATACACATACAATGACAATAAAGTCATTTATTATTATTTATTATTTATTTACTTGACTCTCCTTTCAATTTCAGCTTATACCATGAAATCTTCATTCTCTCCCTCTCTCCCTGTCTACCTACCTACTTACCCATCTGCCTATCTACCTATCTTTCTCCACCTTAAAAGGGCAGAACAGAGGTTTCCAACAGAATCTAGTTTGAGAACAAATATGGTGATTTTCTAAAGATGCAGCTTGGCTTCAAAAGTGACTACTTGCCAAACTGAAGCACTGTAGTCTTCTTTAGACCCTCCACTGATGAGAGGCAGCAGGCTGCCCCTATGTTTTCCAGTATGGCATTAAAAAAAATCCCCATCAAATAAATCCCCAGCATGAATGGACTTTGCTAAATGCCTGCTGCCATTTTCATTAGTTATTGAGAGGCAGATGTCAAAATATTGTATCAGGTTGACGGTCTCCTAAATTATTCCAATGGGTTTCAACCCTGTGAAATATGCTGCTAACGGAGAGAACAGAGCTATTTTATTATATATTAAGGCAGCAACCATGCAATTTTATTGTATATGAAGGCAGAAATCATTCTGGTTGTCGCTTTTGATAAAAAAAAAATGCAATGAAGCTGGAAAAGTGAGGAAGAAGGCAACGCAAAGTCTTTGTTTAGAATACATGGCTAAAATATTTGGAGTTCTTTAGTTCAGAAAGAATACAACTGATGATGGATACAACAGGTGTATAAAATCATGAGTGGCATGGCGAACATGGACAATAAGAAATGTTTCTCCTTCTTTCAAAAGCAAGTGATGGTTTTATCATGTGGACAGAATGAAGGTTGCTGGAAGATGGGAAGGGAAGGTGAATGAAAAGAATGAGAAGAAAAGGAAGGCCAAGAAAGCTGTGGTTGCATGGAGTTGACAAGATCCTCAAAAGGAAAGAATAGAATAGAATAGAATAGAATAGAATAGAATAGAATAGAATAGAATAGAATGGAATGGAATGGAATGGAATGGAATGGAATGGAATGGAATGGAATGGAATGGAATGGAATGGAATAGGATAGAATAGAATTCTTTATTGGCCAAGTGTGATTGGACACAGAAGAAATTTGTCTTGGTGCATAGGCTCTCAGTGTACATAACAAGAAAAGATACGTTCGTCAGGAATCATAAGGTACAACCCTTAATGATAGTCATAGGGTACAAATAAGCAATCAAATCATATTAGGAACAGTCAGTATAAATCGTAAGGATACCAGCAACAAGAAGTGAGGATTGAAGAAAACCAAAGTTAAGGTGGGGGTATGTATAATGTTGGAAGCAAGAATAGAAAGGCCCAAAGACTTATAGAAAACAGTGTTGGTAGAAATAAATGGTGCATTTCTTTTTCTCTTCTCTCCCACTAATAATTTTATTTCCCATAGTTTGTCTGAACTTTGCAGAACGTTGCTTACATTTCTACAAATTTTGCTCTCAAGCATGGAGTAGAAGTGACTGGGCAGGGAGCCCATTAGCTTTATGCTGGCCACCCGTATCCTCACTAACCAGGTCAATTCAGCCACCAAAGAAAACATGTGCTGTTAAATCTTGCAACAGGGTGCTGTAAAGAGCTGTTCCTAATTAATCTTTTCCTTTTGCTGGTCTCAAAAAATGCAAGAGCCATCTTGCTTGGCTATTTTCCTTCCCAATAATAATAATGGCTTTGCAAGAGGTGTCAAAAATGTCTAAAGGGTGCTTTCTAGTTTTATTTTTAAGATGCACCAAGAGAGGTGCAAACAAAACCTGACACATATCCAGAGACCCTCAAGTTTTTATATGTGCTGACTGTCAAAAAAAGTTCAACAAAGCTCAACAAAGAATGTTCTTTCTGCGCAAACTCAGAAAGCTCAAACTGCCCAAAGAGCTGCTGATTCAGTTCTACAGAGGAATTATAGAGTCTGTCATCTGCACCTCCATAACTGTCTGGTTTGGCTCTGCAACCCAACAAGACAAACACAGACTTCAGAGGATAATTAGAACTGCTGAAAAAACAATGGCTACCAACCTGCCTTCCATGGAGGACCTGTATACTGCATGAGTCAAAAAGAGGGCTGTGAAAATATTTACAGACCCCTCGCATCCTGGACATAAACTGTTTCAACTCCTACCCTCAAAACGATGCTATAGAGCACTGCACACCAGAACAACTAGACACAAGGACAGTTTTTCCCGAATGCCATCACTTTGCTAAACAAATAATTCCCACAACACTGTCAAATAATTTACTAAGTGTATTACTATTATTATTTTCTTCCTTACTAGTATCTATTTCTTCCCGCTTATTACTATAACTATGTTGCTTGTATATTTCAATTATATTGTTTTTATTTGTTTCCTAGTATGATTTGATAGCTTATTAGTAACCTTGACTACCTTGACGAATGTAACTTGTCTTTTTATGTACACTGAGAGCATATGTACCAAAGACAAATTCCTTCTGTGTCCAATCACACTTGGCCAATAAAGAATTCTATTCTATTCTATTCTATTCTATTCTATTCTATTCTATTCTATTCTATTCTATTCTATTCTATTCTATTCTATCATGTGTAAATAACCAGGTCCACATGCAAAGGATTCAACAGACTCTCCCTGTTCGAATTGCCCCTCCCTCCTCCAATCTAAGAGGAGAGAGGATAAAAGAAGGAATTTATTTAACATAAACAATCTCTTCCCTGAAATGTCTCAAAACTTATTTCCTAAGTTTCTCGTTTGGTTTTATAACCCATGTCCAAAGAAAGGTAAGTCAGATTTTTATTAACACATTTTCAGTTATGCTTATAAGAATATTTGTAAGCACAGGTATATTCTGAAAGTAATAAAAATAGAATGTGATATATGGGAGTCTGAGCGGGAAAGGATTTTTCTAATATACAATTAACTGTTCTCCCTTTCCAGCTATTTTAAAGATGCTATGAGTAAAATTAAGCAGATAACATTCATCAGCTAAATGCTGTAATTCTGGGAAGCATCATTTAAGGTTGTGCATGGCACTGTGATTTTTTTTATTATTATTTATTCTTGGATGCAGAGTGCAAGAAGCAAAAACAAAGACTACAAGCTATTAGTTTTACCGAGTCTCATAATGACCACAAATTACTAGAAATACAACATTGGAGTCCCAGAGTTGGGACTGAATCTTTACTTATTATCATCAGTAATTGCCATAATGTACTGAACAGATTCTTTGAAGCCAGAGGAGCCGAGTGCCTCAAACCTTTCACCAACAGAAAATTAGCCATGTGTGTTGGGGATTATGGGAGTCATAGTCCAGCCCTTCTGGAGAATCTAAACTGGGACGTGCCAATCTGAAATGACTCCATGTGGCATAAGTATGATTTGGATTCAATAAAACTCTCACTTCCCTTTGACTTCCCAAATCAATTCAACATATTCTTCTGGAATTGGCTAATTAAACTCTCTTCACCTACTTCCAAAATGAATGTTTATTTCCATCAAAATTGTTCTGAATTTTCTCGGCCTCTTTTAATCTTAGCCAAACCTTGCTCTGTTTGACTACATTATTTGCATCTAGCCTTTTGTTTCTGTACAAATTATTCACTAGCTTCATCCTATCCTCATTTTTGCAACATTCCCTTATGCATATTTTTCTTCATCCACAGCCTCTTTCGCTTCATCATCCCACCAAGCATCGTTTTTCTTATTTCCCTTTAGGGCTGCATTGCTATTATCCTTCTCATCTTCTCATCTTTCCCACTACCTTCTCTATTGGTTTCTTATGAAATTATTACTTATTGTTTGTATCTTATGATTTATGATCTGTGACTTATCCCATACACACACACACACACACACACACACACACACACACACACACACACACACACACACATATCTCTCTCTCTCTCTCTCTCTCTCTCTCTGAAGGAAGCAGTTAGGTCTTTGCTAATATCACAGAGATTTTTTAGGGATGGGATGACTCAGCACAAGATCAAAAGAACATAGTCAGAAAAGAGGGAAAATGGTAGAATGCCCCTGCAAAGTGATATGTACATATTTTAGATATAGAATGTAAAAAGAAGCCAGAAATGCAGTGATTTTAAATGCATTTTATATTTCAGATTCTGCAGGTCACACTGCTGAAGAGAATGTCGCATTAATTTGGTTAATATGAACTGGACAAATGATCTAGTCTAGGTCACATACAGCATTTTTTACCAATGATAAGGATAGAGTTTTGTCATATCTAACCTAGTATACAAGCAGACCCAAAGTCCAATGCAATTGTTAGGTTTTTAAGGCAATGAGGTCATTCAAAGTGCATACATGTTCACATATGTGTTTTCATATACAGAATGTATTTTCCTGGGAACATGCTGCAGCCATGTGAGATATAGCTGCTTTAAAAAGTGTTAGACAGATGCTACCTGACTGTTCCTTTATGTTGTAAAACTCTTTTGCTTTTAAAACTAAAAGTACCCCAAAGACTTAACATGTAATAATCTATTCACAATCTTGCACCTGTGAATAGTAAAATTTTTAATGAATTCCTCTTAGTCTCTGATTATTTATTTATTACCGTAGTAAAATATATATTTCAATGAATAACTTAAATGTTCCAAAAATCAAGAACTCAATTTACCTGTCTTACACATCTGTTTGTAAAAAGCTAAAGCATCCTTCAGGTCAACCAAATATTTTTGTCTTTAGTTATCCACCATTTACTCAATTGTCTACATAAAACATTGTATATATTTGCTGATTACATTTAAGTATGTTCATTTTTGAAATTTTAAAATATAGTGTTAAAATTTTGGAGAAATATTGGAGAAAAGAAAGTAGCTAACAGTTATCTAATAATAGTTTTACTGTTATAAAGAAATATATACTCTTTCTAATATAATACTGCAAAACAGACAAGGGTGGATCCTAGCTCTCAGCTTCACCTATTACTTAAGTGGTGCTTTCGGTGGTGGGTTTCAAATTTTTTTTACTACCGGTTCTGTGGACATGGCTTGGTGGGTGTGGCATGGCTTTCTGGGTGTGGCTTGGTGGGCGTGGCAGGGGAAGGATACTGCAAAATCTCCATTCCCACCCCACTCGAGGGGAAGGTTACTGTAAAATCCCATTTCCTCCCGATCAGCTGGGACTCAGGAGGAAGAGAATAGATGGGGGCGGGGCCAGTCAGAATTTTTACTACCGGTTCTCCGAACTACTCAAAATTTCCGTTACCGGTTCTCCAGAACTGGTCAGAACCTGCTGAAACCCACCTCTGGGTGCTTTGGATACATAACTTTTAGTTCAAATTTACAGGCCTGGTAATACATGCATTGAAAGATTCAAGGTGTTGGTTGCCACCTTTAAAGCACTCCATGGCATAGGACCTGGGTACTTACGAGACCGCCTTCTGCCTCCGATAGCCTCCTATCAACCAGTACACTCCCACAGAGAGGGTCTCCTCAGGGTGCCGTTGGTTAGACAGTGTCGACTGGCGACCCCCAGGGAGAGAGCCTTCTCTGTGGGGGCACCTGCCCTCTGGAACGAGCTGCCCCCAGAGATTCATCAGATTCCCAACCTTCGTACCTTTCGCCGCGCCCTTAAAACATTATTATTCCATCAAGCAAGGCTGGCCTAAAATATTATTTTAATGGGTTATTTTATTTTAGATTATTGGCCAAACCATTTAATAATTTTAAATTGTTTTTAACTTTTATATTGTTGGTTTTTTATCTTGGCTGTACACCGCCCTGAGTCCTTCGGGAGAAGGGCGGTATAGAAATTTGAAAAATAAATAAATAAATAAAACACATAGTTTATAATGACCTGATTCGCACTGCCACATGCTAGAGTTGGATGTAGCCACAATCTGCAACTTGTTTCCAGCAAAACAAAAGTGTTAAATCTCATCCCTCTAATGTGTGAAGGGGGAGGAACCCATGGCTTAGACTTGCAATAACCAATCCTGATTTATTATTGCATCTGAGCCAGGTGCAGAGATCCATCATAAAGCCTACAGTCAACACCGTTGTGCTGCAGCAGAATAATGTGCATTTTTCCCAAGGACAACTCAAATACTCTTCTCTATTAAATCAGGGCTGCTTCTTTCAGTCGGTTCTTGTCTACAACCTTAGTTATTTAAAAAAACAAAACAAAATCAGAGTGGGATGGATAACGAAAGTAGAACAACGCTCAGACACGATCATGTATATTTTTAAAAAGCAAGATAATCTATAAAGAGAAGGGTAGCAGAAGCCAAGTTCTATTTCATTAAGATATTGAAAGAAAAAATTGGCAAAGGATCAGACATTTGTCATCCGGAAACTTAGAAGTCTGGGTTTGATGGCGATGTCTTCAAAGGGAGAACCCAATGCTTGGGTATAGACTAAAATGGTTGAGCAGCAGGAAAAAAATACCCTATATTTCTTTATCTTCAAAAGATAAAGATTATAAATTAGTTGATATTTAGCAGAAATAGGAATATTTTTTAAGAAGGAAGGATAAATATCAGTATTTACACTAGGATTTCTGTTTTAGGATCGGTTCTAAACAGTGGCGAAGTTCTACTGGGAGAACCGGTAGCGGCGGTGGGAAGCTCCGCCCACCCGCCCGGACGTCATCACGGACGCTCTGCACATGCGCAGAAGTGCCACACATGAGCAAAGCAAACACGTGCACATGCGTGTTCACAGTTCCAAACCGGTAGCGAAGGTAAGTGAAACCCACTACTGGTTCTACGGGATTAAGATTCTGAATGCTAGGATGAAGATTTTGAAGTTATATCAGAGCTGGTCCTAGGACTGTCCAGAATCTCAGCACCGATATGGTTAAGTATGTTGGAAGAAAAATCCAGTTCCAAGCTGGGAATAAAATGGAGGCTGCTTAAGAAAGAAAGGTCTGTTTATCGATGAGCAGAACCAACACACACACACACACACAGAGTGCAGTTCTGAGACAGCTGACGAAATGGAGTTGAGAGTGGATGGGTTTTTATATCTTCTGGATTCCTATGGGGTCATGTAGGAGTCATGGCTGGCTCTATAGGCACAAGGGGAAATGCAAATTCTAGTTGTTTGTCTGAGCTAATCTTATCAACCTTTGGCTTGCCTAATTTTGCTGCTTATCTGGAGTCTCTGTCTGACCCAGTCTTTCTGAATGGATTACCAAATCTGCATTTCTAAAAAGCTGGCCTCTTTAGTTTCTGCTTGGGGTAGGGAGACTGGAGATGGTTTCTGCCTCCCTTAAGATTTTTCCCCATTTCTCCTTTAGGGGACATATTCTATCCTGCCTTTTTAATATCCCCACAAAATATTTCACTCTCTAGGAGAGTGCTGACTTTCTACAAGTAATATTTGTTTTACCCATTTCCCTAGTACCCATTTAAACAATTCACCATCTGTCATGACATTTCCTGAAGATATGCATCTTCACCAAAGACAGATGACTCCTTTTGTCAAAAGTTACTCAGTTCAGTTCCAAGAGAGAATGGTGGTTAAGATGTAGGAAAAATAAATTGAAGGATGGATGGATGGATGAAAGGACACACACACACAGAGAGAGAGAGAGAGAGAGAGAGAGAGAGAGAGAGAGAGAGAGAGAGAGAGAGAGAGATGATAGATAGATGATATTTATTTATTTATTTATTTATTTATCAGATTTATACGCCGCCCTTCTCCCGTAGGACTCGGGGCGGCTCACAACAATAGAAAAACCCGATAATAAGTAAAAATTAAATAGTATTAAAACCAAATTAAAAATACCCAAATACCCAAATTAAAATCCGTGGCAGATCAGGGAAGTTGGTGGAAGAGCTATGTCTTTAGGTCGGTGCGGAAGGAGGTCAGGGGCCATCCGGAGCTCGGTGGGCAACCCATTCCAGAGGGCCGGTGTGGCCACAGAGAACGCCGATAGATAGATAGATAGATAGATAGATAGATAGATAGATAGATAGATAGATAGATAGATAGATGATAAGATGGATGGATGGATGGATGGATGGATGGATGGATGGATGGATGGATGGATGGATAGATAGATAGGTAGGTAGGTAGGTAGATAGATGATAGATAGATAGATAGATAGATAGATAGATAGATAGATCGATAGATAGATATGGTAGGTAGGTAGGTAGGTAGGTAGGTAGGTAGGTAGGTAGGTAGATGATAGATAGATAGATAGATAGATAGATAGATAGATAGATAGATAGATAGATAGATAGATAGATGTAGACAGACATGGATGGATGGATGGATGGATGGATGGATGGATGGATGGATGGATGGATGGATGGATGGATGTTGGTCTGAGAGAGAGGCCATGACTCAAAATCATCCAGCCAGTTTTCCTTGCTTAAGGCGGAACTGGAATTCGCCATCTTCTGATTGTAGGCTGCCTTCACTAGACCAAACTGGTTCTAAGTGGTATCAGATTGCAGGGACTGGAGGATATTGTTTCTGTCTGTATGGAACATTGAGTCTATTTTTTCTGCTGCCAGGAAGCAATCTGTGTTGAGCTTTTGAATGAGTTTTACTGCAGCAAGACCTTTAAAAGTAGCACTTTAAACATCTGAAGAGTGTTCTCGCCTCATCTCATTTAATCTAAATAACTCGAAATGTAGATTATTGTTCATAGGCAAAGACTTACGAATATACAGAAGTAATTTTCATCTTTAAAAAGCCCCAAATCCCCAAAACTTGTTCATCCAATAGCTTTATTTTACTGTGAAGGTTAGACAGAATAGGAAAGAAAAAAAAAAAAGACTACCAACACCTTTGCATGATGTCAGAAGGGCCAGCATAACACACCGATGTAGAAGTAAATGTGACCAAATCAAAGAAAGCTCCCAAAGAGCATTGCTAGGTGAAGTTCGAATCAGAATTGAAAAAGAGAAGAAACTTGTGAATTGTCTTGAATGGAAAGAGGATTCACCACAAACTCTAAGAACTGTATCGGGCGTTCCCATTGGGTAGACCAAACCAGAAATCAACCTCCCTTTCATTGAGATAGGCCAGGGGTGTCAAATTTGATTTCATTGAGGGCCGCATCAGGGTTGTGTTTGACCTTGGAGGCCAGGGTGGGTGTGGCCAGGGTGGGTGTGGCTAGCTCAACATCACCTCAGGGTGCCCGTGGCGGCCCGTTTTCTGCCAGTGAAAAAAGGCTCCCGAGCTCTGTTTTCAGCTGCGATGGCCTCCTGCAACCCTCTGCCAGCGAAAACGGAGCTTGGGAGTGCTGCCTGTGCCCCTTGCAAGCTCCGTTTTCGGCTGTGATGGCCTCCTGCAAGCCTCTGCCAAGCTCCGTTTTTGCTGGCAGAGGCACAGCAGGCCGGTCCTTCACTGTGGAAGGACCCATGGGCCAGATGTAACCACACCACAGGCCGGATCCGGCCCCCGAGCCTTGAGTTTGACACCCCTGAGATAAAACTATGATAACAGAATCTTCCAAGTCTGGTTCTGCTGCTCTTTCCTATAATTCAGTGAATTAGGAAAATGTCTAGGAGATTCTCAGTCATCCAGGTCATCGTTGTCCCAAAGGTGCTTTTTCAAAACACAAGTGGGTTTTCTTTTGTTTTTCCTTGAAGAGATTTCGTTTCTCATCCAAGAAGCTTCTTCAGTTCTGACTGAATGCTGGAGGATGGAAGGAGTTATACAGGTAGTCCTTGACTTACAACCACAATTGAGCCCCAAATTTTTGTTGCTAAGTGGGACATTTGTTAAGTGAATTTTGCGCCGTTTGCCCCATTCACGGTTTAGTGAATCGTGGCAGTTGTTAAGTTAGTAACAAGGTTGTTAAGCGAATCTGGCTTCCCCGTTGACTTTGCTTGTCAGAAGGTCATAAAAGGGGATCACGTGACCCTGGGACACTGCAACCGTCATAAATATGAAACAGTTGCCAAGCATCCGAATTTTGATCACATGACCATGGGGATGCTGCAATGGTCAAAAGTGTGAAAAATGGTCATCAGTCACTTTTTTCAGTGCCGTTGTCACTTTGAACAGTCACTAAATGAACTGTTGTAAGTCAAGGACTACCTGTATTCCTTGCAGTCATCTGGTCGTTAGCGCTCCAGTGCAAATGAGTGTAGAACCCAAGAAGATTCCAAACCCATTTGCATTATTCAGGTGACCCCAAAGGCACAGATAAACCTCCAAGTGGCCTCAATGACTCTCAGAAAGAGTGCTAACGACCAGATGACTGCAAGGAATATAAATCCTTCCATCCTCAACCATTCAGCCAGAACTGAAGAATCTTCTTGGATGAGAAGTGAAACCTCTTCAAGGAAAAACAAAGTCCAGTTGCCTTTTGAAAAAGCACTTTTGGGGTTACCTAATTAAGTAACATCGTCAGTGCTAGCATAGACAAACACTGATGATGTTAACTACCCTGTTTCCCCAAAAATAAGACATCCCCTGATAATAAGCCCAATCGGGCTTTTGAGCACATGCGCTAAAATAAGCCTCCCCCTGAAAATAAGCCCTCCCTGAAAATATTTAAATGCAGAGCTGGAAATCAGGTAAAACGGCAAGAGGAGCCCCATCTTGCTCCACATGCCTCAAAATAATAAGACCTCCCCCAAAATAAGGCCAAGCACTTATTTTGGGGTTCAAAAAAATATAAGACAGGGTCTTAGTTTCGGGAAAACACGGTAGTTTGGGTCATGAAATGCCTGCAAGAAAACAAGCAAGCTCAGAGAGCACTAAGTACCATTCATTTCAATCCCGAGCTATAAATATTCTCCTTTATTGGAAGATTAAATATATTGCTTTTATTCTAACCAGGGAAATATTGTCATAATCTAAATGGTCAACAATTCTGGTAGAGTGTAACAAGAATTACTTCTAAGGATAGTGACTCAAAAGAAAATGGGAAAAGATTAGGGGAAAAAAATACTTCTTAGGAATACTGTAGTGTTGGTGTAGGAACTCATAGTGTTGGTGAATATTTTCGGCACCAAGTGCCGAAACGGGAATGGGTGCAAGTGGGAGAGCACCGGAAACCGGAAGAGCAGCTCCCCGGTGCACAATTGCATGCCAGGAAGCTGAGCTTCCGGTTTCTGGCATTTGCATGCACGCCTGTCACCTGGTTTTCCAGTTTGTGGCACGTATGCACGCATGAAGACTAGCTGGCCGGCACTCGTTCATGCAGCAGAAACTGGAAACCCAGCTTCCTGGTGCGCGCATGCATGCCGGGGAGCTGCTCTTCCAGTTTCCTGCACTCCCCCATGCCTGAAGACCAGCTGGCTGGCGTGCATATGTGCGCCGGAACCCAGAAGCAATAGCTGGCATGCCTGGAGAGATGACTCTGCATGCTACTTCTGGCAAGTGTGCCATAGGTTCACCATCACGGGGATAGACAATACCGTATAGAGAAAAAGCTGAAAAGTGAAGCAGAACATCTCATTTGCTTACTCCAATATATCTTCATAATCTCAATTACAGTTCTTTTCACATTATTTTTAGATAGCTATAAGAGAATAGTAAATTATATGGGTTGAGCTAATGATATAGCCAGGCGTGCACACTTCCAATTCTATAGAAATAAAGTTGAATGAATTTATAATGTAACCCAACCAAAATATTATTTCAATTCTTCCATTTTTGGTACAGTATGTATTTTAAGTTCATACGAAATGAAAGGATGGCAACAATGCTGAAAATTAGACATTTCATCCACAGAAAAAGGCTCTCGCTTATTTAATTACGGGCCTAATTCAATGTTTTTTTTTCACATACTACACAAGAAACTGTGTAGGAGCTGTTGTGGCAGAGTGGTTAGAATGCAGTATTGCAGGCAAACTCTGCCCACAGTTCTGAAGTTCGATCCTGACTGGCTCAAGGTTGACTCAGCCTTCCGAGGTTGGTAAAATGAGGACCCCAATTGTTGGGGGCAATAGGGGGCAATAGGCTGATCCTGTAAACTGCTTAGAGCTGTAAAGCACTATGAAGCAGTAAGGTAAAGGTAAAGGTTCCCCTCGCACATATGTGCTGGTTGTTCCCAACTCTAGGGGGCGGTGCTCATCTCCGTTTCAAAGCCGAAGAGCCAGCGCTGTCAGAAGGCATCTCCATGGTCATGTGGCTGGCATGACTAAACGCCAAAGGCGCATGGAACGCTGTTACCTTCCCACCAAACGTGGTCCCTATTTTTCTACTTGCATTTTTTACATGCTTTCGAACTGCTAGGTTGGCAGAAGCTGGGACAAGTAATGGGAGCTCACTCCGTGACGCAGCACTAGGGATTCGAACCGCTGAACTGCCGACCTTTCGATCGAAAAGTTCAGCGTCTTAGCCACTGAGCCACCACGTCCCTTATATACTGAAGCAGTATATAAGTCTAAATTCTATTGCTATATTCCAATTTTGTCTGGAACAAATCTGCAAATCCAAATATCTCCTTTATGAGAAATATTTGATCCTCACATCCCCCGCTGAGCCCGCCCCCCCCTCTCTCTCTCACACACACACCTCAAGCCTTTAAATTGGACTGACTGGAATCAAATTCCCATCTGGATAACTTGCATTGGTACTCACAACAGGGATACCCATTTACATGACTGGGAATGTTCCTTTAAGTCCTCAAAATCTAGACTCATGATGAGATATGGGCCTCCATTTTGGATTGGTAAAATGGGCGGCCAAGATACTGGATCTGGCTGGATCTGCAGTCCTCCATGAAATTATTCAGTGAAAACTTTTGCATGCTGTTCTTCAACTTCGCAAAGAGATATCTTCAAAGCGGCAGATAAACATTGAAAACAGTGGGGGGTTTGAAGCAACTTGTCTGAAAGCATTAAGCAACCACATTCTCCAGGAGAACCTCAAAGGGCTTTTCCTCTTTTGTGTGTGTGTGTGTGTGTGTCTCTGCAAGTGTGTTTGCAGAGCTGTTTCCCAAGTGGATGTGGCCACGCAGGCACACCCGATCACAGGCCACCAGGAAACTCTTCAAAGGAGCTGAGCTAAGCCGAGCCTTCCAGGTGAGCAGTGCTGTGGAGTCGGAGTCGGAGTCGGAGTCGAGGAGTCGGAGTCGGAGGAAATTTTGGGTACCTGGAGTCGGAGTCGGAGTCGGCAAACAATGCACCGACTCCGACTCCGACTCCTACTAAATTTAGATTGGAATTTTAAAAAAAGCAAGTTTAAATGTCCCAATTCACAAAAAGTTATAATTAATGACTTCTCTACTGTAAGAATAAAGACCAATGCATGCAGTGCCTCACGTAACCGCAAAATGAACACGTTAAGTGACCGTGAAGAAGCATGCTTTTCATGTGCTTCACTATAAGGCACGCAACGCACAATTAGGAGTGGCAATACTTATACTTTCCATAGTGTTGTGTTCTGCTGTTACAGGGAACGCAGCGCCCATGGGTAACCTAGCCTCTCACTGATAAGGGATTAAGTAAATATGTTTTTTGCAGGACTAGAGACACTTGCATAAGTGAAGGGAATGGAGGGTCAATAGTTCAAGACTGAAGCTGTAAACCATTGGAAAAACTGCTGTCATTCAGCTAAGGCTATAAAAACTTGTAACTCTGATTGTTAGCTTAAACTTTAAACATGACTAAACACTGTTTAAATTTATGAACCGGCCAAATACTCTGTTCAAAGAAAATACATTGTATGTTTGTATGTGTGTTTCTAATTATTGTTATTTATTCATATTTGTTCTCTTTTATTCTTTAAAGTTTAACAATTCATTCTTTATCTTAATATCTTTATATTTGTTTGGGGTTGGCTTTCTTCCCTTTCATCTTTTTTATTGTACAGCAATCTTTCTCCTCAAACCTACCACCTCTCTCTTTTCTTTCCTTCTTACTTTCTCTTCCTCACCCTCTTCTTCTCCTCCCTACTTCCTCTTCCTTTCTCCTTCTCCTCCTCTCTTCCTCCCTCTCTTACCCTCACTCCTACTCTAATTTCCCTTCCCTTCCTTCATCCCTCTCTATTGCTGTATCCTTTTATGTATATGGACTACTCAGAGGGCTGAAAAAGTTATTTCTGACTGGTCCTCTCCCTTTTGACCAGTCCTCGAACTTACGACTGTCCTCACATTTTACATTTTTGCCCTATCTTGTCACCATGGTGAAGAGAAGCAGTTGTGAAATGAGTGACATGGTTGTTAAAAATGCTGCACGGGCATAAATGTGAGGATGGTCATAAGTGTGAGGACCAGTCAAAAGTGCGAGGACCTGTCAGAAATGACTTTTTTCAGCCCTCTATACACATAGCCATGGCCACCCGGTCACATGACCAGCTAGCCACACCCACCCAGTCACATAACCTCCAAGCCATGCCCACAAAATAAGCCACGCCCACAGAACCGGTAGTAAAAAAATTTAGAACCCACCCCTGGTTGGGGGTCACCACAACATGAGGAACTGTATTAAAGGGTCGCGGCATTAGGAAGGTTGAGAACCACTGGCTTAGAAGAACTTGGTGGAACAGCTTCTTGGATTCAACTGTAAGTGTTTATATTGTATAGGACAAATCATGTCTAGGTTTAGTGCTGGGATATATAGCTTATTTGTTTGTATAAAGCCATGTACGTACAACTTACAAGACTGTGTATGTTGATATTAAAAATCTAATTATATGCCAGTTAGTATAACATATTTTATATTTTAGGGAAAGAGGCATCCTAAACAATGGCAAAAAGACTGCTAACAACAAACACAACAAAGTCTACTGTTTATGAGCACTTTGCATTATCAAGTGATGGAAAACATTACGTGTGCCAGTGTATTAGAAAAGATGATGATGGTGAAAAACAATGTGATGCAAAAATTAGCAGTTTCAGTGGGCCTGATAAAAATGCACCTACAAGAGCATCAAATTTGAAAAGACACTTACAGCGTTTTCATCCCAAAGTGTTAGAAGCCGTGAATGAGAAAGATAGCAATGAAAACATTGCATCTACTTCTGTGACAAAAAACGTTCAGAAATCTACTGGAGAACAATCACAAATAAGAAAATTCTTTATATCTGACAAAGTTACCATAAGGATGACACCAGAAAAATTCAAACACCACATTATTGAAATGGTAGTAAAGAATAGTGTACCACTATCCTTCTTTTCACAGACAGCCTTTTTAGGCCTAAATGGAGAAATGGCAAAAAAACTTGGTGTTTCTCTGGAAAGAGAAAGTATAAGGAAACTTATAATTGAGGAGGCCAAATGTAAAAAGGAAGAACTACAGAAAGTTATGAAAGGACGTTTTGTCTTCCTTAAAATGGATGCATGCACACGTCACAGAGTCAATTATTTCGCTATTAATGTTAGATTTGTGGATGAAAATAACAAAACAATAACACGGACCCTCGGAGTAAAGGACACTCAGGCACATCACACCAGTGATTACCTTCAGAAGTTAGTGGAGGGTGTTCTAGAAGATTTTGAAATTAAAAAGGAACAGATTTTATGTGTTGTGACAGATAACGCTTCTAACATGTTGAGCACAATTGAGAAGATGAAGGCAGATGAAGAAGGTATCAAACAGATATTAGACTTAGAGGAAGACAGCTCTGCAAGTATTAGAGAAAGTTTAGAAACTGAAGAGAATGCTGACATTTTTTTAGACAACTTTGTTGAAGAAGCATTGAAGCTTGCTACTATTCATCATATGCGATGTGCTGTTCATACACTGCAACTTGCCATAAGAGATGGATTAAAAGATCGCCATGCAGCTACATTAATTGGCAAATTACGGCAAGTAACTGTTGCAGCCAGGGCCCCAAAAACAGATGCAATTTTGAAAAGACGTGCAGGAAAAGGAGCCATTTTGGATCAAACAACTCGCTGGGGAAGCACTTATTTAATGGTGAAGCGTTTGCTTGAACTTAAAGACTTCATAGAAGAAATGGACAATGAAAATCTTGCATTAACTGCAAGCCAGTGGACACAAACAAAAGAGCTGGAGAACCTTCTTTCTCACCCCTTCACTGTCACCAAGAGGTTGCAATGTGATGATCTAACCCCGGGTAAATTCCTCTTGGAATGGAAGAGCCTGTTATATCGCCTGAACAAAAATGGAGGGTTAATAGCTGAGGGCATTGCATCTTCAATGATGAAAAGAGAGAGTCTTTTGCTGGAAAATGAAATCTTGTTAGCGGCTATTTATGTCGACCCAATGAGCCGACTTTTATTGAACAGTAAACAGATTGCTACTGGGAAAAAGGCCCTCTATGATGTAGCAGTTCGCATGAAGGGATTACGACCTGAAATACCTCCACAGGAGGATGGAGTTCTTTTAAGCAATAGTGGTAACTCAGAATCATCTTCTTCAAACGAAGAATTAGACTTTGATTCCTTCTTAGACAAAATGGAAGTTGCTAAAGGAAAGCGACGTCGCATAAGCGTTACAGAACCAGTAAATGTCCAAATAAAAAAATTCCAACAGGAGTTTTATAAAGCACTAAAAGAAGTTGAAAAGTATGATCGCTCATCAAAACTTACTGTTGAAGAAGCCATCCTTGTTTATCCAGAGATCGTTAGTGATGTGGCCAGAATAGTTACTGCAATGCCACCCACCCAAGTCAGTGTCGAAAGATTATTTTCAGCCCTAAAAATAATAAAGTCTGACTTAAGAGCCTCTATGAAAGAGGATCTGGCAGAGGCAATTCTCTTCCTTAGAACTCTACATTGAATTGATTTGCATTTGCTAAGCCTATAACTACATTTCAAGATTAATATAAACCATTTCTAGGTTTTACAGATTTTGTTTTTGGTTCATATAGATAAGCTTTGTTTTTGTTCTAAAACAACCAAATAATGTGGTTTGTATTTTTGAACTGGTAAAGTTCCTGTTCCTGATGTTTATGCCTGCTGCTACTATCCA
Organism: Pituophis catenifer annectens; assembly: GCF_029215685.1. Taxonomy (NCBI): domain Eukaryota; kingdom Metazoa; phylum Chordata; class Lepidosauria; order Squamata; family Colubridae; genus Pituophis; species Pituophis catenifer. The sequence goes on along the minus strand of NW_027256886.1, from coordinate 92,665,146 downwards.
GCAACTTGATTAATTAAATTAATAAAAAAAAATTAATAAAACTTTGTTGTTTTCATTGTGTTTGTCTTTTGCTTAAACTGTTCAATACAGTAGACTGTTGGCTTCCCAGCCAGTAGTCCTGTGGTAATGACATGTATGTTGCCTTTCTTTCCTTCAAGGAATGTATAAAATACATTCGCATATTAATACAGAGGAGTCGGAGTCGGGGAGTCGGAGTCGGAGTCGGAGTCGGAAGTACAAAAAACTGAGGAGTCGGAGTCGGAGTCGGAGTCGGAACATTTATCTCCCGACTCCACAGCTCTGCAGGTGAGTCAGCCTACTGCAATGCTCCAAGGAGGATTCCTTGTGGACATCCACCAGCTTTGCCAAGCCTCCTCTGAATGTTTTGCACACGCCTATAAATTATTAGCAAAACTAATTTTAGATTTGCCCTCCAAAAACCATTCAACATCGGAGATAAGCTGGGCTCAAAATAGAGCAACTCTGTTAGGTTAAGTTTCATCAGCCAGTAACGGCTGCCTAGCTATTGATCTCCTTCACACCAAAATAATTGAACTTTTAAAGGTGAACGCGGGAGCATTATGGCTTGTCACATGACTCATTACAGCCAACCAGTCCCCGTGAAAGATTTCATGTACTATAACAATTGATATTGATTTATTTAAGTTTTGTGAGTCCCCAACGTACAGCCTTAGGGCATAACTCTGCTTCCATTTATTTTATTTTATTTTTATTTATTTTTATTTTTTTGGGATGAGAAGTATATTGTGCCTTTCCCCGGGGTTTTCCTTCACTTGATTTATATGTCCCGAAGCTGGAAACAATCCTGAAACAGGCTTCGTCCGGTTTAGCATATCTCTGAATCTAAACTGGATTTAAAAACCTTTCAATCTCTAATCAATGCACCCTAGAGGGTTTATCTTATTTTATTTCATTTGCGATTTTAAAAACATTGTTTTTCAAAGAGAAGCAATGAGGCTCATTTGCACAGCATCCGGCTGGAAATGAGACATCTCAGTTCAAATCACACAGATCAGCCAGTAACTCATTAGAGCAGAGGTCTTCAAACTTGGCCACTTTAAGACTTGTGGACTTCAACTCCCAGAATTCTCCAGCCAGCTATTCTCCATAGTTGGCTGGAGAATTCTGGGAGTTGAAGTCCACAAGTCTTAAAGCGGCCAAGTTTGAAGACCACTGCATTAGAGGTTGTAAACTTCATCATCCCTCCCTTTTCTGAATGGGATTTTGATTGCAGCCATGATGAGAGATGACAAACAGAGAGAGAGAGAGAGAGAGGAAGGGGGAAAAAATTAGAAGAGGGAGAGAGATAACATTAATTTTTACATGACATTAAGTATACTTTTTTTTCCCTTTGAAAATCATCAGTGTTGAGACCAAGAGGAGGAAAAAAGAGATGCTTCATTATCTTCTCCATATAAGATTAGAACTTTAGGCCATTTAATTAAACTGACTGATATACGCTTAGGGACAGACAAAAGAAATTACTGCTTCACACCATGCATTCTAAACACAGTAATTTGTCACCATAAGGTGACAAGAGCTGATACATTCACCTCTAGCTTAGGCAGCTTTGGAAAGGATTAAACAAATCCATGCTGGGTAACAATCTCAGTAACCATCACAGCAAGCGAAAGCAAGGTGGGCTTCTTTGATAAGCCAGAAGGGTCCTGTTTTGTTCACCGCTGCACTCAGTGTGTGTCCTGGTTGGCTGAAAGTCCTTGGAAGTGGGTCAAGATCAGGATCAAGTCAGCAGGAAGCGGTAACGAAGTTAAGCTGTTCTTGAGGAATTTCAAGGAAATAAGATTCATCAGGGGTCAAGGAAAGTGTCAGGCCTGGAAGCCATCTTTTGCATTGGGTGCTTCAGGCCATTTACTACTGTGGGAAATTGGGAGGGGAGATTGTATGGAGCATGGGTGATATGTAGTCATAATAACATTCCTTTCTCAGAGAGTCAAGGACATCTTGCCCTGCACTTGGATGGATGAAACTGGAAGGCATCTCCAGTTGGGACAGTGCTTTGATTGGGCCATGTGATGGACATGTGGGTGCTGGGCAGGGACTTGAACTTTCCTTTGGGTGGGGAAAACCTGGAAGCTTCCAGATTTGGGTTTTCCCTGATGTGCCAATATGACATCTCTAATAAAGTGGAACTTTGAGGAAACTCAAGCCTCAAGAGTTTTCTTTCGTTGGGGGTGTTACTTGGAACCCTGACAGACAGGGCCATGGGCACCAGGCATTGAAAAGATTCCAAGACATTCTATTTATTTATTCTATTCATTCTATTGATCTACATATTCCCTGAAGATGGGCTCCAGCATGAGTCCAAAAGCTCCAGGAATCTGGTCCCAGTGATCCACCCAGATTGGATCCTGCAACATGATCCTGGGACACGTATATTTGCCTTCATTCATTCTATTTATTGTTTACAGAGCATTCTATGTAATTCTATCCAAGGCTGAAATCTGAGGTTCTTGAGAAGCTTTTTTCACAAGGAAAGTTCTTAAGGAGTCTTTTTATTCTCAAAAAAAACTTTCTCCTCGGCGTTGGACATTTTTCCAGGCTTTCATGTTCTTATAACTGATCTCTGTAGAATTCAGAGCTAGCTCAAATCTCCATTCCTACCCAGATGGGCTACTCTAAATTGTTTTTTTTTTTTCAAATTATAAAGACACCAGTGGTGGGATCAGCCGGTTCTGTCCGGTTTGGGCAAATCGGTAGTAGCAACTGCAGGAGACTCCATCCACCTGCCCGGATGTAATGTGCGAGCAGTTTGCATGTGCTCACATTTGCGAACCGATAGGGAAGGCAAGTGAATCCCACCTCTGGAAGACATGCTGTGCAATTAGCAGAAATAGTAATAACAAAACTAATCTTAAACATTTTGGATTCGGTACAAAGAGAAGAATCATTTGAAAAATCAAAGGCAAACAAATAGAGGCTGAGAGTTGACAAGGTAGATTTCACCAGTGATGGCAGAATCATGAGCCTACAAGAACTCAACATGGCAGCCACTGAATGACAGTCCAGATGAAACAATGTTCATCGGATTACGAAACAGCTGAACCGACTTGACAACAAAGGACTGTATTTAGCACAGAAAGTCCCTGGAGTTGAAGTGAGATATCATGCTTTATAAGAAGACATTATAACCTTCCAGCAGTCAAAAAAAAAATCAGTCTGCATATCACATGGACAGGATCAAAAGGCACCATTCTATGTAGTGAAATGACTTTCCATTCTTAGGTCAATCTGCCAAACTCAAGATGACCTAGTGAATCAGTTACGTTAATGTCCCTAGGCATTCAAACCACCCTAAGCAAAGGTAACATTTAAGGGGGAAAACCCACTCAAATAACCGTTAAGAGTCAGCAATCGCTGCTTCTAAAATAGAACTTTTTTCCCCCCTATTTTGGTCAATCTACTGGGAAGAAAAAAAAATGCATCCTTCGTGATTCAGTTTGAAGAAGCCCGCAGTTGTATGCAAAAAGGAGGAAGTAGGCATGCTAAGGAAATCACAGTGATTCAAAGGAGGTTGAATGAAAGCAGAGGTTGCTTGTCAGACCCACGGCCAGAGATGAGATAGCAAAATCCAATCCAGTTCGATCCTTCATTTGCTTGCTCCTGATGGACAGAATCTTGCCAGACTAAACCTATACATTTCTAATCTTACTAGATATATCCCGAGATATTCTAGATTGTGGGTCTCCTGAATCTCCCCCTCCCCCTCCCCCCCATACAACTCAAAACTACACAGTCTCTTAATTGGGTTGGCTGGGGAATTCTGGAAGTTGAGATCCACCCATCTTAAAGTTGTCCAGGTTGAGAAATACTGCATGTGGAAATCCCCAAAAGTAAGACCCTGTCTTATATTTTTTTTAACCCTGAAATAAGTGCTTGGCCTTATTGCCATGCACTCAAAAGCCTGATTGGGCTTATTATCAGGGGATGTCTTATCTTGGGGGAAACAGGGTATTTACTGTATCATTTCTTTGCTATAGTCCTTCAGGTGGCAGGCCTGATTTCTTTCTGAAAATATCAAAGGCTACATTTGAATGTTGTCCCTTTAAGATCTTAATTTCAATGAGAGCCTAATATATAGGTCCTGTTGAAATAATTGTTAGGCCAAGCCCAGAGACAAGACAAGTGAGATCCGATCAAATTCAAACTTTTATTTGCTTACATCTAATGGATAAAGAAGGACAGTGGCTCAGTGGCTAAGACGCTGAGCTTGTCGATCGAAATTTTGGCAGTTCAGTGGTTCAAATCCCTAGTGCCGTGTAATGGGGTGAGCTCCCGTTACTTGTCCCAGCTTCTGCCAACCTAGCAGTTCAAAAGCACATAAAAAATGCAAGTAGAAAAATAGGGACCACCTTTGATGGGAAGGTAACAGCGTTCCGTGCACCTTTGGCATTTAGTCATGCCAGCCACATGACTACGGAGATGCCTTCTGACAGCGCTGGCTCTTCGGCTTTGAAATGGAGATGAGCACTGCCCCCTAGAGTCGGGAATGACCAGCACATATGTGCGAGGGGAACCTTTATCTTTACCTTAATGGATAAAAACTTGCTAGGCTAAAGCTATAACTTTCTTACCTACTAAATATATCCTGAGGGATTCTATGATGTAGAACATAGATTCATAAAGCTGGCAGAGACCTTGGAGGTCTTCTACTTCAACCCCCTACCCAAAGCAGGAATCCTCATCCTATCCTGGATAGTTGTCCAATCTTTTTCTTGAAAATGTAGCTCCCCTGAACCTCTTCTCTCCCACTTCCCCTATCCAGCTCAGGACTGCTCAGACCCTTAATCTGAGTCTCTTTCTGGGAAGGCTCTGAGCCAGCAAAATCCACTCCACTCTGCTGCAATAGATGCACAGCCCATCACACTGCTCCCCTCCTTTGCTTGCAGAGAGTAACTCATCTTAGATTTGACAAATCAACTGTGGACCATTTTAGCTGGAGTCTGAATTGGGCAGATGCAGCAGCCCTCCAGCAACAATCCAACAGACACACACAGGTGCATTTCCAGAACCAAAGAGAGCCATAAATTCAAGGAGAGAAAAATGGCATCCTTTGAATAATTTAATAAAGAAGTGGCTAGATCTTTTGTCATCTCTCATCTTTGCACACAAATGCAGTATGCATACTATAACATACATGATAGACGTATGCCCTGTATTGGAGAATATAATATGCATAAACTTCTACACCACACACACTAGACAGAATGCTAGGTCTGCCTGTAACACAAACAGCTTCGTCTACAATTTAATCATGGATGAGCCTCCTAATGGAAAACTTCAAACAATTGAGAGGCTTCCTAAGATACTGGCAAAGCTCTCTCCATTATGCAAATAAGGTGACCTGAGATGATGGTCCATACAAAAGGCTTTTTATTGAGCTGGTCTCAAACGGCAAACTATACTTCAATCCAGACTTCTGTCTCAGGATCCTCAAGTTGGGTGACTTGAAGGAACCTGGAGTAACCATACAGCAAAGAGAATAAGTTAAAACTTTCTGAGTGAATTGAGATGGCAGTTCCCCAGATGAAGACTTGGTCCAGCAGAACTGGAGAACATCAGCCTGAGTAAGGATGGAGGGCTGCTTTGTTGACTACGTAAGAGCAGAAATTTAGACTCTTCCTGGCTACAACATATATATTGCACGGGGGACAAAGGAAGTGATACAAAGACACGCTGAAAGCCTCTTTCAAGTCCCTGGATATTGACCCCACCTCCTGGGAAACCCTGGCACAAGATTGATCAACATGGCGCAACCAAGGCTGCCAGACATCTGAGGACAGAAGGACAACCATAGCACAAGAGTAGTGAGCACTCCACAAAGCCAGAGTTGCAAATGCTGCAACAATGGTGCCCACACATGTCTGCCTGACATGTGGCAGAACATTTTGTGCCCATATAGGGCACCTGTGGTCACATCACAGACAGCCCACAACCTGTAAGATGTCAAGGTCCTCTTCGAACACGATGGACGAACATCATCATGTATCGATAGAATTGCTCTAGTATGCATGGTGTTTAAAAAAGGAATATATTTTCTCATGGCTCTTTCCTCCGATCCTCAGTCCATCCAAAAATATGCTAAAATGTTTCCTTTCAACCCCCCCCCAAAAAAAAATTTCCTTCAGACACCCCTTTATATCAGGAATCCCAGTTTACGGAACCTCCTTAACCCCAGATTTTGTTCATTCCCTCCACAACTAAGGAAACCAAATTAGTAACTTTGCATTAAAGCTTAAACCGGGGATTATAATTTAAAAGGCATCTTTAAAGTAAATGGTTATGCTGGGTTGTGAACTTTCTGAGTCTAGTCTGGATTTTTCCCTTTATTAAGAGAGAGGAATAGAACAGGGCCACAAAACTATCACTACAGAAAGGGTGTCAAACTCTATTTCATTGAGGGCCACATCAGGGTTGTGTTTGACCCCAGGGAGGCATGGCCAGCTCGACATCCCTTGGGTCAAGGGTGCCTGTGGTGGACCGAGCACTCTGCCAGCGAAAATGGGCTCCCAAGCTCCGTTTTTGGCTGCAACGACCTCCCGCAACCCTCTGCCAGTGAAAACAGAGCTTGGGAGGGGCACCCACAGCCATCTCGAGCTCCATTTTTGCTGGCAGAGGCACCACAAGCCGGTCCTTGGCTGTTTCTAGGGTGTCCCGCAGGCCAGATCTAAGCACCTCATATGCCAGATCTGCCCCCCCCCCGGGCCTTGAGTTTGACACCTCTTCACTACAGCATTCTTTAATAAGCCAGGATTGTTGGCTTAAAGTGACACACGAACCAGCCTTTCAATCAATACACCGAAAACCATCTGCATCATAATTCCTTGGGAATTTCAATCGCACAAATCATTTCATGAACCAGAATTCCTGACCTCCTTTCATTCTTCGATAGATTTTTTCTAGATGCTTCCAGGTACACAGATTCATTTACTTCTCTTACCCAAGAAAAAGCATTCAGGGCCCTCCCGCCTCAAATAAAACTCCTTTTTCCTCCTCTTTTAACCGCAGAACAATCACAAAGCAGCCAGGGGAACATCATTTTGCAGACAAAAGGGGGGAAAAAATCTGCATTTTTTTGCCTAAGCTTTCTTTTGTCAATAACAAAACTGTACACACAGCTCTACTTTGCCAAGTCTGTATTTGCATGGTGTTTATTCCAAAAGATAATATTCTGGTTCTCCAAGGTATATAAGAAATGCGAGGATAATAGGAATGATCAACTGCAGTGATTTCATGCCAAATTTGCTATCCAGCAAACAGTATCAAAAAAAATTGGAGGGAGAAAAGCTCTCTCCAGGCAGCTCAGGTTACAGTCTCTTTCCCCCAGAAAACGAGGGGTAATAATATTTGTAATATATTTACAGATACAACCTGAAGCTCTGCAGCCACGAGTTGCGAAATAAAATGCTTAACTAAGATGGAAAGCAGCATTGATTCAATTTCAAATCAGAAATAATAATTGTTTGTTCCGGATCGCAGAGGGCAACTTGAGGGGTTGGGAGGGACCGAACCGAGCAAGGAGTAAAATGTCAGTAATGATCTGAGGTTACAATAAAATTTGCAGGGAGGCTATTTGGGAGTAATTGCATTTGCGGTAGCTATAGAAACTAGAAAACTCAGCTGCACTGACAGCTCTCTGTACCCCCAAACTGGGTGGCTTAACAAATGCTCAGTTAACACAAGGCCCGATCGGCACAATATTTTCCTTCCTCTTCCTAAACTTTTTGGCATGTGGATGTGCAGCTCTGAACTATGAGGCACTGTAACCATGTAAGATGTAAGAGATGCATCTTCTCCGTGGCTGCATACCTGCAGCATTTCCCCAGAATCCATAAAACCCCATCGCGATTGAGCTGTGCCAAAGAGGTAAACGCTTGTCTTTTTCAAGGAGGTCCTGAGGAAGAGAGGATGAGGGAAGTGAGGTGCTTCCTGTTAGCACATCTTGGTTTTCAGACTGTGATTGAATTTGGTTTGATCACTCCCCAAGGAATCGCTGTTTTTCCTGGCTCTTCTTCCTTTTATTATTTTGCTCTCTGAAAGGCCAAATGTGTTTGAGGCAGCATACAAGGAAGTAAGTAGTAGGTGGGTGGGTGGGTGGGTGGGTAGGTGGAGAGATGGAGAGAAGGAAATATAGATAGAATTAATAATGGGAAGAAAGAGAAAAAGAAGGGAGAAAGAAATAACTTACATGGATGGATGGATGGAGTGGTGGGATTCAGCCAGTTCGCACCACTTTGGGAGAACTGGTTGTTAACTTTCTGAGCAGTTTGGCAAACTGGTTGTTAGAAAAAATCATTAGGGCAGAGAACTGGTTGTTAAATTACTTGAATCCCACCGATGGATGGATGGATGGATGGATGGATGGATGGATGGATGTTGGGTAGGCAGACATGATTGACGCCATGTACAGAAAAAGAATGAAGACATACAATCATGAATGTATGCAGTTGATAAAAAATAGAAGTGATGGCAATTCCAGAGATCAGAAGAGAATGTTTCCATCATTCTCAATTTTAATGTTATCTTTGCTTATGGAGAAATATATTCAGGAGAAACAAAGCCAACTAACCTGGAGGCGTATGGATAAAATCCCATATCAGGCAATCTAGGATCCACTATTTTTAAGTGATTCACAGAATATGAGTCAGAATAAAACAAGAGATGGCTATTTATGGATAGGCTAGCACAGTGAATGTGTCATCCCTGCTAAATAAAGGAGCAGATCATAACAAAACAGATCAGATTAGATCATCTCAAATATCAGCTCTCACAACCAAAGACCATCTACCTATCGAAGGGGAATGAAGAGAAGATGGGTTGAGGATTCCAGAGAAACAACCCATTGAACACTCCCAAGAATCCTGTATCTAACATGCTCCAATTTCCTTCATGAGACTAGGACAGTGATGGTTAACCTTTTCAGCACTGTGCCGAAACTGGAGTGCCGGAACCCGGAAGAGAGCAGCTGGCCGGTGCGCATGCATGCGGCGGCCAGCTGATCTTCCGGGTTCCACTGTGTGCATGCATGCTGGACAGCTGGTTTAGCACGCACACACACTGGCCAGCTGCTTTCTTCCGGTTTCTGGCATAACCAACCTTAGTCTGAAGACCTGCTGGCTGGCATGCATGCATGTGCTGGAACCTGGAAGAGAGCAGCTGGCTGGTGTGCATGCACTCCAGACCAGCTAGCCGGCGTGCATGTGCGCAACGGAACCCGGAAGAGCAGCTGGCTCTTCCGGGTTCCAGCGCATGTGCCCACAAAGAGGGCTTTGTGTGCCACCTCTGGCACGCGTGCCATAGATTCACCATCACAGGGCTAGGAGAAGCGCCAATAAATCTACAAGTAAATCAGAACTATTCCGTCTTGCTAGTGTTATTGCACCTAATGGTGAGACCTCTTGAATCATTCAGGCCCAACTCTTATGAGCAGGACTCTCTTCCTTTGAGCCATGCCTTGAGTGGCAAAGGTGCAATGTCTATTGTGTTGAAACAACTATTGATGAAAAACTTCTCAACCCCTAACAATCTAGCCTTGAAATGCCTTGGCCATTTCCCCCCATATTCTCATCCTACTTTGATCTTGGACTGCTAACCTTATGTGGAACCTTCCTACTGCTGAGTTGCTGTGTTGAGCTCTGCTTCCTACTGGTGGACAAGAGGCAGCCTATTGACCCCGTGCCATTCTGGGTTTGGTTTGGTTCTACCTGCCTCCTTCCAGCCATCTCCCTTGGCCTAGTTAGTGCACCTAGTGAATGCTTCTCATAGCAGCAACAATTGCTTACATGACTTTCCATTAGTTATACTTTTACGCTAGAAATTGCCCACAAGAGAGATTTGGAATGCATCCTCTGTAAAGTTCAGTTGTTCCTATTCAAACCTTAAAAATCCCATGTGAAATTTCTACAGGTGGTTTGGAAGCAGGCTTCCTAGTGCAAATACTGTATTTTCCGGACTATAAGACGTACTTAACACACACACACAACCAAAACATGGATGGAAATGTCTGTGCGTCTTATAGAGTGAATATTGCAGCAGGGGGGAGGGAGTTGGTGTGGTGCCAATCAGCTGTTCTAGGTGGGGATCACTGCCACCCATTTGCGGTGAACGGTGTCAAATGAACCGCGGCGAATGGGTTGCGGTGAAGGGGCTGCATCAGCAGGGAACAGGCCATGGTGAATGGGCAGTGGTGAACAGGTGGCAGCAGCGAATGGGCGGTGGTGAACGGGTGGCGGCAGCAGCAAACGGGCAGCGGCGGCAGAGTCAGATTTTTTTTCTTTTGTTTTCCTCCTCTAAAGTTATAGAGGAGTTGTGCATTTGGAGCATCTTATAGTTCGAAAAATACGGTAAATGGCAAGTGGCACGAAGATCCCAATCAGTCATTAATAGATGTTCCGTGTCACAGAACAATGTATTGAAAGTAGGTTTTAAGAATCATCACTTTCATTGTCCTTTTTGCAAAAAAGTAAAGTGCAATAAGAGCTGCCTAATGAAGCAAAACATTACGGGAACATTTTTAAACTTTTCCACTGCAATTGGAAAGGGAAAGCAGCAGAGGAGGAAGAGCTCCTGACTCAGCAGAACTAGTGATAATAGAGAAAAACAGAACTGCTTTTTATGAATCCATTTCTTTTTTTATGCATCGTTATTTGGCATCACATCCTGACACCCGTTTCTCCTGTCTTTCTGTTTTTAGACCGAAACCTATATACCAGTGATGGCGAAACTTTTTGGCACCAAGCAAGATTCCCGCGCACATGTGTACTAGTTGTTCCCGATTCTAGGGGGCAGTACTCATCTCCATTTCAAAGCCGAAGAGCCACCGCTGTCCAAAGACGTCTCCGTGGTCATCTGGCTGGCATAGCTAAATGCCAAAGATGTACAGAACGCTGTTACCTTCCCACCAAAGGTGGTCCCTATTTTTCTACTTGCATTTTTTATGTGCTTTCGAACTGCTAGGTTGGCAGAAGCTGGGACAAGTAACGGGAGCTCACCCCATTACGCGGCACTAGGGATTCGAACCGCTGAACTGCCGACCTTTTGATCGACAAGCTCAGCATCATATCCACTGAGCCACAGTGTCCTGCTTATACCCTGAGACATATAGCTGCTGTGGAAATCAGCAATCTGTTCAAAGTCAAGGAGATAACACCAGATAAGAAATGCAAACCAAAATAAAGTCTCTGAAAGAAGTTTACAGGAGTGGTTTTGTTTTTAACAATGGGTTAAAATTTATCTCCACATATCTTATAAAATGCAATGTATCTTGCAAAAACGGTGCCGTTCAGAAGAGGGATTCACACACTGTAGCAACTGGTTCGCCCAGCGCTGGAAATGTGAAGGCACGTGCGCGCGCACATGCGTGCGATGTCACAAAACACGGCAATTTGCTTGCACGCGCTGTCCGCTCATGGGTGTGACATCAAACAACACGGCAATTCATTCATGTGCGCCATCCACGCATACATGGAGTGTCAAAAACACAGTGATATAGGACAGGATTGCGCCCGGCCATTTTGGACAGGATTTGCCCGAACCAGTCCGAACCGGTTGAATGCCACCTCTGGTGCCGTTGTCAACAATCTTTCATCATTCTGTAGTTAAAGTAACCCCGTTCAAGCACTATTCCCCTCTAAACTGGTTTTATTGTCAGAAGCCAACTCAGGATGTCAGGGGCAAAATCCACTGTTTTGATGAGACAACTATCTAATGGTGATGAAACTGAGATTATTGACATTCTGTCTTCAGAAATTAATGGCTACAAATTAAATGTTTTCCCTTGTTTTGGTACTAACTTACAGGTCTACAATATGCATAGATGCATAGATAAATTTGTACCTCTGTGTGTTTTTGTGAATGTAACTCATGTGTATGCATATATTCCAGCTTGCTAATATAACATTAAGGTTTGCAAGTAAAAAAAAAAGCAATAAAAAGATTAATATTTGGAAAGATGCCAACAGTTAATCCATATTAACTAATGGGTGTTATATGCGGCCAAAGCCTCAGATGAGAAGGCTCCCATAATTATTTACAAACAAATAAAAAGAAATGGTCCTTACTGCCAAGCTTACCATTTAGAAAGTTACGAAAGATGAAATAGGATCATACAAATTCAGGATGCTACAAACTTAAAATGTTAACTTAAAATGGCTATATGTATAACTAAGAAGCTGTTCTATTCAAAGATCATAATAAAATTTGGTTAGATTTGAGACACCAAAACGTAAATGCAAGTTGTAAATCATCTTATCCCAGACCAGTATGAAATTCTTAAAGTTTTAAACAGACCCTCTAAAAATTAGTGCTAAACTGGACTTTTTTATACAACTGAATGAGAACAATATGATACCCTATTTCCCCCAAAATAAGACATCCCCTGATAATAAGCCCAATCGGGCTTTTGAGCACATGGCAATAAAGCCAAGCGCTTATTTCAGGGTTTAAAAAAATATAAGACAGGGTCTTATTTTCGGGGAAACACGATATACACTCCTCAGGGTGCCGTCAGCCAGGCAATGTTGGCTGGCGACCCCCAGGGGGAGGGCCTTCTCTGTGGCAGCTCCTGCCCTCTGGAACGATTTACCCCCAGAGATATGAAGGATATCGGATCTCTGAGTTTTTTGCCGTGCCCTAAAAACTTTTCTTTTCCATCAAGCAGGGCTGGCGTGAACCCCCCCCCCCTTTTTTTTAAGTTTTTTAGCTGTTTAAATTGTCAATGGGTTTTAGTTTTCAATGTTTTATATTTTTGGGCCACAGTTATTTAATTTTTTTAATAATTTTAAATTTTGTATTGATATGTGTTTTAGTTCTGGCTGTGCACCGCCCTGAGTCCACTTGGAGAAGGGTGGGATATAAATTGAAATAAATAAATAAATAAATAAATAAATAAATAAATAAATAAATAAATAAATAAATAAATAAGTGGAATAATCCTTTAATTAAATAATTTACAAAATATTTTGCTGGGAAGGGAAGGAGCCCAAGCCACTTGTTTGTGTGTTGAACATAATCTGTTTGGAGAGTAAGGCAGCTCTTAGTGTTAAAGAGACAATGCCTCCCTGTTGTATATTCCGATGTTTATGAGACTTGAGTAGAGAAATGGGGAAATTCAGCATTTCTTAGTTCCTCTGCTAAGCTGAATGTCTAGCCCTCCCTGTTCCTGTCTCAGTCCAGTGGGAGAGCTGCAAGGGTATCTCTGGGGAAGCAGCCCCATCTGGGATTTTGTTGTGGTCCACCAACAGCCTGCGGAGCTGGCAGTGGAGTCGGACAGTGAGGAGGGTGGGGAGGAACATGGGCCAGACCTGGAGTCTGGGAAAGGCCCGGACAAGAGCTCTGTGTTGGAGGCAGAGATGGGGCTAGGGCCATCTGGGAGTGATGTGCGGACTCCGGAGCCCCCAGAGTCAGACACCAGAGAGGCAGAGGAACAGGAGGAGCCTGTTCCTAGTGCACCCATGCGCAGAGCTGCCAGAAGGCAAGAGCAGCTAAAGCAAAAGGGACGCCTCAGGAGTAAGGCCAGGAGATGATTGGCCCCTCCCATAAGGCTTAAAAGAGAAACAAAGGCACATGGGCCTTTTGCAGGAAAGCAACGTTGCTAACTCTGTTTCCAGTCGGCATCTCTTGTTTGTTTCTGAACTCCGTGGGGCTTTGCCAAGTAAGGCCTTTGGCAGGGTGTCAAAAAAGATAAAGGTTGGTGATTATCCCGAAGGACTTCTTCCGAAGGACTTTTTTTGCAGCTAATTGGGACTCAGCTGGGAATGAACGTAATTCTCAGCTGTTATAATAAAATAGTTTTTTGGGGGGACTAATTGTGTATTGTAATGACTCAGTAAGCCTAGGTCACAACAGCTTTGACTGAAGGAAATGAGGGCCTTGTTCTCTTCCTAGTAAAATGGTTGTTGGGTAACTTTTAAAGCATGACCAAAATCAATTCTCCTGAGACTGGTTAATGTCAACTATTTAAAGAAAAACCTCAAGTCTTCCTTGATTCAACCTAATCTTTGGCACCTTCAAAGTTTTTTTTTTCTTTTTTTCCCGAGTGGCAATTCAGAAGATGTTTGCCACTATCTTCCTCCAGGAAATATTGTCAAATTTTCTGTATAGCCAATAGCTCTGGGATATCTTGATGGTTTCCCATCCAGCATTAACCAGGTCTTGCCCTACATAGTTTTGGAGACCAACTGCCATCAACTATCTGGGTAATTAAGGGCAACCTGCAGTCATAATCCTGCAACAGTCTTACATATAAACTTTTAGTATTCCCCCCATGCTTAGGTTTATAATCTGTGGTGTGGAAGATTAAATATTTTATTATTATTATTCACGAGAACTGGGTCATGCCCTACTAATGAAAAATGAATGATTCTCCATCAACCTCTCCTTCTTGAGGGCACATTATTATTCAAGTCATGGTACCAAAACATCTGGCAGTCACTTCTATGTATGAGAATGACCTTCCGAAATATTGTGAAGTCATAATAATAAGGGCAGCCAAGACCTAAAGTCCATGGATGATATAAAGTACCAAATGGCAGTCACCAGCATCCTACTGCCAGCCCAAAATTCAGTAAAGTGAAAGCACATAAGGAACAGTTTGGACTAAGCAGAGATTTATGACCTGACATTTGATTATTCTATTCCACTGAGTGAAACACTGGTAGACATAATTGAAAGAATCAGACTGTGTTAATTTCAAGCCACAAAGTTTGAGCCAAAATAGCCAGCCAGAATCCAGGGTGCTCCTATTCTGGGTAGGACGTCCAGCATGCTCAGCTCCACGGAGTCACAGTTCTAGTTCTTCAGTGGTTCAGGAGGTCAAGATATCTTGGTCAACTTTAACCTGATCCGGTGTTTATTTGTCTATTTATCTGCAAACGAAAATACTTTTTCATGCAAAAAAATGAGCTGAACTGCATATTCGGGTTATTTCACAATAAATTGTTTAGTCATTAAGGTCCTGAAGGATGTTTTGCTGATTGTTTTACACACAAGTTAATAATGTAAAAGGACCTTTATTTGTTTAACTATGAGTAGTTCCATTTGTATCAAGCGTTTATCTGTGTCGTTCATGTTTTTCAATAATAAATTAGCTGCTCAAAAAATTGGAACCTTTTAGATTGTATCTTAAATGTTTATCATCCTTCTTAAATCATGCAGTTTCCTGTTTATGTGAAACTGAGAAGTGTCTCTCAATCAAAGCAATTCTTAACTTTCTGAAAGCCTATAAAATCCTGAGGTAACATTTCCCTTCAGCTGAGCTAATGCCAACTTCAAATCTCCTTCTCTATGCAAGGAAAATGTATTCCATTCTCAACTTTATGGGACGCCAAAGGTGGAACTTCCCCAAATCTAGCTTTTGATTTCCCTGATTTGCAGGTAAAGTCAACAGAAGAACCTTTATCACAAAAGTGAAAATAACGGTCTAGGTGACGTGGGGGCTAAACTGTTGGACTACCTGTAGATGAAGTTGGGTTCAAGTCCCGTTTCCCCAAATCATGGCAGCTCCCTGAGTTACTTTACTTGGGAGAGATTAAAACCAAATTGCCTTGAGCTCTTGGAGAAAATGCAGGATTTAAAAAAAAACAAAATAAAAAACAAGGGACTTCCAGTGTTTTGAGGGAGTACCCTCATTGTAGTAACAATGAAAGCTTTGAAATAGCAATTTTTTAAAAATCATTTTTTAAAATTCACATTCCTGTCTAATAAGTATCTCTGAAACCTAAAGAAACCTAAACATACCTGAGATTCTATCTAGATAAGATAAGGATCCTAAAAGAGAATTTATTTTTTTTAATTTTATTTTTATTTATTTATTTCGTCAAGCATGTATTTTATGACAGATACAAGTATAAACATAATTACCGCTTTTCCCCAAATGCTGCAGGTTTTTTCCCTCCGTTCAACCTGGACAAGTCCCTGCAGTTTTCTTGGACGATGAGGATGAGCTGATGAAGATGAAGGAGGAGAAGGAAAAGGAAAAAGAAGATGGAGACCGGAAGAGAGGGAGGAAAGGAGAAGAAGGAGAAGGCTGGGAAATGTATACACAAAAGAACTTTCAAATATCAAAGTACAACTGTCAGGGTTCCGACGGATGCCCTAATTAAATCATGAACCTCGAGCCAAGCTTCAAAAGAAATCCAGTTATTTATTAGGAGCTTCATGTTGGCACGTTCCTAAGTGAAACCAGCTCTGACCCTATGTAATTTACGCCCCAATCATGACCCCGTTTCCCCCCTCCCCCCAGGATGTGTCATCAATCACATTCACCAACAGAGCAATTTCGCAGGTTGTAGAGAACACTTCCCTTTGGCCACTGTGGGTAACCCTGGGATACAGCCTTGAGACAGATAAGTCTGTAATGTGCATCTGTCTTTGGCTACTGTGCCTTTTCATTGGTTTCCCATCCCCCCTTGCTTATGGCAACTCAAGAGAAGGCCAGGGATGCTTTGCAAGTTGACAACAACAATGTACCTGGGAGATGGTTGGCTTACACGATGAGGAAAAAACAGAAATCACGTGTTATAGACAAGATAGAATTTAGAGGTAATGAGACTTATCAACAGAATTTAATAAAAAAGGCTTTTTTGGAGTTTTATACAAAGTTATATGCTAAAGATGCAATTCAAGATGTTGATATTGATAGATATTTAAAGATGGAGATTTCTGAATTAACGCTGGAACAGAGAGAGAGATTGAATCAGCCAACAACTTCCGAGGAAATTGTTGGGGCAATTAAACAATTAAAAATAGGTAAGGCTCCGGGAACAGATGGGTTAACAGCTGTTTATTATAAACATTTACAATCTGAAATGTTAGAACCACTCAAAATTTTATTTAATAAAATACAAGTAGGAGGAGGAGTACCACCTTCTTGGAAAACAGCCTTTGTCTCACTAATTCCAAAGGGGGACCAAAATTCCATTAAACCTGAGAATTTCAGGCCAATTTCACTTCTGAATACTGATTATAAGATTTTTGCTAAAATATTAGCTAATAGATTAATGCCAGTTATGCAACAAATAATTCACAATGATCAATCAGGGTTTATAAAAGGGAGACAAATGAGATATAATGTTAGACAAATTGTAAACTTACTGGAATATTTGGAAAAAAATAATCAAGTCCCTGCAGCGTTTATATTTTTGGATGCAGAGAAGGCATTTGATCGTTTGAACTGGCAATTTTTGTTCAAAATAATAGAGAAAATGCACTTTGGGGAATATTTTACACAATCAATTAGAGCGATATACCAGCAGCAAACAGCACAAATTATAGTTAATGGAGGTTTAACAGAGGCTTTTAAAATTGAGAAAGGAACAAGGCAGGGGTGTCCTCTGTCCCCACTATTATTTATTTTGACTTTGGAGGTACTATTGAACAAGATACATGATTCAGAAAAATTGAAGGGTATTGTAATTAGACAACAAGATTATAGATTAAGAGCATTTGCAGATGACTTGGTTATTACTTTATCCCAACCTATAGAGTCGGCTCCATATATACTGGATATAATTGATCAATACGGGAAAGTATCAGGATTTAAAGTTAATTCACATAAGACAAAGATGATAGTTAAAAATATGACTATACTTGAAAGAGATAAACTAGCAAGATTAACAGATTTTGAAATAGTTAAAAAGGTTAAATATCTAGGGGTATACATAGCAGCTTCAAATACAAAATTATACAAAAACAATTATGAGGTACTTTGGCAGAAGGTACAGAAGGATATGGAAAATTGGAAAAAATTACAGTTGTCTTTATTGGGAAGAATTGCAGCAATTAAAATGAATGTTTTACCTAGATTTTTATTTTTGTTCCAAATGATACCTGTGCTTAAGAAAGATGAAAATCTGAGAGAATGGCAGAAAGGTGTTAATACTTTTATTTGGGCTGGGAAAAAACCCAGAATAAAAATGAAAATTATACAAGATACATGTGAAAGAGGGGATCTTAAAATGCCTAATTTAAGATTATATTATGAAGCAGCGGTTTTATCACAAATTAGTGACTGGTTTAATTTAACTGAGGGGAGAATTTTGAATTTAGAAGGTTATGATTTGTTATATGGATGGCATGCCTATTTGTTATATGACAAAAAAGTGGATAAAGTATTTAAGGTTCATATATTAAGAAATGCTTTGTTAAGGGTTTGGAAAAAATATCAATATAAGTTAAATTATAAGATACCTTTATGGGCAAATCCTAGACATGCAATAGAAAATATAAGTATAGAACAAAAACAGGAGGTGATCACCTATAAAGAGCTTCTTATTATGGAAAGGGGGGTAATGTATTTGAAATCTTTAGATATACTGAGAGAAGAAGGTATAATTTATACATGGTTTCAGTACGGTCAACTTCAAGCTAGATGGAAGGAAGATCAAAAAACTGGCTTTGTGCAAAATGAGGAGAATTTGGTAAAACAAATTAGAGATCAAAAACAAATGCATATTAAAAGGTTGTATAATGCTTTATTGGAAATAGATTCTGAGACGGAATTGGTTAAAGACTGTATGATTAAATGGGCACAAAATTTTCAAGAGCCAGTAATGATGGAGACTTGGGAAAAGATTTGGATTAGAAATGTGAAATTTACACAAGCACAAAATTTAAGAGAAAATTTTTATAAAATGTTTTATAGATGGCATTTAGATCCTAAAAAATTATCATGTATGTATTCTAATGTGCAAGCTAAATGTTGGAGATGTGACTGTGATGATGCAACTTATTATCATATATGGTGGACTTGTAGAAAAATCAAAGCATTTTGGATAAAGATTTGGTGGGTGATGCAGAATATTCTTAAAAAGAGACTGAAATTTACTCCACAGTTGTTCTTACTGGGTATAACTACGGACTGTACAGTTGCAGAGACTAAATTGATTTTGAACTTGATAACAGCAGCAAGATTGTTGGTAGCACAACACTGGAAGAAGGACTTTTTGCCTACTATTGATGACTGGATATTGAAAGTGACTAATTTAGCTGAAATGGCTAAAATTTCAGCATATCTGAAGGATCACACACAAGAAAGGTACATACAGGACTGGAGAAGATGGATTGATTATATACAAAATAAGTATCAGACCAAAAAATATCAAATAGCTTATGAATGATTTCTTTTATTTGTATAAGCGTTATATAAGTGATATTAGAAGTATTATGTTTAAGAAATAGGATTTTATATATGGGGGGTTAAGAAATTTTTTTTAGGGGTGTTAGTTTAATGATTGGTTATGCAATTTAGCTTATTGTTAAAGGTCAATAGAAATACCTTGTGTTCTGCTCTGGGAAGTCGGGGAGGGGGAGGGGGGGTTGGGAGGGGGGGGTTGTGGGGAAATTTTGTTTGTTTTAAAACTTTTTCAATAAAAAAAAACAATGTACGTGCATTTTTTTAGGTTTTTTTCTGCAGTGGCTGCTGTTATTTCCATGTTAATCTGTAAACTGATGCAGAAAACAGACTAAAACAACCTTATGATGTGCAAATTGAAAACTGAGATCACAGATATTAAACCGCATGTGAGAGACACTTTACCTCTTGCCATCTCTGCAGCAGAGGTTTCCCCAGAGAGCAGAGGGGAAACAAGGAGGTTTTAAATTACAGAAGTCTATAAGCTTGTCCACCCTGGCAAGCAATATGTTCTCCTTTAATATAAATTAAAATCGATAGGTCCAGATACTTTCCCACCCTAGCATGATTATATTATCCCCAATAGAAGTCACACTCTGTGCATTGTTACAGCCTCCACACACACAATACAGATAGTCCTTAACTTACAAGCACAACTGAGCCCAAAATTTCTATTGCTAAGTGAGATCTGTAGCAGAGCCTCAGTCGTTATTCCACGCCAATAACGGATTTAACAAGATCTTTCTTACAGTAGTGGCCAAAATTGTGGAAAACTTTTGGGAAAAGTGTATTTTCTAAAGCTAGCTAATAACACCACTTTTTTTTGGGGGGGGGGAGTAGTACCATAAAATTATATATCAATGGAAAGATAATTTAATCAAGAATGTAATGCAATAACTTTTATGAAGGACTGGCTATTAGAATAGCAGTTACAGTATAAAGAAGAAAAGTGAAACACGTAGAAAAAACGAGATATACAAAAACTATCACCATGTCAGTTAATACTTCGTTGGGTCACCTTTAGCATGAATGACGGCCTTACAACGTCTTCCCATGGAGTGAACCAAGTCTTTAAGTTCTGCAGCTGTTATTATGTGAAACCAAAATTGAATGATGGCTTCTGTGAACTGGGTTTTATTGCTGGGTCGCTTCTTACTAACAAGTTTCTTTAGTCGGCTGCATAGATTTCCATTGGGTGAAGGTCTGGGCTATTCCCAGGCCATTCCAGCAGTGGAATAGGATTATCTTGAAACTCCAAAAAAAAAAAAAAAAGTGGTGTTATTAGCCATCAAACCTCAAAAATACACTTTTCCCAAAAGATTTCAACAATTTTGGCCACTACTGTAAGTGAATTTTGCCCTATTTTTTTTTTTATTTTTAATTTGATTTATATGCCGCCCTTCTCTGGAGATTCAGGGCGGCTTACAGTGTACTAAGCAATAGCCTTCATCCTTTTTGTATATTTATACAAAGTCAGCTTATTGCCCCCACAACTGGGTCCTCAATTTACCTACCTTAGAAAGGATGGAAGGCTGAGTCAACCTTGAGCCTGGCGAGATTCGAACCTGCAGTAATTGCAGGCAGTTGGTCTTAATAACAGGGTGCTTTAGACCACTGTACTACCAAGGCTCTTATTGGTAGTACTCTTATTTGACAACTTTTCTTGCCACAATGGTTAACTGCAGCTGTTAAGTAAGTAACAAGGTTGGCAAGTGCACAACTTGGCTTCCCCATTGACTCTGCTTGCCAGAAGTTCACAAAAGGAAATCATGTGACCCCGGGGACACTGCAATCCATCATAAATATGAGTCAATTGCCAAGGATTTGAATTCTGGTCACATGATCATGGGAATGCTACAACAGTCGCATGTGTGGAAATTCATCATAAGTCGCTTTTTTCAGCACCGTTGTAACTTTGAACGGTCAATAAATGAATTGTTGTAAGTCGAGGGCTACCTGTGCTTCCATGTCATTCCTTGAAACTCTTGTTGCCTGTCTCACAAGCGCAGTACATTACAGTAGTGGCCAAAATTATGGAAACCTTTTGATAAAAGTGTATTTTTGAGGTTTCATGGATAATAACACCACTTTTTTTTTTTTTGGAGTTTCAAGATAATCATATTCTACTCCTGGAATGGCTTGGGAGTAGCCTAGACCCATGATGGCGAATCTATGGCACTCATGCCACAGGTGGCACATATAGCCATATCGTTGGGCACGCAAGCTCAGCTCTGGCACACATGCAAGCACCAGCCAGCTGATTTTCGGGCCTTCTGGGCCCACCAGAAGTTGGCAAATGGGCTGTTTCCAGCCTCCAGAGGGCATACGAAGGGGTGAGGAAGGCCATTTTTGCCCTCCCCAAGCTCCTAGAAAGTCTCTAGAGGCTGGGGAGAGCAAAAAATGGGACTTCTGGTCCCACCGGAAGTGCCTCCGGGGGGGACTCCGAGGGATGGGGTGGGGAAGGCCGCTTTCACCCTCCCCAAGCTCCTAGAAAGGCTCTGGAGCTTGGGGAGAGAGAAAAACAGGCCTACCGGGCTCACCATGTGCCAGGAGCGAGGTAGAACAAGGCGGAGTGGGATGGGTGGGGCGCATAGAATTATGGGTGTGGGCACACGTGAGCATGACCCCCCTCCCCCTGGCACACAATGGCAAAAAGGTTAGCCATCACTGGCCTAGACCTTAACCCAATTGAAAATCTATGGAGCCAACTAAAGAAACTGGTTAGTCAGAAGTGACCCAGCAATAAAACCCAGTTAATAGAAGCCATCATTCAATCTTGGTTCCCATTAGAACAGCTGCAGAACTAAAAGACTTGGTTCCCTCCATGGGAAGACGTTGTAAGGCCGTCATTCATGCTAAAGGTTACCCAACTAAGGATTAACTGACATGGTGATATCCATGTATATCTCATTTTTTTCTACGTGTTTCACTTTTCTTCTTTGTACTGTAACTGCTATTCTAATAGCCAGTCCTTCATAAAAGTTATTGCATTACATTCTTGATTAAATTGGTTACCACCTTCAAAGCACTCCATGGCATGGGACCAGGGTACCTTCGAGACCGTCTTCTGCCACCAATAGCCTCCCACCGACCAGTCCGTTCCCACAGAGAGGGTCTCCTCAGGGTGCCATCAGCCAAGTTATGTCGGCTGGCGACACCCAGGGGGAGGGCCTTCTCTGTGGGAGCCCCAGCCCTGTGGAATGAACTGCCCCCGGAAATACGTAAGATCTCCGTCCTTCGGGTGTTTCGCTGCACACTGAAGACCCTGTTGTTCCACCAGGCAGGGCTATCAACATAATAATTTTAAATTGGGGTATTTTAAATTTTTGGGGTTTTAAATCGGCCAAATCTATTTAATTATTTTAATTTTTAATCATTGTTGTGTCCTGTGTTTTTAAATTGGCTGTACACCACCCTGAGTCCTTCGGGAGAAGGGCGGTATAGAAATAAAATTATAAAATTATAAATAAATAAATAAATAAATAAATAAATAAATAAATAAATAAATAATCTTTCCATTGATATATAATTTTATGATGCTACTAAAAAAAAAGTGGTGTTATTAGCTAGTTTTAGAAAATACACTTTTCCAAAAAGGTTTTCCACAATTTTGGCCACTACCGTACATCCTCAAAGTCCAGGTGATCTCCGGAAACTTGGGAAGTGAAGAGAACACTTTGAACCATCACACACAGGAAGGAGAAAACACGGGTGGTTATCCAATTTCACAGTTATATTTTCACTCCCGCCTTCTTCTCTTTAGAACCACAGGTGACAATCCCCCACCCCCATGTTTTCAGTTTCAGCTCCTGTCATACTTTGCCAGGTTGTCTAAAATTCCCATCAGTCAGGAATGGCATAATTTACATTCTGAAACGACTAAAAAGTACTAGCAGATGGAAGACTTTAAGGCTCGGTGTGCTTTATTTTATGTTTGTTTATTGGCACTGCAGCCCGTCTTTCTGTTTTGAAAGCATGCTCAGCAAACGTTACACAGTGGGAGGGCTTGAGGTCACCTTCAAAGGTGGTATTCAGCCAGTTCGTACCGGTTCGCCCGAACTGGTAGCGGAAAGCACGGGTGGGCCCGCCCCAGCCCATCCGCCCTGGCTCTAAACCATCCTATTTAGGCACATTTTTGAGGCCAGGCACATGTGTAGAAGACATGCGCGCTAGCAAAGTACATGCATGGAAGGCTGGGCGCATGTGTGGACGGCACGCATGCAAACCGGGTGCATATGCACACGAAGCGAGCATGCACACGCACAGCAAACCAATAGTAACATAATCCGAAACCCACTGCTGGTCACCTTCCACATCCAGCCAAGTAAGCTACTGAAGATGTTCTGAAGAACATCTTGAGATGATCCTCTTTTGTAGAAGGCCTGAAAAGGTTCTTAATAAAAGATGAGGTCTCTTCACAGCTCCAAACGTGATTACGGCTTTAAAGGAAAACACTAACACCACCAGTTATGCAGAGCAATTGTGGGTTTCAAATTTTTTTACTACCGGTTCTGTGGGTATGGCTTGGTGGCTATGACATGGCTTGGTGGGCATGGATTGGTGGGCGTGGCAGGGGAAGGATACTGTAAAATCTCCATTCCCACCCCACTCCAGGGGAAGGATACTGTAAAATCTCCATTCCCTTCCCAATCCAGGGGAAGGTTACTGCAAAATCCCCATTTCTTCCCGATCAGCTGGGACTCGGGAGGCAGAGAATAGATGGGGGTGGGGCCAGTCAGAATTTTTACTACCGGTTCTCCGAACAACTCAAAATTTCTGCTACCGGTTCTCCAGAACTGGTCAGAACCTGCTGAAACCCACCTCTGATGCAGAGTAACCAGCTGGCCATCAATAAAGATCTTTTAGCATCAACTGATTTTTTTTATTTATTAAATCTGCATTCCACTTTTCAAGATACAGGGGGCTTCTTTCTCTGGTTTTCCCCTACAGGGACAACCTCACTAAGAGGATTGGAGTGAAAAAGAGACTGACTGGCCCCAAATCACCCCAACGGCGCACTTGACTTTGTATCTCCCTTCTCCTAAACCCACGAGAACTGCATTTTCCAGGCTCTCTGATCATCAGGCTGTTGTGGCTTTCATCAAATCCAACTTCCAGATTCTATTCCATGGTAGCTTTAAGCGCAGCTGATTGCAATATTTAGGGCAGTAGCAAAGTAGGGATGAATATTGATTAATCTGATTTTAAGATAAAGGGGTAGCAATGCTGACATCACTTTCGTTTTTGGCATATCTGCAATACAGACTCAAATAAATAAAAAAAATTGGCCTCTTGGTCAAGTAATTGTATAGGAACTAACTAGAATGTTCTAACCTGGCTCCCAAACATGACAAACCCTCTGTAGTTAAATAAATGTTCCCTTTATTAGGAGCGCCAGCAACTCCCGCAAAAGTCTCTCTCTCTCACAGCAGGCTAACAAGTCTGAGATGAATAGTTGTCTGCCACACCTATTCATCTCCACCCCCTGCCTTTTATCCCCAGAGCTAGGGTGTGGCTTCACTAGCAGTGGTGGCTCTTCCATCCCAAGGATCGGCTCATAGATTTCCACTGCTCTCCTCTCCTCTGTCTTCTGGGCATCCACTCGTCAGGCACTGGACCCAGCTGTTCCTCTTCTTCCTCATCAGCCACCTCTAAACCTGGGGGCTGTTGACTCTTCATCTGAGGGCTGATGGATAGCCCAGGATCTGTCTCTGTCTCTATCTCTGACAGCTCCATTCCCTCTTCCCCCTCCGAGCTCTCAGGTTACCTTGATGCTGATCCTGACTCCCACGCCTCCTCCTCATCTGATTCGACTGCTGGAGGGGCTGGCGGTTGACAGGCCACAAGTTCAATTTGGCTGATTGAAGAATGCTAAAAAATTTAGTTACGGGCCCAAAATAGGTTTAGTGTCATTATGTAGTAAGACAACTCCAAGAACTGAAAACATAAATGATCAATTTGCTGCTGTAAAGTTGGCTATTGCACAATACTGGAAAATACTGGAAAAACAGAACCACAAATCATTAAGACGTCTGGTATGAAAATTTGTTTTTATAGGAAAAGATTACCTTTGATTCCATTAGAGGAAAATTAACCTATTTGCGAAACATAATAGTCCATCTTCTTGGTTTTTTTTTTCTTTAAAAAGAATTATTTAGATTATACAAAAGGTTGTTGGAATCGTGGTTTGTTTTTAGATCTGTTTAATGTGTTTGTTAACTGCTGCGATATTTTTGAATTTTAATTACCTTTTTTTAACTCTCTGTTATTGTTTTTACTGAATAAAAGGGGAGAGGAAGAATTATACCTGGTTAATTCTTGGATGGGAGAATACCTACCAGGTTAAATGCTGGGAAATTAAAAAGAAGACGCTGGAAGAGCAAACCACTTTCATCCTGCTGCCAATAAAACTACACAGAGGTCAGCAAGATTCAAGGTAATTCAATTAAGGGTTGCCTGCTTTCCAGATATTGAATGAATGAATGAATGAATGAATGAATGAATGAATGAATGAATTAATGAATGACAGAGTAAGTCTTTTCTTAAAGGATCCATGTGAATCATTGTTGCAAACAGCGTGAAAGTGCAGAGCAGGCTTCGTAACTGGAGAATGGCAAACTCACTCTGCTCCTGCAAAAGAGATCACTGCAAAGCTGTGGATATTTTACATTTTTTTTAATAGTTACAGGGGGACTTTAAACGTAGTAGCACTGGATATTTTAAGCCTAGCCAATTTTTTTTCCCCACTGCCACACATATTTTATGCTGTGCTTATTTTTCGGCAGGGTCAGGCTGTACACTGTTGTGCCTTGTCACCAGTGCTGACTGCAGAGGAGGCCTTGATTTTAAGATGCAGGAGACGGACTCTCTGCTTTTCACAGGAGGGCATGGAAGCTTTGTTTCCTGCCTGATTCTTTTTCTTTAAAATTATTTAATAAAGTTTTATTACACACATATTAAAACATTGGGCACGGTATAACCGTCCTGGCATTCTCTTTGCCATATATACTAAGATGAAAGATAAATATCATATATGCCTTATTACTTATATACAATTAGTCTCTTCAGTATTTACATATATAAAGACATCCTTCTTCTATCTATATTACTTATACTAAGGTGACCAGACGTCCCGCTTTTGGCGGGACAGTCCCGCTTTTGAGCAATTTGTCCCGCGTCCCGCGGCGTTTCAAAAAAGTCCCGATTTTTCTTGAGCCCCAGCTGATGGCTAGAAGAAAAAAAAACTGTTTAAACTCTTGCCCGGGGCTTCAAAGGGCCGCCCTACAGGCAATCAGTGTAAAGCAGTTTTTTTTTTCCCCTAGCTAAGCTTCAGAAACGAAAACGAAACCAGGGTCTTTGGTGCAGCGTGACAAAATGAGGCAGAGAGAGATTTATTTTTATTTTTATTTTTCCTCCCCAAAAAAGGTAGGTGAAAAACTGCAAACAAAATGGGAAATTTAGGAGGAGAGTTCAAGATTTTAAAACACAAAGGAAAAAAAGCTGTATTTAACTAGGGAATTGTAATAATTGAGATACTATTAATTGTATATTGTGTTGAAAGCAGAAATGGTTAAGTTGTGGTTCGGAGGAATATATGGGAGAAATTATTTGGTTTATTATTATTGGTAAATATAATTAATTGATTTGTAAGAAATTGGATTGCATGGAAATAATTGGAATATTCATGTTCATATTGATTAATATACAAAAAAGATAGTTTTATAACTAATTGATTTATATTAAAATGTTGAATTTGTATTAAACAACTGTATTACATAATTACATAATTAAACAATGTGAGGATGGATATAAAAATAGATGACAATGGGAAGGGGTATAATATAGAATAGAAGGGAAAAATTGAATTTGATTAAGATTAGAGATGAGGATGAAGGGTAATATTGGTTTTTTTAAAAAATAGATGAGGAATAAATATGGCAAAAAGGAAATATAGAAATTGTAAATTTAATTGAAATGACTAAACGCTGTTTAAATTTGTGAACCAGCCAAATATTCTGTTCAAAGAAAATACATTGTATGTTTGTATGTGTGTTTCTAATTATTGCTATTTATTCATATTTGTTCTCTTTTATTCTTTAAAGTTTAACAATTCATTCTTTATCTTAATATCTTTATATTTGCTTGGGGTTGGCTTTCTTCCCTTTCATCTTTTTTATTGTACAGCAATCTTTCTCCTCAAACCTACCACCTCTCTCTTTTCTTTCCTTCTTACTTTCTCTTCCCCCCACCCTCTTTTTCTCCTCCCTACTTCCTCTTTCTTTCTCCTTCTCCTCCTCTCTTCCTCCCTCTCTTACCCTCACTCCTACTCTAATTTCCATTCCTTCATCCCTCTCTATTGCTGTAATCCTTTAATGCATATGGACTACTCAGAGGGCTGAAAAAGTTATTTTTGACTGGTCCTCACACTTTTGACCAGTCCTCGAATTTATGACTGTCCTCACATTTTACATTTTTGCCCTATCTTTTCATCATGGTGAAGAGAAGCAGTTGTGAAATGAGTGACATGGTTGTTAAGAATGCTGCATGGGCATAAATGTGAGGATGGTCATAAGTGTGAGGACCAGTCAAAAGTGCGAGGACCTGTCAGAAATGACTTTTTTCAGCCCTCTGGTTAGTCCTTTTGTGCATATGGACTACTCAGAGGGCTGAAAAAGTTATTTTTGACTGGTCCTCACACTTTTGACCAGTCCTCGAACTTACGACTGTCCTCACATTTTACGTTTTTGCCCTATCTTGTCACCATGTTGAAGAGAAGCAGTTGTGAAATGAGTGACATGGTTGTTAAGAATGCTGCACGGGCATAAATGTGAGGATGGTCATAAGTGTGAGGACCGGTCAAAAGTGCGAGGACCTGTCAGAAATGACTTTTTTCAGCCCTCTGGTTAGTCCTTTTGTGCATATGGACTACTTAGAGGGCTGAAAAAGTTATTTTTGACTGGTCCTCACACTTTTGACCAGTCCTCGAACTTACGACTGTCCTCACATTTTACATTTTTGCCCTATCTTGTCACCTTGTTGAAGAGAAGCAGTTGTGAAATGAGTGACATGGTTGTTAAGAATGCTGCACGGGCATAAATGTGAGGATGGTCATAAGTGTGAGGACCAGTCAAAAGTGTGAGGACCTGTCAGAAATGACTTTTCAGCCCTCTGAGTAGTCCCTATACACATAGCCATGGCCACCTGGTCACATGACCAGGTAGCCACGCCCACCCAGTCACATGGCCTCCAAGCCACGCCCACACAATAAGCCACGCCCACAATGGTGTCCTTCTTACCAATGTTAAAATCTGTTCACCTTACCCTATAGACATAGCCATGGCCACCCGGTCACATGACCAGCTAGCCACGCCCACCCAGTCACATGACCAGCTAGCCACGCCCACAAAATAAGCCACGCCCACAATGTCCCTCTTTACCAATGTTAAAATCTGGTCACCTTAACTTATACATTTGTTTTACCCGTTACCATTCTATTGTAGTTACATACATGACTTTAATTCTCCGTTTTATGAATTCTAGTCAGTTCCTGTTTTTCGACCCTCTTTTCTGTTCCAACCATTGATGAAATTTATTCCATATCTCGTGGTATTCTGACTCGCCTTTATTTTTCAATTCCAAGGTTAGTCTACCCATTTTCACACACGTCAAAAAAAAATTGTATCACTTCATCTTCTAGAGGAGTTTCCTTATTTTTTCCAGTTTTGGGCCAAACTCATTCTTGCTGCTGTTATAATATGTATTATTAAGTAAGTTACCCCTTTACTGTATTTTGTTTCCTGCCAGTTTCTTGTTGCAACCATCTTTGTGTATATACACACACACAGAGAGAGGCCTCTGCTAATGTGGCCAACATTTTCCTGGCAGAGTTCTTATGTCTTGGAGAAACTGTGACAGCTTTAGCTTTTCCACGTCTGCAGATAGAAAGTGGAAAAATGCATGAGTGCTTATTGGACATTGGTGATAATCTGTGGCACACTTGCCAGTAAAAAGGGAAAGATTTTGTCGTCTTATTCCCAACCCAGTGACATTTTGACAACTCGGGAAGAAAATAAACTACTGCCAAATAATGCCTCCCACTCCGCCCCGGCCTAGCCTGGGGGTCAAATGGTGGATTTTTTGTGCTGCCTTTTAGTTGTTTTCTAACAGACATTTTATTACCCAACTAGCTAACATCATCAGTGCAACAGGTAATGAAATGTCCACCCTGAGCTACAAATATTGTCTTCTATTTGAGGATTCTGTCCCTTTTCGTTTGAGTTCTAAATGCTCCATCACACCAAAGCCGCAAAAATTTAATGGATTATATAGCACAATCTTACTGTAGTGATATTGAACAGCACAGGGTGAAATGTAAAATTTGTTACTATCGGTTCTGTGGGCGGGGTGTGGTGGGCGGGGCTTGGTGGGCAGGGTAATGTGACTGGGTGGGTGTGGCCAACTTTTTTTTTTTTTTTTTACTTTTAAAAGCATTTTTCTACAACCTCTTCGGCCGAAGTCTCTGATGATCAGGCAACCCAGCTGGGATCGTCAGAGGCTTTTTTTTTACTTTTAAAAGCATTTTTTTCAGCTGAAGAGGTTTTTAAAAAGCATTTAAAATGCTTTTAAAACTAAAAAAACAGCCTCTGATGATCTCACGGCTCAACTGGGTGGGGGGGGGGCAGGGATTTTTGCTACCGGTTCTCCAAACCACCCGCTGCCATCGCTACTGGATCGGGCAATCCGGTCCGAGCCGGGAACATTTCACCTCTGGAAAAGCAGGTTTCTAGTCCCTTGGATTCCATCATAAAACTGTGGGAGACAGCAATGCAGGAAAATCTTTGCATTTTGCACAAGTTTGTATACCATCAAACAACATGAAAAAGAGTGCATACTGTACGTGCAGTCCTATAAAAGCAGTTATTCCAATTCCTAGATATCAGAGGTTTTTATTTATTTATTTACAATCCCAGGAACAATTACTAGCCTCAGTTGCAAGATTTCCTTCATACAGTCATCGTTTGAGTTATAACTTTCAGTGTCCCCTTCCCTGTTGCAAGTTAGGCTGCCATAAACAACCGTAACTGAGCGAGTTTTGACGTGTTAAGAATTTAAATATTTCTTGTGTTAGCACTTTATCTTTCCCTTGTATTTTATATAGTAGCAAAGCAGTCATTTGTCTACTTCCTTGAACGCCGGTTGTGTTTTCCCTTCTCTCCCTCCAAGCACTAAGGAAGAACCAAATACGTTGCTCAAGAAACAAAAGAAAAATGGGAAAGAAGCTTATTCAATAATTCTGTCATTCATGTTTTGCTTACCATCTCTACATAGTTTCTCCAAGTTCTTTTCCATAACTGCCAACAAAGGAGGAAGGACTTCTAGGAACAGACAACCCAAAGGATAATTTCAACAGTGTTTCTTAACCTTGCCAAGTTGAAGAAGACCAACTCCCAGACTTGAAGATATCATCAACCTCTTTTAACGACCCCATAATCTCTTGCGGGGTAGAGTCGGGGCTACTGAATGGAGCTGAGTGTTTACTGGCTGGATGCTCTTCCTGTCGCCAATGTGGAGTTTTGTTCAGCAGATATATTCCCAGTGTACCCAGAGAGAAAAATATCTGCCTCTACGTAGGATTGAACTCACAGCCTCCTGATTGTGAGGTGAGAGCCTCACACCTCTAGGCTACCACACCACTCCCCAGACTTGAAGATATATGGACTTCAATTCCCAGAATTCCCCAGGCAGCATGGCTGGCTGGGGAATTCTGGGAGTTGAAGTCCACATATTTTCAATTTGTCACGGTTGAGAAACACTGCCTCAGCCAGTGTTACTGGCTACAAACAGGGGTGTCTGTCGGGGAATTAAAATAGTGTCTACAACTATTTGGAGATATCCCCACCACCTCACAGTCCTGGCCTCAAGAGACTCACTAGAGGCAAATTCCTCTTAATTTTCCTAAAACTGCAGTTCTAGAACTTTCGTTGCCTCCTGGTGCAACATTTGCTGAGAGATTGAAAGCTTTTCTCAATAAATATAAGAGACTTAAGTATTATCGCTGTGGTTCCCGAGAACCGCCCCCAGCAAAAGATGCAGAGTTCCCTTCCTAAATTCACCGGGAGCTTCAAAAACCAGCTGTCAAGTGCAAGAAACAGAACCGTTTTATGAGACGAATGCAAGCTCTCCCTATAATGGAACAATTGTCTCGATGCCATTAATTTTTATTTTACAACCGATCACTGTAGCAACCAGAAGCTGGGTCTGTATAATGGCATTGTTTTTTTTTTCTGCTGAAAAAAGTCGAGCAAGTGACACAACAGGCAGTCACTCGAATGTTTTTCGTTCTACTATACATATTTTTCTCCCCCTCTGAAGTCAGATCTTTATTGAACTGTGGGAAAATATGAGAGTGTTTAGCAAGGACACGTCAGTCCTGTGTCAATGGAAGATGTTGGGGCCATTGGAAAGCCTCCAAGCAAAATTAGCAGTAAGCAAATCAGCCTTTGCATGGGAAACATGGGAGAAATTTATGTTCTCAAAGAGAAGATCCCAGGAGACCAATGGGGCATTAATGCATGTATTGTGTATGTGTAGCTGGGACTCCTTAGAAAGAGCTGGATTTCTGAAAAATCTCTTCCACAAAAAAAAAAAAAAAAAAAAAAAAAAACTGGCTGAAAAGAATGAAAGGGAGAAGAGGCTGCTTTCAGTGGTGGGTTTCAAATTTTTTAACTACCGGTTCTGTGGGCGTGGCTTGATGGGTGTGGCAGGGTTTGATGGGCGTGGCAGGGGAAGGATACTGTAAAATCTCTATTCCCATCTCACTCCAGGGGAAGGATACTATAAAATCTCCATTCTCACCCCACTCCAGGGGAAAGATACTGCAAAATCCCCATTTTCTTCTGATCAGCTGGGACTCGGGAGGCAAAGAATAGATGGGGCGGGACCAGTCAGAGGTGGTATTTACCGGTTCTCCAAACTACTCAAAATTTCCGCTACTGGTTCTCCAGAACTGGTCAAAACCTGCTGAAACTCACCTCTGGCCACTTCATCTATCTCAAGCGTGATAAAATCTATACAAGCTGCCTTCCCATTTCTGCAAAAAACTGTTCAGATGGCGGCTACATCACAGCATTCAGATATTGCAAAAGCAAAGAGGAAAGGGTGACAGGAAGTCACCACCATACCAGTGACTTTTCTGCACACATACACACATACATGGAGAGGGGGAGAGATCACTCCAAAACTCAAGGGGTCTACTATTATATTGCACATCTTCAGAGACAGTTATTTCTACAGCCAAAGCCTTGCAAATAGGCTATCTCCTTCCAACCCAGAAACAGTCCTGGAGTGTCTTGTTGTTGTTGTTAGTTGCGAAGTCACGTCCAACCCATCATGACTCCATGGATAACGTTCCTCCAGGTCTTCCTGTCCTCCACCATCCTCTGGAGTCCATTTAAGTTCACACCGACTGCTTCAGTGACTCCATCCAGCCACCTCATTCTCTGCCGTCCCCTTCTTCTTTTGCCCTCAATCTTCCCCAGCATTAGGCTCTTCTCCAGTGAGTCCTTCCTTCTCATTAAGGTGGCCAAAGCATTTGAGTTTCATCTTCAGGATCTGGCCTTTTAAAGAGCAGTCAGGGTTGATCTCCTCTAGGACTGACTGGTTTGTCTTGACAGAAGAATAAATATTCATACTTCCCAGAATAATCTCTACCTACCTACTTTTCTCAGAGTTTTTATACACCAGTGCTGAGCTGCCCGAAGCTGATCTCAAAAAGTTAAGCAGAAAGAGACCGAATTAGAATTGGGAAGGAGACCACTAAGAAATCCTAGGGAAGGAGGGTAGACCTTGGAAGGAGGAGGAGGAGGAAGAGAAGGTGAAAATGGAAAACTACACTGTAGTTTACACCACACTGTAGCCAAGAAAAACATACATGCATTTGTGTTTAGATTAGATAGATAGATAGATAGATAGATAGATAGATAGATAGGGTAGGTAGGTAGGTAGGTAGGTAGGTAGGTAGGTAGACGAGAGAGAGAGAGAGAGAGAGAGAGAGAGAGAGAGAGAGAGAGAGAGAGAGAGAGAGAGAGATGATATAGATATATGATTCTGGACAGCATACAATTGAAATAATCCTAAGAACAAAAAGAATAATACCACAATTTAAACAAAAGGAAAACAATATAAAGGCCTATAAAACCTTTTGTAAAACTCACAGCCCATAACCCCATTCATCAAGGCAACCCATACAGTCACTGCCCCACATTCCTTTCATGAAATCATGTCTTCAGGGCCTTGCAGAATCTTACAAAACAGTTCTTTCCACAATCACAGGGACTAGAAGCTTGCCTTTCCTTTGGCCCGGTGCCTGGGAAAGCAGGCCTAGGCAGGGTGAGGCCAACCTCCATTTTGGCATCCCCTTTGCAAGGCAAGAGAGGGTTAAGCAGCCCTTCCCCTCCTGGCCCCCAAAGACAGACCCCTTTGTGGATGCACACAGCGGGCTGTTGACGCGAGCTACAGATTCTTTACTGAAGTTGCCCAGCAAACGACATTGTCTGCTTCAGGGGGCGTTGCCAGCCTCGCACAGCTGACTGCATCTCTATGGTAACTCTGTTGCTGGGTTCTTTCAACAACAAGCCGGTCCTTGTCCTGACATCGAAAAACCGCTGAAAAGTAAAATTGAGCCAAGTTGGCCAGTGACCGTCAGGGCTTCACCCTTTAAAAGCTTCTGTTATCTTTCGCTTTTTAGATCAGCTCTGGGCCCACCGGAGCACCCACTTACTGCAATGCCAGCAAAGTCTGAATTCCAAGATCTGAATTCTGCTGAGGGTTTAGGGGCAACAGGACCAAAGGGGACAATTCAGTTCGGTAGCCTTTGTCTTCGGTCGGGCTTTTGAGGAAGGCTGGCTGTTCTTTTCATGTGGCTAATTCATGAGGCACAAATCTGTTTCCTTTCACTGACCTTTCGCTGGGTCTGAAAACCATGTGGCAGAAATGAAACGGGAACAGACATTCATGGAGCATCGTCCGCTGTTTCTAAGCTGCCGCTTGGCTAAAACCAAGGGTTTGCTGCTTTGTAGAGAAGTTGAAATCACGTCTCCTTACAAAATGTTCCCATCGCAATCCACACAAGTTTAGTCACCGTGTCTTCCACTGAAATAATTCAGTTCCTTCATTTGGTATCAACGCAGCTGTGGACTAGACCTCTTAATTTTGAAAGGTCCTTGGTGCTCTCGGAGCTTGGTTGCCTTCTTGCAGATGTTTCATTACCCAACTAGGGAACATCATCAGTGCTAGGAGGGAGGAGGGTTTGCAGAGAGGAGGAGGAGGAAGAAGAAGAGGAGGAGGATTGTGGGGTCCTTGGTGTTCTATGAGTTTAATGGTTTTCTTACAAACGTTTCATTACCCAAACTAGGTAAAATCATCAGTGTTGTGCAATATATCCTAAAACATTTACTAAATTCCCTTGTCATTTAAAATATTGAGTATCATTACAAATACAGCTGGACCCTACTTTGTTTTTCCCTATGGTGCGTTTCATCATTTACAGCAGGTTTGTGGGAGGGGTGCATTAGAAAGTTCAATCTATTTTTAATCTGCCTAATAAGTAGAGTTCTTTGGATGAAAAGAAGCCTAAAAGAATAGACGGGCAGTAAAATTCAATAATAATTATTGGGGGTTGGGCAAGGGGAAGAATCTCACAAAAAATAAAGCCTCTCCATCTGGATTCTCCATCTAGTTTTGCTTGGTGAAATCCAAAAAAACAATTTGTGTCCCAAAAAGAAAACATTATAAGTCCTCTTCAGACAGCCAAGGTAAACATTTGCACCCTGATTCTTAAGTTCATCTTCCACCTGGGTTCATTCATGGCTGTTTGCAGCATCCCGCAGTCATAGAATGATGATTTATAACATAACAGAGTAACAAAGTTGGAAGGGACCTTGGAGATCTTCTAGTCAGAAGAAGACCTCCTTCCAGTCCACTTTTGCCCGAAAGTTCCATTTGCTTCTGATCTTCCGAAAAAGCATCCCATAGCGAACAATGAGTTCACTTAACAACCATGGAGTTTGCTTAACAACTGCAGATTCACAGGGCAAATGCAGGGTCCATTAGGGTCAAGTCAAGTACTACCTGTATATAAAATATTAGCTAATATACATCTACTGAAATGTCTATGGAGATTCTTAGTCATCCAGATCATGGTTGTCCCAAAGGTGCTTTTTCAAGAGGCAACTGGACTTTCTGGTTTTTCTTTGAAGACGTTTCACTTCTCATCCGAGAAGCTTCTTCAGAGCATCTCAGATAAGAAGCGAAACACCTTCAAAGAAAAATCTACCCACCTTTCCTGATTGCTGGTAGATGAAAAGAGATCTGGTCCAGAGATATTTCACAAGAAGAGTCCTCCACTCCTCTGCTCACAACAAAATACCTTATGCCACCAGACTCGAAATTTTGGGCTTAGACAACTTAGAACTTTGCCGTCTTCTGTCTGACCTAAGCATAGTACATAAAATCATCTGCTACAATGTCCTACCAGCCAATGAGTACTTCAGCTTCAACCAAAACAATACAAGAGCACACAATAGATACTAACTCATGGTAAACCAATCCAAACTAGATTGCAGAAAATATGACTTCAGCAACAGAATGGTCAATGCCTGGAATGCACTACCTGACTCTGTGGCTTCTTCCCCAAACCCCCAAAACGTTAACCTTAGACTGTCTACTGTTGATCTCACCCCATTCCTAAGAGGTCTGTAAGGGGCGTGCATAAGCACACCAGCGTACCTACCATCTCTGTCCTTATGTTTTCTTTTATTCATATTCTTTTCATATATTTAGAATTATGTTTACACTTGTATCTGTCATAAAATACATGCTTAACAAAATAAATAAATAAAATAAATAAAACAATGCAGCTAAAAATAATCTGGACATGCAGACACATTCGATTTCTCCTAGACTTAGACTACGTCTAAGTGGACAATGCAATAATTGTTCTGTTGCTAAGTCATGTCTATTGTGATGCCATGGATCACAGCATGCCAGACTCCCATATTCTCCAGTGTCTCCCGGAGTTTGCCCAAATTCACACTCATTGCATTGATGACACTATCTAACTACCTCCTCCTCCACCATCCCCTACTCCTTTTGCCTTCCATCTTTCCCAACATCAGGATCTTCTCCGAGGAGTCCTCTCTTCTCATTTGGTGGCCAAAGGTTTTCAGCATCTGTTCTTCCAAAGAACAATCAGGGTTTGATTTCCTTTAGGATTGACCGATTGGATCTCCTTGCAGATTAAGGTACTCTCACGAGTCTTCCCCAACACCAATGTAGTGGAAGACCTGCATGCATTACAGCAACCCAAACAATAACATCCCAATTAAATATAGCAGCAATGACAATGACAGCATTTCAGGAGACAGAGAGATACAGTGAAATCTGTGATTGATAGCTGCAACCTGAAGTTCCATACCTTTCCCTTCATCAAAGCGAGATGCTGCAATCAAGTTAATTGAAATGTAAAATCCAAAGTGAAATTTCAAATTATGCTGGCATGTTCCCATTAAGAAAATATGTTAGCATTCTACATAGCTTTATCCACTTCAGAGACAATCATGCATTCCCATAGTACTGTTGGCTCCATTAAAAACAGTCCAGAAAGCAAACAAAGTTATAGGATAAAATTGAATGCCGGTTATTAATGCCCAAAGATGTCCTTCAAACTTTGCAGACAGCAGACAAAAACTCGAGGGGAAACAGGGTA
Organism: Pituophis catenifer annectens; assembly: GCF_029215685.1. Taxonomy (NCBI): domain Eukaryota; kingdom Metazoa; phylum Chordata; class Lepidosauria; order Squamata; family Colubridae; genus Pituophis; species Pituophis catenifer. Next base: position 92,628,214 of record NW_027256886.1, on the reverse strand, counting down.
CAGCTCTTTTCCATCCTCTGGAAGCATTCAAGGTTGGCTCCAGAGGACAATCTTTGGATCACATGGAGCTGGTCCATGGGCTATGATGTAAGAAGGAGATCTAACAGCAAGAGATTGAGAATAGGAGCCATGAAGGAGAACCAACAGTTTATCTTCCAAGCCAAGTTCAACTCCAATCCAAATTTTCTAGCTTAGTTAGCCCAGACGTTTCGGGGTAGGTAGATAAAGTTGGAAGCCAGAAGGATGTGTTATTTTGGTCAGATCTTTGAAAGAGTCCCTATACCTAGCAGTAGTAAATCCAGTTCCAAAATGTTACATTGCTTGGAATATGGATTCCCCCACCACTACCTTTTAAACCAGCAGTCTGTTTGGTAGAATACAGAAAACATGGATTCATAAATTGAATTAAATCAGGGATCTCCAAACTTGGCAACTTTAAGACCTGTGGACTTCAATTTCCAGAATTCCTCAGCCAGCCATGACTTCCACAACCAGGGAATTCTAGGAGGAAGTCCAGAAGTCTTAAATTTGCCAAATTTAGAGACTCCTATACTAAAGAGTTGGATATTGAATAAATCAAGATCAACCAAATTTGCAGAACAGTAAGCCATAAATCATACCAATGATTTCCGAACAACAATGGATGCAGAGCAAAACTTTGCAATGCTCCTAGAAACTGGACCAATTTAAACTGGCTGTTTCCAGTTCTTCCAAACTCTTTTACACCTCCTATACCAACAACCTTTATTTAGAAAGGAAGAGACCAGTATTTGAGTGGGTAGCAATTTCAACTAAGTAAGTGAGAATCAAAATAATGCATTTCATGTTTCCTAAAGGTCATCGTGAGGTGGCTGCTGCACATACATTCAGATTTAATCGCCACCTCTTCCAATTGCAAAACAAAGCTTCCTGTTAGCACACAGATGTTCAATTCACACAAGACAACCTTCCAGTGGTAACTGGAACAGTAGGAAGCAGCTGGTTCAAAATGCAGGGAAAGACTTGCTGGAGGCTTAGAGTGCCCAAGCAGTCAACTAAACAATGGCATCATCTCACTTTCACCAAAAGTATCTAGCCTGCTACTGTAAAAAGTACACAAGAATCTTTGGAGAGTGGCCTTGGTTGAGTGGTAGTTCAAACACATCACATCCTAGAGTCCGGGGTTCAACCTGTGGCTTAGATTGTGGAATGACAAAACAACCAATCCCAATAAGTATTGAATACAATGGTCTATCTAGTGGTGGAATTCATTTTTTTTTTTACTACTGGTTCTGTGGGCATGGCTTGGTGGGCGGGCAAGGGAAGGATACTGCAAAATCTCCATTCCCACCCCACTCCAGGGGGAAGGATATTGCAAAATCTCCATTCCCACCCCACTCCTGGGGGAAGGATATTGCAAAATCTCCATTCCCACCCCACTCTGGGGCTAGCCAGAAGTAGCATTTGCCGGTTCTCTGAACTACTCAAAATTTCCGCTACCGGTTCTTCAGAACCTGTCAGAACCTGCTGAATTTCACCCCTGGGTCTATCTCCACCTATCATTTAATGTGATTATTGTTAACATAAAAAATAGGCCCAGTAATCCTTCAATTGTCAACTTTTTCTTGTCCAAATGCAAGAGACCTTCCAGATTCAACCTCCAAGCAACTGTTATTTAAAAAAAAAAAACCCAATAAAGATCTGAATCTATTTCTATTTTAATTTGTATACCGCCCTCCTCTAGCAGGACTCAGGGCGGTGAACAGCCAGAATAAAACAGAACATACAAAATTTAAAAAACAGTTTAAAAATAATTAAATATTTTTGGCCACAATTTAAAACAAACCCAATTAAAATCAATTAAAATTAACCAAAACTGTGGGATCAAGCCAGCCCGGCTAGGTGAAATAAATAAGTTTTCAGGGCCCGACGAAAAGTCCGGAGGTCTGGTATTGTACGTATCTCTGGGGGGAGGTTGTTCCAGAGGGCGGGCCCCGCCACAGAGAAGGCTCTCCCCCTGGGGGTCGCCAGCTGACACTGTTTGGCAGACGGTACCCTGAGGAGGCCCTCTCTGTGTGAGCGTACTGGCCGGTGGGAGGCTATTGGTGGCAGAAGGCGGTCTCGTAAATACCCCGGCCTTAAGCCATGGAGTGCTTTAAAGGTGGTCACCAACACCTTGAAACGCACCCGGAAGACCACTGGGAGCCAGTGCAGCTTGCACAAGAGAGGTGTCACATGGGAGCGCCCCGTCGCTCCCATAATCCCCCGTGCGGCTGCATTCTGGACCAGCTGGAGCCTCCGGGTGCACCCCAGGGGGAGCCCCATGTAGAGAGCATTGCAGTAGTAATGATAATTTTGATTTGCCAATATTTAATATTGGAGCCGATTCTTGCCATAAGGAAGACATTAAAGGATCTATCTCAAAGGCAGACTCAGGATGAACGGAAATAAATTGTTTCAGGATGCAAAGGGGATGCTTTCCTAATTTCGATCATACAAGATGTCCTTGGCATCCTTAGTAACTCTTTCTCACACCTGCTGATGGGTTTACCTCTCTTCTTTTCTGTACCGCTGCCTTTATTTGAAAAAAAAAAAAGAGATATAAAATGAATTGTTCAAAGCAGTTTATTTTGCATATGTATGGGAACAATTAAGTGGCTGTCTGTTTACTAATGGAAATTGAAATGTTTCTTAGAATATCAACACTGACAATACAATTCCTCCAAGAGATGCATAAATATTGAATATACACATAACAGCAATACATTAATAATGCTGAATTGTATTGATTAGGCCGTCAGGCATCACATTTTAAGGAAAGACATTGACAATAGGATTTGTCATGATGGCAAACTATGCCCTAAGACAGAGATGTCAAACTGGTGGCCCATGGGCCAGATGTGTCACACACAGACCACACCCATCCCAGCTCCATGAATGGGAAAAACGTCATGGAACATCACATGACAGAAACATGACGGTGTGAGTTTGACACCCATGTCCTAAGAGAAACATAGATAGTCCTCACTTAACGACCATTTGAAATCATGACACACTCCCCCAAGGATACTTATGACCCAATTTAGAAGTACTCTAGAAAATATGGTCCTATTTTCCCCTCTCACTCTAGAAAAGCAAATCAAGATGAGGTAAGCATATAAAGACATCCTGAAGATAATTCTTAATGATCACAGACAGCAAAAGGTAGAAAGCAGAATTAGGTACCAGAAAGATTTTCCTTAATACAACTCCCCATTCTTCCAATTTTTTGATGCTGTGCAATTTCTATCCCCTCTGAAGATTAGAGTTTGCCACCTTTGCTTTCTAAACATTAATATTCTGGGTGGTGAGAATGAAATGTAGGAGATGACCAGGCTGAGTCCCTGCGCATTTTGAACACCTGTCTTATTTCCCACTCATTTCCTTTGACCGCTAGTTGGTCAGATTCTTGTAGAGAGCTTAAACTTGCAATAAATCTTTAGATTATATTTTTAGATTATAAAAACCCTGGTGGCGCAGTGGTTAGAGTGCAGTATTGCAGGCTACTTTTGCTGATCACTGGCACCGCCAGCAGTTTGGGAGATCAAATCTCACCAGGCTCACGGCTGACTCAGCCTTCCATCCAGTGGTGGGTTGCCCCCGTTCGCACCAGTTCTATAGAACTGGTAATAAAACCGGTGGGAGGCCCCGCCCACCGACCTCGATGTCATCAAAAGGCTTCTGCGCATGAGCAGAAGAGTGTGCAGCCCTGTTGCGAACCGGTAGTAAAGGTAAGTAGGACCCACACCTTCTTCCATCCTTCTGAGGTTGGTAAAACCTCAGAAGTCTGGACTGCTGAAATGCTCTCTACATGGGGCCCCCCTTGAAGAGTACCCGGAGGCTCCAGCTGGTCCAGAATGCAGCCGTGCGGGTGATTATGGGAGCGACCCGAAGCTCCCATGTAACACCGCTCTCGGTGGTCTTCCGGGTGCGATTCAAGGTGTTGGTTGCCATCTTTAGAGCACTCCATGGCTTAGGACCCGGGTACTTACGAGACCACCTTCTGCCACCGATAGCCTCACGTCAACCAGTACGCTCCCACAGAGAGGGACTCCTCTGGGTGCCGTCAGTCAAACAATGTCGACTGGTGACCCCCAGGGGGAGAGCCTTCTCTGTGGGGGCACCTACCCTCTGGAATGAGCTGCCCCCGGAGATTCGTAGGATTCCCGACCTTCGTAACTTTCGCTGCGCCCTCAAAACGCTATTGTTTCACCAAGAAGGGTGGCCTAAATGCTATTTTAATGGGTGGTTTCTATTTTAGCTCTTTCGGCCAAATTATTTAATATTTTTAAATTGTCTTTTAATTTTCATATAGTTGCGGGTTTTATTTTTGGCTGTACACCGCCCTGAGTCCTTCGGGAAAAGGGCGGTATAAAAATTTAATTAATTAATTAATTAATTAATTAATTAATTAATTAATTAATTAATAAATAAAATGAGGACCCAGATTGTTGGGGAAAATATGCTGACTCTGTAAACCGCTTAAAGAGGGCTGGCAAGAACTATGAAGAGGTATATATGTCTAAGTACTATTGCTATTGCTATATTCATTTAAACTGCCAGGATCTGATTTTCACTGCGCTTGACACAAAAGAAATCCTTCAGCTCTTGAAAAGGGTGTAAGTCTAGCCTAAGAAATAGGGGATCCCAACTGAAGAGATCTCAAAGATTGTGGGTGCTCCTGAGCCACGACTGCTGTGTCTGGTTGCCAACAGAGATAACAACCACTTTTTCAGAACAATGCTGTAATCAGCTAAAAATATGCACGCATTCCCCTTGCAACCCACATTAATTCTGAGACTCTCGACTCTTGTTTTTCAGTAGCATCAATTAGCAAACCACGTTAGGATTTGCTTTTCGTGAGGGCATTGAAACAATAGCCTGGAATGATATCATATAAAAATGAACTTGTGTATGTTTGCCGGTTCTTTGAACTACTCAAAATTTCCGCTACCAGTTCTCCAGAACCTGTCAAAACCTGCTGAATTTCAACCCTGATATGGGCAGAGTTGGCATCATTATTTCATTGTGTACACAGCTCGTGTGTGTATGTTGTCACAGCTTGCCACAAACACCGGCATGAATTGAAAAAAAAAATGCACAAACATATGTTTTAGATTTATAAACTTTGCTGGGAAGATGAGATGCTTAAACCTTATCTTAAAGCAAAAGTGGATAGATAGAAATACCTCAACAAGGAGCATTTATTTCAGGGGCTGATCCTAAGAAGATATTTTTACTAAATTTTACTCAATTATTCTAATGTACAAAGTGACACAGTCTAATTTACTGAAGGATATTTTTAACAAAGAATAAACTGACAAATCAATATTACCGTTCACTCCAAGGTGTTTTCAAATGACTGTTTTGAATCCAGAGGAAACACTGAAAGCCACTGATTGTGATATAATGTGGACAACGTTTTTTTAAGTTTATCCATACACTCAGAATCTCTGGGCAGCATTTCAGTTTCATTTTTAGGAATACAGACACACATACACACCAGGGGTGAAATTTGACTGGATCCAACCGGCTCGGGTGAACTGGTAGGGACAATTTGATTCGGTTCGCCGAACTGGTAAAAATCATCCCTGGTTAGCTCAGCCCACTCCCGCCCACTCGCTGCTCAGTTCTTCCGGCCGCTGCAGCCTGTCCCTTTAAGGTAGTCCCCAGGAGGGAGAGGGCCGGGGGTAGACCATAAAGAGAGCAGCAGTTCCGCCATCAATGGAGGGAGAAAAGTTCAGCTTCTCTCTGCCACAGCATTCACTATGAGCTCTTCTTGTGCTCATACATACATTTTTTTCCTACTGGGTTCTGTGGGCATGGCTTGCTGGGGGGATTCATGTGACTGAGTGGGCATGGCCATGAGTGACATTGAGTTGGCCACGCCCACTCAGTCACAGGACCTCACCACCACCAAGCCACGCCCACAGAACTGATAGGGAAAAAAATTGAATGTCACCACTGATAGACACACTCCTTAATAGGTAGATCTTGCTGAGCATTGGGGAAGAAGTGTGGTGGAGAATTTGCATTGGGTCATAAATTAAACATCGAGAGAGCTGAATATCCTTTCTGCTAAAATTCCCAGTGGTACGTCCTTCACAAACTAAAGCAAGAATGCCAGTTCCCCTATTTAATTGGCTTTTCAACACCACCTTTCAATCTCAAAGAACCCTGAAGGTGACTCAAATACTAACATACAATTAAAGGTGTTTTTGGTTTTTTTTCTTGGACCAGCAGACAGACAACATAGCTCTAAGGGAAGCTGGAAGTCCAAGAAATAAAAAGTTGGCTTCCAAAACTTGGCCTGGGAAAACCAAGGATATCCCAGCTTTATATCTTAAGTGAGGCTGCCGTCTAGCTATTAGACTGAGAAAGAGGATCAAACAAATTATGCACTCACTAATAAGTGATAGCTGGAATATATTTTTGCAAGTTTCTGTAGCTCCCCACCCCCCCACCGTATTAACCACATCAAAAAGACTGTACAGGAAGTCCTCGACTTACAACCATAATTGAGCCCAACATTTCTGTTGCTAAGTGAGACATTTCTTAAGTGAGTTTTGCCTCATCTTACAACTTTTCTCGCCACCGTTGTTAAGTGAATCTGGCTTCCCCATTGACTTTGCTTGTCAGAAGGTTGCAAAAGGTGATCACATGACCCCGGGACACTGCAACTGTCATAAATACGAGTCAGTTGCCAAGCGTCTGAATTCTGATCACAGGACCATGGCAATGGAGCAACGGTTGTAAGTGTGAAAAGCGGTCATAAGTCACCTTTTTTCAGTGCCATTGTAACTTTGAACAGTCACTAAATGAACTGTTGTTAAGTCCCTGTACGTGAATCTAGCTTCCTTGGTTGTGTGTTGCTTTTTCAATAGCAAATGATAAAAACTAGAAAGCATCCAAAATGATCTTTTTTAAGGCTAACATCACATCCATCACATCTTCTGCATAGCAGAAGAGCCCATAGGAGGTCCTTGGTGAGCTACAGAGCTGGCTTGGCTGATTACATAGCAATAGCAATAGCAATAGCAATAGCACTTAGACTTTATTGTGCATTTACAGCCCTCTCTAAGTGGTTTACAGAATCAGCCTATTGCCCCCAACAATCTGGGTCCTCATTTTACCCACCTTGGAAGGATGGAAGGCTAAGTCAACCTTGAGCCTGGTGGGATTCGAACTTGCCAAATTGCAGGCAGCTGGCAGTCAGCAGAAGTAGCCTGCAGTACTGCACTCTAACCCAGTGGTGGGTTGCTACCGGTTCTCCCTGGTTCTTGCGAACCGGTAGTGGAAATTTTGAGTAATTTGAAGAATCGGTAAATACCACCTCTGCCTGGCCCTGCCCCCAATCTATTTGCTGCGTCCCGAGTCCCAGCTGATCGGCTAGAAGGAAAACAATCAGGGCTCACTTGACAAAGAAGAGAAAAAACAAAACAAAACACTGTAGCTTTAAATTGAGAAGCCAAGAAGCCTCCCAACTGATCGGCTAGAACTGATCTGCTCCTTGTAAACCGCTCGGTGGTGGTAGATTGGCAATTGAAGCTAAACTGCCTGAAAGCTGTTTCCGATGCTCTCGGTGGTGGCAGAGCGGCAAAAAACGGTTTAAACTCTTGCCGCGGCACTTCATAGGCCCGTCCTACAGCTGATCAGCGGTAAAAGGCAGTGTGGTGGTAGACCAGTGCGTTCCAAAAACAAATGGGTAGACTGGTACGGCTTTGCAAGCAGTTCAAAGCCTGGTAGACCAGTACCTCTGCTAAATCCTAAAGAATTGTTTGTCACATGACCATCAAACCATGCCCACAAAATAAGCCACGCCCACAGAATTGGTAGTAAAAAAATTTAGAACCCACCCCTGCTCTAACCCCTGCACCACTGTGGCTCATAGAGGTTCCCTTCACCCTGTACCCTGACAAGAAGCTTAGATGAGGTGAGTGAATGTTACACAGTCTTTCCTCCTTTCCATCTTTCCCTAGTCTTGTTGGGACTACAGAATTGCATATGGCAGTTCTTAGAGCAGGGGTCTCCAACCTTGCCAACTTTAAGACTTTGCTGGCTGAGGAATTCTTGGAGTTGAAGTCCACAAGTCTTAAAGCTGCCAAGGTTGGAGATGCCTATCTTAGACTACTGCAGGCAGACAATTCAATCTGGTTGCAGCTTCACATTTCTGAGAAGATTTCAGAATGACAGAGTTGGAAGGGACATTGGAGGTCTTCTAGTCAACCCCTCTGCTAGGGCAAGAGACCCTATGCCATTCTGGACAAATGGCTGTCCGATCTTTTCTTAAAAACCAGTTAAAAGCCTTAAGAGCTTTAGTTGAAGCCTGAAGGCCAATCTGTTGGATTGAGCAACCCATCAATATGTCTTAGATCCTTTGGGGGGGAGGGGTCCATTGCCACTGGTTTTAAAATGTTTTCTTTGTAACTTACATTCCAGTTTCCTTTCTCCCAAAAAACAAAGCAGAAATAACTATCTTTTATAGAAGTGTTTTGTGGGTTCACATGCTGGGTCCAACAGGAAAATTAAATTAAGAAAATTAAGCACAGAATCACTCAATAGTGAAATGGGCATCAGCAGTGGTGGTTTTTTTTTTTAATTTGATTTATATGCCGCCCTTCTCCGGAGACTCAGGGCGGCTTACAATGCGTTAAGCAATAGCCTTCATACTTTTGTATATTTATACAAAGTCAGCTTATTGCCCCCACAAACTGGGTCCTCAATTTACCTACCTTAGAAAGGATGGAAGGCTGAGTCAACCTTGAGCCTGGTGAGATTCGAACTTACAGTAATTACAGACAGCTGGTGTTAATCACAATGCTATCAGTCTGCTGAGCCACCAGGCCCGGTTGTTCCCAGTTCGGTCCAGTTCTTGCGAATCGGTAGTAACAGTGGTGGGAGGCTCCACCCACCCACCCGGATGTCATCATGAACGATCTGCGTGTGCACCCGTTGCAAACTGGTAGCGGAGGTAAGTAGGACCCACCCCTGGCTGGGCATCATATACATTAAATAAATATTATTTCACCAATACACGAAGAATGTAGCCAATATAGGCCGTTAAATGGCTTATTCCAACATCCACCCACGCTGCCCCATTCTATTCTGCTGGTATGTTTTGAACTTTCGTAAAAGATTTCACAAAAGATAAAAGAATGAAAATACGAGGACATTTCTCCTGGCAAAAAAAACTGAGTCACAATCAATGATTAATGATCAATGTTCTCACTTGAGAATCATTGCAGACTTAAAATCAATATCCACATTGATTTCTAATACGGAGAAGGCTTCCCCTTTAACAAAAACCATACAGGCTAATAATTATGTAATAATTAAACAGCAGCCATCTAAACTGTACTCATGCTATAAGAAGCACTTATCCTACTGTGAATTAAGTTGTCACCACCATTTTTTTTTTTTTTAGAGAAAGAAAGATGTTGATTTGGATTAAGAAGAAACAATAGCACATTTAGGCCATTGTAATTCTCTGGAAATTTTCTTGCAACAATCCTCAACCTGGAATTACAACAGTCACTCTCCACAGGTAGAAAGGTGTTTTTTTTTACTGTTGTTCAATACCCAAGTCATGTTCAACTCTTCACGACCTCACAGACCACAGCACACCAGCCCCCCCCCCCAACCTCCACTGTCTCCCGGAATCTGCAAAAAGTCATGCTCACTGTGTCAATGTACCCCTCTCTGCTGTCCCCTTCTCCTTTTGCCATCCATCTTTCCCAACATCAAGGTCTTTTTTCCAACGAGAAAGGTGTTCTCTAGTTGTATATTATCAGCTGACTTCAAACCTGGATTTGATTGGCTCACCTGATATACTGTACCAGTGCCAAAACTGTGGATCTTAGAAAAAGTTCCACCAAAACAATTTTCTAAGCCTACACAACTTGTCCAGCTAAAGTTCTGAAGACTTTCTAGCCTTATCTAGTCTCATCTCATCTAGTCTCATCAATATTTGAGGGGCTGCCACAGAGAGGAAGGGGTCAAGCTATTTTCTAATTTAAAGCACCTGTAGGCCAGACAAGGAATAATGAATGGAAACTGAATAAGGAGAGATTTAACTTGGAAATAAGGAGAAATTTTCTGACAGTGAGAACAATCAACCCATGGAACAGAAGTTGCCTTCAGAAGTTGTGGGAGCTTCATCACTGGAAGCTTTCAAGAAGAGACTGGAAGAGACTGGACTGCCATTTGTTGAAAATGGTGTAGGGTCTCCTGCTTGGGCAGGGAGTTGGACTAGATGACCTACCAGGTCCCTTCTAACTCTGTTAATCAGTAATCATCTGATCAGTTCAGTATTCTGACTTCCAGCCTGTCCATTCCTATAGCTTATTTTTCCCTCTGGCCTATTTGATCATTACTCACCAAAGTCAGAAGAAGATCCTTACAAACCGCAGCCCAAGATCTGGTAGCTCTCATGCCAGAGTCCACCAAATCTGAGGCCCCAAAAAACATCGAGTCCTTTGTTTTGAAACACAAATCCACAGCTGACAGCTGAGTGTCCTCCAGGTGCTTTCATCTACACCCCCAATAAGTACAGAGAAGGCAGCAGGACACAGCTGGGAGATGAATACGATGAATAGGTTCCACTTTCAGAAGAGACTCAAAAACGTTTTTCTCATTTTCCTCAGTTCCTGCTGAGTGGGTATAAAAGAGGAGATCATCCACAAGTGTCAAGCCCTCTTTTAAAAGCTCCAATAGAAAAATCAACAATGATAGATAGATTCCACTCTCTGGCAACCAGGTGTCTCAACCTTTAATTGTGAAGTTTTTCTCTAAGATGGGTGGGTCATGCCAACAAACTCTCTGCCTTAGGATGCATGTCAAGTACAGGTAGCAATTTATTTATATTTTTGGGTGGGGGAGGATGGGATAAGAACAACCTTCAGAAGACTTCTTGAGGTTGACCTTCCCAACCAACTTAAAAAGTGACATTTTGCAGTAAAAATCTGCACTGCAGCATAACGAATTAAGCCTCTCTGTCTTATTTATAATTGTGCCATGCAAACTCAGGGCAAACGCAAATGTAGCTGATCAAGTAATTTTATCCGGAATCCCAACTCTTTTTTGCTTCCTGTGCACGATGCAACCCAACAAATCAGAGAAAGAAACCGAACAAAAAGAATAGGCGACATCATTTCTGTGCAAGCACAGATTCGGGCAGGCACAAAGCATAATAATTTGCAAAACCTTCAAGCTACCTTGAGCACAGATGAAGTTTTACATGCTCAGCTCTCTCTAGAATAACCTTTTCAGCATCCATGCCGCTTGGTTGTTTTCGAATGACACTTTCACAAAATAAGCTGAATTGGATGACGTCCTTGTTTGCTTTCAAGTTTGGGAATAGAATTTGAAGTGGATGCTTTGTTGGTGGATTCTACAGTTATGAGCAGATAATTACGGCACAATATCGGAACCTCTCACGGCAAAGGACTGCAGTCTTTTTCCTGCCTCTCCCCCCACCTTTTAAAGATGGTAAAAAGGTGACGAATCTCGACACAGAACATCTCCTGAGCTAAATTAAGATCGGAAATGCCTTCGAATGGATGTTGACTCATTCATTCTATATTTTATCACCCAGCAAGGTGGCAGCATGGAATTGATTTTGGCTGGGGTTGAAGAGCAGAGCAGAATCTATCCTGATTAGGATGAGAGATCTCCAGGAAGAGCTGACTTATCGGGGAAGGTTTTTTAAAAAAAATATCCCAGAAGAAAATCATACCTGATGGATCAAACCCAAACCAACGGATCTGTTTCAATGTTTGTGGCAGAGTACATAATAAACTTTATAAACTTTATTTATAAAGTTTATTTTACTGTGGGGTGGGACAGAAGGCTCACTACGAGTGCTAAAGTTAAATAGAGGCAACCATACCGCGAGTATTAATATTGAGTTTATTTTCATTCCTTTTTCTCTGCTTTTTTTTTTAGATGGCCACGTCCCCTTCTGCATTGTGATTCCTGAGGCAGGTAGTCCTCGACTTAGGGCCATAATGGAGAGTCTGCCCGGCAGTCAGTGTAAAGTGGGTTGCCCATGTGATTGACCCAATTTTAAAACCTTTTTTGGAGCAGTCATTAAGCAAATGGCATGGAGACATTAAACTGGCTTGCTCTGGGATAGTTTTGCCAAAAAAAAACCCCAACAACCCAGAAGTAAATGCTGGTTTGGGGCAAATCTATTGTAAAACACAGCCATGTGACTGTGGATCACTGGAAAGGGCATAGATGCAGGCCAATTACTAACTGCCTGACATGCAACCACATAACTGCAGGGAGGGGCGGCCATCCAAACTTCAGAACCAGTCATAAGTACTCCCACGGAAGCACATCATAACACTGAATGGTAGTTAATTAAGGATTACCTTTATATCATTTAAAGCAGGGCTGTCAAACTCAAGGCCCGCGGGGCGGATCCAGCCTGCGGGGTGCTTAGATCTGGCCCACGGGGCAACTTGGAAACAGCAAAGGACCGGCTCTCAGTGCCTCTGACAGAGAAAATGGTGCTCGGGTGGACCACACACAGCCCTCCTGAGCTCTGTTTTTAGCTGTGATGGCCTCCAGCAACCCTCCGCCAGCAAATATGGACCTTGGGAGGGCCGTGCATGGCCCTTCCGAGTTCTGTTTTCCCTGGCAGAGCACTCGGGCGACCACAGGTGCCCCCGAGACGAGTGACGTCAAGCTGGCCACGCCCATCCTAACCATGCCTACCTCCCCCCCCCGAAGTCAAACACAACCCTGATATGGCCCTCAGTGAAATCAAGTTTGACACCCCTGATTTAAAGGCTGAGGACTCCTTCACCTCAGTGAAACTTCAGCACTTAGTTGTAAGACTGTATAAAAAGTTTAGAAAGTGACAATTGAAGTTGATGGATTATTCCATTTAAAATGATTTCCCTCCCCAATTTGTTTTGCAAAGGTAAAGAGTCTTGCCATGATGAAAGGAGGACGGAAATTAAATTTAATTCAAAATGGGGAAACAGAATCCTCTCAAATCAGTGAGTGAGGCAGTGAGTTTGATTTTACTTTGAAGAAAGTTGGTCTTTCTCCCCCTCTTGAAGATCCCTTTATCTTCATGATAATTTAAGTCCATTTGAATGAATTTAAGTCTACGCATTGGTTTTGTGTCAGTTTTCAGAAATCAGCGGAACGGCAGATAGAATAAAGAAGAGAGATCATGAAACAATATGAATTCCAGAAGGATCTTTTTCAAGAAAAGTAGCTTTTGTAGTTGCTCTCTCTCTCTCGCTCTCTCACATTCTCTCTCTCACTCACTCACTTTCTCTCTTGCTCTTTCTCTCTCTCTCCCTCTTGCTTTCTCTCTCTTTCTCTCCCTCGTTATTTCTCTCTCTCTCTCTTTCTCTCTCTCCCTCTTTTTCTCTCTCTCCCTCCCTTTCTCTCTCCCCCTCTTTCTCTATCTCCCTCATTCTCTCTCTCTCTCTCTCTTTCTCTCTCTCTCTCTTTCTCTCTCTCTATCCTTCTTTCCCTCTTTCTCTCTCTCACTCTCTTTCTCTCTCTCCCCCTCTTTCTCTCTCTCCCTCATTCTTTCTTTCTCTCTCTCTCTCTCTCCCTTCCCTCTCTCTCACCTTTGTGGAGAACAATAAGAGCTTCTGCAGTAGTTCTTTGGTAGGAATGGAGCAATGCAAGATTAATTGGCTACCTTGAGACAATGGAGGAAAACAAAGCAGTTGAAAGAAATATGTAATGGTGAAAAATGGAAAAAGATTAACCTTCTTTGCTCATCTATCCATCACCGGAGTGAACCATGCAGGCCTACTACAGCATTGCAAAGCCTTTTCTTCCAAACATATTCTAGGATCTTGGAAAGAGCCTCATGCTCATTTTGGAGGTGGGTGGGGGGTGGAATAGCTGGAATCAGCCACAATTTCTGAGTTCCATTTGCTCTGAAAAATCCCTTTTCTTCATTACCATTCCTGAATTGTGGGGAGAACTCTAATGCACTTAAAACATTTTTAAAGGAAGATGAACAGATGTTCTCAAATCAGATAATGTCCAAGCAAGTAAGTTCAACACAAGACCAGAATTAGGGAAATAAGAGCCAATCCAGCTGCAATCTTTGGCCAGTAGCTATTAACCAATTTTTGAACACCGAGAGGAAATACATCTTGTGTAAGAAGAATGAAGCCCTTTTTGGATGTTTTCAAATAAATACAGTAAATAAGTAAGTACAGGTAGTCCTCAACTTATGACCACAATTGAGCCCAAAATTTACGTTGCTAAGTGAGAAATTTGTTAAGCGAGTTTTGCCCCATTTTATGACTTTTCTTGCCACATTTGTTAAGTGAATCTCTGCAGGTCTTAAATCAGTAACGCGGTTGTTAAGTGAATCTGCTTTCCCCCATTGACTTTGTTTCTCAGGAGATTGCAAAAGGGTATCACGTGACCCCAGGACAAATGTGAGTCAGTTGCCAAGAATCGGAATGTAAATAGCGTGACATGGGGATGCTGCAACAGTCATAAACGGAGGCTGTTTTCACCCTCTCAGAGGCTCAAGGAAAGCCCCCGGAGCCTGGGGAGGGTGAAAAATGGGCCTCCCAGAAGTTCTGGAAGTCCAAAAATGGGCCTGTTTCCAGCCTCTGGAGGGCCTCCACAGCCTGGGAGAGGCTGTTTTCACCCTCCCAGAGGATCAAGGAAAGCCTCCAGAGCCTGGGGAGGGCAAAAACGCCCCCACCCCCACCCGATGTGGTGCAGACCAAGTAGGCCACACCCGCCATGGTCACACCCATCCAGCAACTGGGCAGAGAACCAGTTGCTAAAATTTTTGAATCCCACCCCTGATTAAGCAGTGCAGCCTTCAGCTCCCAGAATCCCACCCCCCAAACTGGGAAGCACTGGTTGATCCTGCAGAAGCCTGTCAGATTCTTAGTCATACTTCCTTTCAAATGCATAATCCTTTGTGACTCACAGGCCCAATCTCCACCTTCCTTTTCGCCCCCTCTCATGTAGTTTTACAGCTGCATTGATCTCAGGATCCCGGCCACATCTGTCACCCCAGAGGCGAACTGCCAACATTTCAGAATTAGGATCAGGGGTCCAGTTACAATGAAATTGTGGTTCTGGGGAAAGTATGCTGACTCTGTAAAACCACTTAGAGAAGGCTGTAAAGCACTGTAAAGTGGTATATAAGTCTAAGTGCTATTGCTATTGCTACTTCAGTGTACCTTGTGCAACGCAATGTGCCCGTACAATTACCCTCCATCCACTGTCTGGTATTGATTGCCTTGTCCCAATAAATGGCAAGCAGCAATGATGGGTTTTCAAAAAGGGATCTGACAAGGTTAAAGATTTATTGTTAGCTAAAAAACATTTTAGCCTGAGCAAAAGAGGAAAAGGATCAGTGGTGGGATTCAGCCGGTTCGGGCCAGTTCAGATGAACCAGTAGTTAAATTGCTGGCTGGCGCCACCCCTTCCCGCTACTTCCAGGAGTCCCCACGTGCCCCATTTTGGCTCTCGGGTAAGTGCAGGGAGGCCTACTAGGCCCAAAATGGGGCACGGGGGCAGCATGTCCCCTCTGCCACCCATTTTTGCTCCCAGAGAGGTGCAGGAGGTTGAGTGCTGCTTGTCACCCACCCCTGGCCACGGCCACCATGGGCACACCCACCCAGCTAATCATTAGGACAAAAAACTGGTTGTTAAATTATTTGAATTCCACCACTGGAAAGGATGCACCTTCATCCTCCTCTATGATAAAAGAGAAACTTTAAAAACTGGCAGATAAACAGCCCCGACTGAAAGAGTTTTTAGCAGAATCTTCCCCTAATTTGCAATTTGCACAGTGCAGTCCTGCATTGTGAGCCTTTTCAGATGTGAGTCTAATTGAGTCCAAATAAGGTTATCTCCCAGTGTGTAGCAGGATTCCAGCTTGTTTCTAAAGAATTAACCAGCACCTGCAGAAGCAGGTAGCCCTGTTTATATTTGGCAACAAATTCTGAAAAGGACTTAAATGTCTTCCACATGATTATTTCTTATCACTAGCTTATAACATCCCTTGATAATGTCTGTCACATGTTACAAGTGCTGGACAGCCAACTGGAAGACATCTTCACACAGTATACACTTTCCATTCTACAAAATGTGATTTGTAATGACAAGGTGAGCCCAACTGTTAGGAAGAATCAAAGGCTTTGGTTGAAGATGGTGGGGCTTTGGACTGATGGCAATAATTTGGAGAAGACACCCAAACTCAGTTCAATTCCCTTAAACAGCAGGGCTTCCGGGCAGTGGAGAATCTTAGCCGACAGGCAGGACCTCAGGTCCTGGTGGATCAAAGGGAGACCTTATCCCCACTAAGATTTTTGGCAACAAAAATCAGAACACCAAATACAAGCTAGGTGGATACGACCTCGTAGACAACCCTCACTCTGTCAAGGACCTAGGAATACTCATTTCAAAAGATCTAAACTCACTGTAACAACATTGCCACAAGGCATTAAGAGTCGTTAACTTAATTTTGTGAAGCTTCTTCTCTGGTAACATTGTACTGAAAACCAGGGTATACAAAACCTTTGCCAGACCAATTCTTGAATACAGCTTGTCTGCCTGGAATCCACACTGTATATTGGACATTAATACAATTGAGCGAGTCCAGAGGTTTTTCACGAGAAGAGTCCTCCACTCCTCTGCTCACAACAAAATAACTTATGCCACCAGGCTCAAAATTTTGGGCTTGGACAACCTAGAACTACACTGCCTATGGTCTGACCTAAATACAGTTCACAAAACTGTCTGCTACAACGTCCTACCTGTCAATGACTACTTCAGCTTCAACCGCAATAATACACAAGCACACACTAGGTACAAACTTAAGGTAAACCGTTCCAAACTCAATTGCAGAAAATATGACTTCAGCAACAGAGTGGTCAATGCCTGGAATGCACTACCTGACTCTGTGGTTACATCCTCAAACCCCCAAAACTTTAACCTTAAATTGTCTACTGTGGACCTCACCCCATTCCTAAGAGGTCTGTAAGGGGTGTGCATAAGCGCACCAACATGTCTACCATCCCTGTCCTACTTTCCCCATTTATTCGTACTCATTTCTTATGTTTATACTTATATGCTTATATGTTATGTTTATACTTATACCTGTTTTCTCACACATGCTTGAGAAACTAAATAAACTAAATAAATAAAATAAATAAGAATAATCTAAGTCCCACAAAGACCTATACTTGATCCATAAAACCATTACCAGCATCTAAATTTTGGTTCTTGGGAGAGGGGATGTTAGTTTGGCTCATTTGCATCTATTCCCACACCCTGGATCAGACTCCTACCCAAAGGAAGGTGATAATGCACAATTGTAAAATATGGTTGAACTGAAATGGACTGCTGAGCTTGGAACAAACCTACAAATATATCTACATCTACCGTTGTGGTTTATTATCCAACAGGCTTGTATGTGAAATTAAATCAAAATTGCCCTGTGAGATCAAATTTGGCTTGGGAAAATACATAACAAAGTTAGTAAGTTTGAATGCAGAATGAGCAACATGAAAGTGAACGCAGTGGAAAAGAAAGAAATTAGTGGAAGATTAACATTTTAAGCAGGCTCACAGTTAAAAGAATAAACAGAGATTTTTAATCATGAGGTAACTTCAAAGGGAATGTGGGAAACAGGTTTACATGTAACTTGTAAACCAGGTTTCAACCGGTTTAACAACCAGTTTGGTGAGCATGCACGCACCTAACACGCTCGCACACAGCCTTCAAAATACAGCAATTTGAAGCTCAGCTGCTTACCTTCTAAGGCAGACCCGGTAAATAGAACAGCGGAGGGGCAGAAATCAGCTGTGCGGTGTGAATCAGCTGAGCCAGAAAGAAGGAAAATATAGGACAGGATAGGGCAGAGCCAGCTGATTGTTGGAAATACCGGTTCATGCGAACCGGTCCAAACCGGCTGAATCCTACCGCCTGCTGTAAATCCAATTCATTCATTTAGCTCAGTATCATCACTGTTTTTTTCCCCAAAACATGGAACATCTTTCCAAAATACCAAGCAAAACTAAAACAAAATTATGAAACAATCCAAGCAATGTACCAAACTCAGGCCTACTTTCAACAGCACTTATGGTTTCTGCACCTAAGACAATAACGCTTATTATTATTTTCACTGATTACCCTGAAATGAAATTGTGGTTCTGGGGAAAGTTTAAAGACATATTAAATTCATGTAGCAATATTCAGGATTCCCAGCTGGCTTGTTTTTGAACCAGTCTGGCTGGCATTTTGTTGATCCCATTTTATTTTCCAAAGGAAAGTTCAAGGTGGGATTTAAGGAATTAATTGGAGAAGAGGACTAAATTCTCTTACAGATCAGCATAATTACCATATTGATGAGAGAATAAGCCAGGTTTTTCCTCAAATAATTCCTTCTGAATTAAGGCAGGGTGATAAGAATTGAAGAACTTGTTAAAAATAAAGTAATGAGTGAGATGTTCAAATGGTGTTCAAATAGTGACTAATCTCATCCTATGAAAGTTTGGCTGACTTTGAAGCTAGCTGTTCTTGAGGCTATTTCCATGGTAAATTTAACCCTTTGTGTAAGGTCCAAAGAAAACTTCTGTCTCTCTCCTTTCCTGTTTAGTTCTCCTCCCTTTACAAAATCCAGTTTGATCATTACTGGAATATTTTCTTTCTTTCCCTCCCAATGCAGCTATCTTCCATTTCCTCCTCCTCCTCTGCCTCTTTTATTTTTAATTATGTAAATATGCAAAACATATAAAGTCACTAGCTTACTAAAAAGCAGAGACATTACCCTGCCAACAAACATGCATATAGTCAAGGCGATGGTGTTCCCAGTTGCAATGTATGGCTGTGAAAGTTGGATTATAAGGAAGGCTGAGCGCCAAAGAATGGAGGCCTTTGAACTCTGGTGTTGGAGAAGACTCCTGCGAGTCCCTTGGACCACAAGGCGATCCAACCGGTCAGTCCTAGAGATCAACCCTGAGTGCTCTTCAGAAGGCCAGATCCTGAAGATGAAACTAAATATTTTGGCCACCTAATGAGAAGGAAGGACTCACTGGAGAAGAGCCTAATGCTGGAAAAGATTGAGGGCAAAAGAAGAAGGGGACGACAGAGAACAAAGTGGCTGGATTGAGTCACTCAGAAGTTGTGAGCTTAAATGGACTCCAGAGGATGGTAGAGGACAGGAGAGCCTGGAGGAATGTTGTCCATGGGGTTGCGACGGGTCGGACACAACTTTGCAACTAACAACAACAACATAAAATCTGAAAGGGAGATGGACAGTATCTAAGTATGAATAATAAACAAAAATATATAATGCATTATACATTTTTGATATAACGCTCTTTGTACAGTATTGACTTAGTAACAGTCTAATGTTTAGGTAATTTAGATAGCTGAAGATAGGATAAAAAGAAGTATTAACTAAGAACGGGGGAGGGGTTCTCCAAAGTACCTGAAGGCAGGATAAGAAGCAATGGGTGGAAACTCATCAAGGAGAGAAGCAACTTAGAACTAGGGTGAAATTTCCTGACAGTGAGAACAATTAATCAGTGGAACAACTTGCCTCCAGAAGTTGTGGGTGCTCCAATACTGGAGGTTTTCAAGAAGAAATTGGACAACGATTTCTCTGAAATGGAATAGGGTCTCCTGCTTGAGTAGACGGTTGGATTAGGAGATCTCCAAGCCCCTTCCCACTCTGTAATTCTGTTATTCTGCTATTTAAAATGTAAATATTAATAGGCAATAAGATTATTTAGCTTTTTCATCCATAACTCAATATGACTTTGAAAGACTGTTGCAGATTACATCAAAAATGTTGTGCAGGAAGGGTTTCTGCCTTAAACTGATTATTTTATATTAATGCTTCCACAATGTCATGATTTATTATTATCTGTGTATGCTAAAAAAGGGGTAAACAAAGCAAATTTAACAATGACTAAAAAGAAAAAAGGAAAAAGAAAGGGAAAATGACTATTCAGTTGTGAGTTTGTTTGGCTTTTAGTTTGCTTCTGCTTCTGCTGGAGGAATGGAAAAATAAGTTGTGCTGTGTTGTATGTATTTCTGTGTGAGAAAGATCATTTTTGGTAAATGGAAAAGGAGTTCCATTAAAGTACATTATCTTGCAGGAAATGAATTTTAATCATCCATCCATCCATCCTTAGAACAACTGGGATTACAACTCCTAAAGTCTAATTTTTCAGTTGTAGTTGCTTGTCCAGCTCAATAAGCTGGGGAATTTTGGCCTTTGTTACTTTAGAATAGAATAGAATAGAATAGAATAGAATAGAATAGAGTAGAGTAGAGTAGAGTAGAGTAGAGTAGAGTAGAGTAGAGTAGAGTAGAGTAGAGTAGAGTAGAGTAGAGTAGCGTAGCGTAGCATAGCATAGCATAGCATAGCATAGCATAGAATTCTTTATTGGCCAAGTGTGATTGGACATACAAGAAATTTGTCTTTGGTGTATATGCTCTCAGTGTACATAAGGAGAATAAAATACATTCATCAAGAATAAAAAGATACAACACTTAGTGATAGTCAAGGTTATTAATAAGCTATCAGATCGTATTAGGAAACAAATAAAAACAATATAAATTGAAAGATACAAGTGACATGGTTATAGTAATAAGTGAAAAGAGATAGATACTAGTAAGGAAGAGAATAATAATAATAATACAGTCTTAGGAAAATTATTTGACAGTGTTGTTAAGCAGAGTGATGGCATTCATTTTATGGTGTTCTGTCTACACTTCCTTCAAGAGAGAAGTTTTTTTTTTTTTTTAAATTCAGTGTCATCTTCCTTTCTCCTCTCCAGCTAACTCCAGCAGAAGAAGACAGCTTGGGATGACCTGCAAATATGGCCTTTAGTATTTGGGTCCATTCCTTCTGTAAGAAGTTAGCACCCACCCCTCTCCTAGGAAAATGAGATATTTTAGGAAATATTAAAAGGGCAGAATATTTCCCCTAAAAGGGAGGCAGAAACTCAGCCCCTCCCCCATTTTGTCAATGGGCCATTAAGGCCTGGGCCACTCTATTCTACATAACAAAGATCTACCTCCTTCAGGCAGAGCCATAGTAGGAATTGCCCTCACCCAAGATCCAACAAAGATAGGATTAGCCCTCTACCCATCTAACAACAGAACTCACCACATGGCACCTGGGGAGATTGCATCATCCAGCAAGGCTCAACCAAGCCTGGGACACAGACAACCTATAAAGTTATCCTGCATGGCCCCTTGGGAGTCTGACAACCAATCAGAATACAAGCTGAAATTCAAAGCCCAACAGAGGGTGTAAAACCAAGACACTCTCAGCATCTCTGCCCTTGTCTGCTCAGGATCTCAGGAAGCCATGTGATCCTGTTCAACAATAAACCTTCTTTCCAAGCAACTCCCCTGAATCCAGTGTCTTTTTCCCCACTTGGAACTGAACCCAGAAGGATATTTCTTCCAACAGTACTTTTCCTCCCTTTGACCAGGGTTGGAAGAGGAAGACCAACAGACAGAAACCATCTTCCCTTCAACTAGCTGAAAAACAGAGATCCCTCAAGGTCAGAACCTGAAGATGCTCAGCGCTCATCCTGTTTACTGCAATGTCCCAAATCACAGCTTGGAAAAGGAAACCTCTTTAAAACAGGTTTTTTTAGCCATTTGGTTTTATTTTGCTAAAGTAGCAGAATGTACAAACAAAACGCAACAGCAAAGATACACACTTGAACCTTAAGCTTGCCGGGATCAAAAGCGAAGACAGGAAGACAGGACTAATGGATGGGCTCATTCAACGTGGTGACTAGGATTCAGAGAAAGATGACATTTGAAGGAAAATCCATGAGGCTTACCTTGAGTGCAAACAAATAAAAGAGAACCAATCTACTGTGGTTATTCACTGACCTAGAAGTCCGTCTGGGTTAAATTCCATCTTTGAATCTAGGAAAGTTTCACTCCAAAAATTGCTCTCTTTTTTTGCATAGTCAGCTGCTGATCTCTAAGAACTTTCAAAGGAACAGAATCCTTCAGCAATTCCACTCTTTGCTATTTAACCTCAAAATGCATGTGAGTGAGGATGTGTTACTCTCTAGAGTTATTATTAATGGTGGGTATGGTTCTGATCTAACAGGACTCAAAGCACATATTCCATGAACGAATATGAGTTTTGCAATAAGAAGCTCATGATCTGAGCCACAGTGAGCTCCAGGTCTCATTTTTTTACTAGACAGCATATTAAACAGCAGAGACATCACCTTGCTGAAAAAGGTCCATATCCTCGCATGCTGAACATAAACTGTTTCAACTTCTACCCTCAAAACATGGCTATAGAGCACTGCACACCAGACACACTAGACACAAGGAGAGTTTTTTCCCAAACTCCATCACTCCGCTAAACAAATAATTCTCTCAATCCTGTCAAACTATTCACTAAGTCTGCACTAGTATTACTATTAGTCTTCTCATTGTTCCTATCACCCATCTCCTCCCACTTACGACTGTATGACTATAACTTTGTTGCTTGATTTATACTGATTGTTTCCTAGTATGATTTGATTGCTTATTTGTACCCTATGACTATCATTAAGTGTTGTACCTTATGATTCTTGATGGATGTATCTTGTCTTTTTATGTACACTGAGAGCATATGTACCAAAGACAAATTCCTTGTGTGTCCAATCACACTTGGCCAATAAAAAAATTCTGTTCTGTTCTGTTCTGTTCTGTTCTGTTCTGTTCTGTTCTGTTCTGTTCTGTTCTATTCTATTCTATTCTATTCTATTCTATTTTATTCTATTCTATTCTATTCTATTCTATTCTATTCTATTCTATTCTATTCTACTCTACTCTACTCTACTCTACTCTACTCTACTCTACTCTACTCTACTCTACTCTACTCTACTCTACTCTACTCTATTCTATTCTATTCTATTCTATTCCTAGCAGTAATGTATGGCTGTCATAGTTGGACCATAAGGAAGGCTGAGCGCCAAATAATTGATGCTTTCAAACTGTGGTGTTGGGGAAGACTCTTCAAAGTCATTTGGTCTTCAAGAAGTTCAGATCAGTTAAGGAAATCAACCCTGATTGTTCTTTGGAGGGACAGATGCTGAAGCTGAAGCTCAAATACTTTGGCCACCAAATGAGAAGAGAGGACCCCTT
Organism: Pituophis catenifer annectens; assembly: GCF_029215685.1. Lineage (NCBI taxonomy): Eukaryota > Metazoa > Chordata > Lepidosauria > Squamata > Colubridae > Pituophis > Pituophis catenifer. Next base: position 92,605,057 of record NW_027256886.1, on the reverse strand, counting down.
GGAGAAGATCCTGATGTTGGGGAAGATGGAAGGGAAAAGGAAAAGGGGATGGTGGAGGAGGAGATAATGAACGTGAATTTGGGCAAACTCTGGGAGTTAGTGGAGGATGGTGAAGAGCTGATGAGCTTTGGTTCATGGGGTTGCGAAGAGTCGGACATGACTTAGGAACTGGACAGCAATTATATTTTCTGCTCCTCTAATCTTGGGAAATGATTTGAAGTCTTTAAAAACATGTGTTATATATGTAATGCTGTGAACAGTGTAAAGTTCTTTGGTAGATTATGTTAAGACTGTTGTAAATCATTTTGTCTCATTTCCAGAAATTGCATTTTTAAAGGATTTCAATTACAGGGGAACTTTCTAACTGGATTAAACTCCCAGTAATTAACACCGAAGGTGAACAAGTTATTAATTGCAAGAGATAGCAGTAGGATTGTCATTATTTCCAAGTCACAAGATTAATCTAGTATGAGATTTCTTTGTTTAAAAAAAAAAAAACAACAACCCCAAATCATGGGAGAAGTGGATTTAAAAAGAAAAATATCCAAAATTAATAGAATTCTGATGGAAATGAACTCTCAGAAGGCAATCTGCAAAATAAAACCAGCGAGGCTAGAGACATCCAAATATATAATTAGAAGTTGGAGCTTTTTCTTACCTGGTGGAACTAAGCAAATAATATTTTAAAGTGAGATCCGGATTAAAAAGCTTTCTTGGAATTTTCACAAAATGACAGGTGACAGTTTGGTTTGGAGGGAAATCAGATGGGAAGGTAGGAAAACACTGGAGGAGAACATGCCAGTATCAAAATATTTCCAAACTCTACTGTTACCAAAATAAACAAGTACTCTCCTACAGGGAGATACATAAAACAGGGAGGAAAAGAGATGTACAGATCATTCCCCCACTTACAACATTTATTTAGCGATTGTTTGAAGTTATAACAGCACTGAAAAAATAGTGACTTAAAACCGGTTTTCATACTTACGACCGTAGCAGCATTCCCATGGTCCCATGATCAAATGTGGTTGCTTGGCAACGGCAGTGCTGGGATTAAAAAGAAGCTACTACCGGTTCTGTGGGCGTGGCTTGGTAGGCGTGGCAGGGGAAGGATACTGTAAAATGTCCCTTCCCACCCAACTCCAGGGGAAGGATACTGCAAAATCCCCATTTCCTCCCGATCAGCTGGGACTCGGGAGGCAGAGAATAGATGGGGGCGGGGCCACCCAGAGGTGGTATTTACCAGTTCTCCGAACTACTCAAAATTTCCGCTACCGGTTCTCCAGAACTGATCAGGACCTGCTGAAACCCACCTCTGGGCAACGGGCAAGTATTTATGATGGTTGCAGCATCCCAGGGTCGTATATCACCATTTGCAACCTTCCAAGCCAGTTCTCCAACAAGCAAAATCAATGGAGGAGTCCAGGTTTACTTAGCAACTGCATGATTCTCTTAACAACTGCAGTGAATTGTTTAACAACCGTGGCAAAGAAGATAATAAAATTGGCCACGACTCACTTAACCATCACCTCGATTAGCAACAGAAATTCTGGTCCCAATTTTGGTCATGAGTCAAGGATTACTTGTAGCGCATTAGCTTGCAGGCAGTACTTCAGGGGTGAAATGCTCCCGCATTGGACCGGATCACCTGGTCTGGTAGCGATCTTGGACGGTGGTTCGGCGATCCGGTAGCAATGGTTGAGCGAAGCTCTGCCCACCCATCCAGGTGTCATTACTTCCTGGTTTTAACCAGGAAGTAATGTGGTTTTTGCCTTCTGCGCACACATATGATGAGCGAAGCTGCGCGTGCGCTTCCGAACCGGTAAGGAAGGTAAAGTAGATTTCACCCCTGCAGTACTTGTTTTAGCAACCACAACTGAGACTAAGTATCATGGTCTCTAGGCAGAAAATCATATGACCACAAGATGTCCTCACCTCTATTGCGGTTGTTAAGCGAGACATCATGGGACTGGACTTCTGATTTTACTTCCATGTTCTCCACCGACCAGTTCGTTCTCACAGGGAGGGACTACTCAGGGTACCGTCAGTCAAATTATGCTGGCGACTCCCAGAGGGAGGGCCTTCTCTGTGAGGGCTCCAACCCTTTGGAATGAACTGCCCCCGGAGATACGGAATATCCCTGATCTCCGTGCTTTCCACCGTGCCCTCAAGACCCTGATGTTCCAACAGGCGGGGCTAAACATATGAACATGTGAATGTTTTTAAAATGTTATCTAATTTTAGGTTCTATTTAATTGGGCCAAACTATGTTATAATAATAATTTTAATTAGCAATTTTATGATGTTTGTGTATCTATATTTTTCTTGACTGTACACCGCCTTGAGTCCTACGGGAGAAAGGCGGTATAGAAATATAATAAATAAATAAATAAATAAATAAATAAATAAATAAATAAATAAATAAATAAATAAATAAATTTATTCTGCTCATCAAAAGCCACTGTGAAGAGCACCCTATTGGCTATCTCGTGACCATGGGATAATGCAGCTGCCATAACTAATTGCAAAGTTCTTTTATTTTTATATCGTTTTAACTTTGAATGGTCCCTAAATAAGATAGTCAGTAAGTAAGGACAACTGTGTATTTATCCCTTAAACATTCCTGTCATCTTGTATCATTGTTCAGTTACTTTGGCTGCATAGATAGACAAGCAGAGAAATATTTTGCAGACCCCAGAGATAATTTTTCTGGCTGTTTCAATAAAGCAATCAGCAGACTAGTCCAGCCTGATTCTACTGTTTTAGATCAATGGAACTGAAGAAAACTCAATAATTATTAGTATCTGTAAAACTCTAGAAACAGAAGTATATTCCTAAAATTCTGAAAATGAAATCCAACTTGGGCAATGGAGATCTAAACCTAGTTCCCAATGGGAAGAAATTGCTTCCTTTTTTAAAGAGAGAAAAGTGCACAGAACCAGATACAGAATAGAATACATAATAGAGTTGGGAGGGACCTTGGAGGTCTTCTAATCCAACCCTCTGCTCCTCCTTTATGGGTGTTGCAAGCTGGGGCAGAACAATGGGAGGGGCCAATCATCTCCAAGCCTTACTCCTGAGTTGCCCCTTTTATCTTAACTGTTCTTGCCTTCTGGCAGCTCTGCGCATGCGCACACTAGGCACAGGCTCCCCCTGTTCCTCTGCCTCACTGATCTCTGACTCTGGAGGCTCCGGAGGCAGCATGTACCTCCCAGATGGCCCTGGCCCCCTCTCTGCCTCTGACACAGAGCCCTCATCCGAGGCCTCCCCAGACTCCAGGACTGGCCCATGTTTCTCCTCACTGTCTCACTCTGCTGCCAGCTTCGCAGACCGCTAGCGGACCACAACAATAGGTTGACCCCTTCTTCTGCCCTACAAATATTAGAACACTGTTATCATGTCACCCCTAGACCTTATTTTCATTAGACTAGCCATACCCAATTCCTGAAACTGTTCCTCATATGTTTTAGTCTCCAGGCCTTTAATCGTTTTAGTTGCTCTTCTCCACAGTCTTTCCAAACTCTTAACATCTTTTTTATAATGTGGTGACCAAATACATTTAGATACATTTAGGAATAAATGGAGATTCTTCCTCATCTACATCTTATGCTTTTAATAATGGTTTTAGAGATCCTGTTTTGGAAATATATAAACCTTCTACTTTACTACATACACTGGAATTAATTACCTGAGAAGTACTGTGAATTCTAATTTGTTTTTCATGCTTTAATTTTTGAAAAACCAATTTCTAATTCGAAAAGCTGCAAAATGTCAATTACGTGATGTCGCAGTGGCAATTAAAATATGAAACAACAATTAGATTAAAACTAACAATGAGCTGGATTTCATCAAAGCTTTCTATTTATTAATTAGCATATACAATATTAAAACTAAGTAGCAAATTAGTCTTTAAAACACAACAAAAGGAAAATATTCTCTTTAAAAAAAAAACACGTATAAGTTTTGGAGGTCTTTTCTATAAATTAAAAACCCCATAGCTTAAATCACAATTCAGTATAAAAGGTCTGATGTCTAAAACAGCTGGTACTGAGTGTGTGGGTATTTAAAATAACGCTTTGTATTTTGGTGTTCTGGTTTTTAAATATAATTAAAAGAGCTAGAGAAAATGAAGATGGTCAAGATCAGTTTCTTCTGCCTAATTGCATGAAGTGGCAGAATTATATCTGCTAGTTTGATTATTACTATTTCAGTATTTTTATTACTGAATTTGGACTCTGCCATTCTGTCAAATCAGGAGCGTCCAATCTTGGCAACTTTAAGACCTGTGCACTTCAACTTCCATGCTAGCTAGGGAATTCTGAGAGTTGGCCTTAAAGTTGCCAAGGGTGGACACTCCTGATCTAAACATTCAAAAACAGCCATTGACAACCAGGACGAGTCAAAAATGTGACCAGCAAAACAGCTGCTAATATTGTTGTTGTTTAAAGCAAATGCCTCAAAGCGGCACCGCAGGTGATAGCAGCTCTCCAGTGTGGCTGTTCTCGCAAAAGGCTGAAGATCCTTGGAGCACCAAGACATCCAGAGAAGCTGAGAAACCACCTTAAAGAAGACAGTGGCAAACCACTTAGGGATTGGCACCAAGAGAGCTACATGACCAGGCCCATGCCACCATGAGGCATTGAGCTTGACTTGAAAGTATCTTTGTTGAGAGGGATCTATCTTGCCTCCAATTCCATTTCTATTAAGAAAAATAAATTAAAAATAAAATAAATTATTTATTAAAATTTTATTTATTTATTTATTTATTGGTTCGATTTGTATGCCGCCCTTCTCTGGAGACTCAGGGCGGCTTACAATGTTTTTAAGCAATAGCCTTCATACTTTTGTATATACCTGCTTAGTAGGGTTTTCGCCCCCCCCCAAAGCGGTGTTCTTTTTCATACAAAGTCAGCTTATTGCCCCCACAATCCGGGTCCTCATTTTACCTACCTCGGAAGGATGGAAGGCTGAGTCAACCTTGAGCATGGTGAGATTTGAACTTGCAGTAATTGCAGGCAGCTGGTGCTACTTAACACAAGTACTTTAGTCTGCTGCGCCACCAAGGCTCCTTCTCTGAGCCAGATTGGAGCTTTCTCAGCCCTCTGAAAATCTGATGAGATTTCTTCCCTTGAATCAGTGGTGGGTTTCAAAGATTTTTACTACCGGTTCTGTGGGCGTGGCTTGGTGGGCATGGTGTGGCTTGGTGGGCATGGCAGGGGAAGGATACTGCAAAATCTCCATTCCCACCCCACTCCAGGTGAAGGATGTTGCAAAATCCCCATTCCCTCCCCACTCCTGGGGGAAGGATACTGCAAAATCCCCATTCCCACCCCACTCTGGAGCCAGCCAGAGGTGGCATTTGCTGGTTCTCCAAACTATTCAAAATTTCCGCTACTGGTTCTCCAGAATCTGTCAGAACCTGCTGGATTTCACCCCTGATGTATATCCTTGGTGCTCTCTGAGCTTGGCTGTTTTCTTGCAAACATTTCATTATCAAACCAGGTAACATCATCAATGCATTGACAATGTTAGCCGTTTGGGTAATGAAACATCTGCATGAAAACAACCAAGGTCAGAGACCACCGAGGACCCTCCTCATTTCAACTCCGAGCTACAAATATTCTTCTCTATCAGGAAGAGGATTTCATTCAGCAGGAATCTGAGTCTATGGACATTTTCAAGGATGATTGCTTATATCACCTTTCCTCAACCTGGTGCCTTGTAGTTGCGTTGAGTTTCCACCTCTGTAATCCTCCAGGCAGGAAGGGGGGAGGGGAAATGGTTCATCCTCCCAATCTCTTCCAGCAAATAAATTAAAGTTGACCTTTTCTAACATAGAGGGAATTTGAAAGGTAGCGATACAGCTTTTTTTAAAAAAAGAGCGAGATCAGAGGTTACTGCTTCGCAATGCTGATAAGTTTACCGGGGATTCTGGAAGCAGCCAAGATAACAAAATGAATCAGTCAGAATGTACTGATGGAATACATCACTTTCGTCCCAGTTATATTTCACAACTGCTAAATTAAAAACCTCAAAATGTTAAAATTTATCTGTTGTGTCATCCCCTATTTGGTAAGAATTGTTACGACTCTATATATAAAAAGGAGGAATAGCCAAGAAAATGGTAAATGTAGAACTGAATAGAAAAAAAACTACTAAGCTAGTACATTAAAATGTACTTGAAATATATGAATGGAAAAGGTCAAAACAGGAGTATAATCATGGGCATAATTTTTGCAAGTTTGCAGAAGTGTTGCAGCACCTTGAATATTATGAGCCTCTTACGTCACAGGTAATTTTTTTAAATATATATATATAATATGACCATTAAATATAGTTCACTGTAAACCACAAATGATAAGTTTGCTACTTCAAAATCAAATTTTGATTGTATTTAGATGGAGATGTTCCTGTCCTTTCACAGAAAAATAGCTGAAACATTCATATTTAGTACAACCAGTAATACTTGAATGGGGTTGGATATCTCCTTGCAAGAATTTAGGTTTATATTTTGAAATATATCTAAGTAAAACGTTCAAAGAAGCTGGTTAAGCATATCTTAGACTTTGAAATATAAGCATGCTTTACTTCACAATCGTTTCAAGCTGTTTTCTGACCCTATCTCACTATAAATAAATCAATTTCTAAACCTTTAGAAGCCCTTGTATCAGAAGTCAAGGTGAACCTTGGAAAGCAAGCTTTAATTTAATTGATTTGCTAAATGGCACGAGGAAAGAAATTCTAGGCTTATTGGTAATGAAAAGTGGGACTTGGCAGAATGAAAGCATCCCATAACATCAATCCCAGAAGCACAGCCTCCCTTTTAAGCTGGTTTCTTGGTATGGACCACTCAATAATCAATATTCATAACTATCTTGAAATCCATCATAACAACAATATGAAATTTTGTTGGTGGATACAGAACGGATCTTCTTTAGAACTTTAAGTCAAGAAGCGATCAAACGCTTCTTTGACGAGCAAAGCATATTTCCAGTGACTCTCACAGAAGGACCAATATTGCTATTTTGTTTGAGTTCAAGCCAATTTGACTTTTGTGGTGTCTGTCAGAGAATCCCATTGGACCAAGATAACTGATTTCCCTGCACCACAAGTTTCTACTGACTCCCGAAGAAAGAAGGTCCCTGCAATGGCTGGAGTCTGGGAGAGACTTCACTATGTTCTGGCCCCAATCACATTTCAGGGGTGGGCTGCTAGGGGTTCGCAGGGGTTTGGGAGAACCTCTAGCTAAGATTCTGTGCAGTTCGGAGAACCCCCAAATCCTACTCTTGGCTGGCCCCGTCCCGCCCACCCCACCCTGCCCCTCCCAGGAATCCCATTGCGGCCTGTTTTGGATGCAGGTAAGTGCAGGGCACGTGCGGAGGCTCAGGGAGGGTGAAAACTGGGCCTACCGGAAGTTCCCATTTCCAGCCTCCAGAGGGCCTCCGGAGCCTGGGGAGGCCATTATCTCCCTCCCAGAGGTTCGACAAAAGCCTCCGGAGCCCGGGGAGGGAAAAAATGCCCCCCCACCATGGTTCAGGAGGGCAACTAGGCCACACCCACCATGGCCACGGCTACCCAGCAACTGGGCAGAGAACCCCTTGCTAAAAATTTTGAAGCCCACCCCTGTCACATTTCATGAGTTAATGTGAGGAAAAAAAAACCTGCTGGGCATGGTGGAGAAAAAAGGTTGCACCAGCTTGGTCTATTAAAGAACTCATCTGTATGTTTCAGACGAGTTCTTTAATAGGATTACAAAGAATGAACAAAGAATTAAGCAAATGGAAGATAAAACAGAAGAAATGGGAAAAAAGATGGAAGAAATAAAAGAAGAAGACATATAGATTTTTAAACCTGAACTGTTTTTATTAGGCATAATACCAGAAAAAAAATTGATAAGCAAAGTATATATATTTAATATTGCATGTTTTAACAGCAGCGAGGATTATCTTCGCTCAATATTGGAAAAATGAAGAAGCGCCGCAAGATGAAGAGATCATCAGGAAGATACTAGATTGTGCAGGAATGGATAGACTTACATTGAAAATTAAACAGAAGGAAGACACAGAATATTATCAAACATGGAACTTATTTTACCAGTGGTTGGAAAAAAGGGGTGGAGATTAAGAATATAATTTGTATTGTTAAGCAAATTAAATATCCAGGCAACGTGATATTTATTAAGCCCTGGACTGCTGTGCAATTCTGCATTTTATTAATGAGCCACAGTGGTGCAGTGGTTACGAGTGCAGTACTGCAGGCTACTTCTGCTCTGGCTACCTGCAATTTGGCAGTTCAAATCTCACCAGGCTCAAGGTTGACTTGACCCAAATTGTTGGGGGCAAGAGGATGACTCTGTAAACCGCTTAGAGAGGGCTGTAAAGCGGTATATAAGTCTAAGTGCTATTGCTTTATTATGTACAGTTTATACTTTGCAATTTTCTAAAAACAGCTCAATCCCCTTTTTGTCTTGGCCTGTGTAGGACAGCTGCACTCCTTTACTCTCAGCCATTTTGTACAGTGATTATTGGCACATTTCTGCACTACAATACTCCTAGGCTTAATTAATGCACTATTCAGCTGTGATTTAATTGCTCTCTCCGTACTGGTAAAACACACAGTGTTTACAATTAGTAAAGGCAATAATTAAGTCTGATTTGTTAACAAATAACTAGATATGCTTTGTAAAAAGAGTAGTGTTTTTTTTTTAATAAAAAGGAGGGGGTTATTTGAAACTTGACATGTAATTCTTGAATATGCAGTTCTTGATATGTAATTATTGAACATGTCATTATTTCCATGTCATGCCAAGTTCTGCATTCCAGATGCTTGCTGTGACAATTTCAAGCAAATGGAATTTGAGACATACTTTTTAAAGCTTTGAGATTTAGTAGCTGGCATGCTTTTTTTTTCTTATTGCTCATTACATTTTGGTTAAACCCAGTGGTGGGTTACCCCCAGTTCGCACCGGTTCTATAGAACTGGTAGTAAAACCGGCGGGAGGCTCCACCCACCGACCCCGACATCATCAAAACACTTCTGCGCATGTGCAGAAGCTTGTGCACTCGCGCAGCCCCGCTGCATACCGGTAGTAAAGATAAGTAGAACCCACCCCTGGTTAAACCTATTGGAAGAGTCTGGCTCTGTTAAGCCAATGATGGCTAACCTTTTTGTCGTCGCGGGCCTGAACCCATAATGCAATGAGTGCGCAACCCCCTGCCCCCCCATGCATGCGCGCCTGACCCCCTGCACTCCCCCATCCCCCACCCATGGCCGTGTGACCCCTTCATGTTCCCCCTGCCCTCCGCACATGCACGCATGACCCCTCCACCCCGTTTTGGGCCTAACAGACCTCCCTGCAGCCTCCTGGGACCAAAAATGGGCCTGTTTTTGGTCCCAGAAGGCTGCAGGGAGGCCTGCTAGGTCCAAAATGGGCCACGGGGGGGTACGCTGCACCCCTCCATACTCCCCCCACCCCCACGCATGCATGCAACCCCCAGCCCCCACACATGCACATGTGACCCCCACACATGCACACGCATTTTCCACATGCCCCCTGCTCCCTGTGCATGCATGGCATAGACCCGAAAATCAGCTGGCTGGCGGGAGGCACGTGTGCATGCAGGATGGAGCTGACCTGGGTGATGGCTCGCGTGCCTGTAGAGAGGGCTCTGCATGCCACCTGTGGCACACTTGCCATAGATTCGCCATCACAGTGTTAAGCCATCAGTTCAAGAAGTAACTTATTCTTCTTAAATCGGTAACTATTCATTCCTCTGATCTTCACCAGCAACCAGCTGAAGTCCTCCTCAAATCTTCTTACAAATCTCTACAGTTCCTACCTACTGCCACTTGAAGTCCATCAACTTGGGGAGGCCATTGAATAGTACTCAAATTCAGGCATTAATTCCAATCTAAATTTGCAATACTCTTACATTTCAAAGAGAAATCAAAGGTTAATTCATTCTCTAACATTGTCGTATGCATATGGAAGATCAGGTCTGTTTTTCATCCTTCTTGTCTTACTAAGTACAAAATTTTACTAAATAATTTCCCGAATAGAATGCAATATTTAGACCCTGGTTATGGATCCTGTTAATTAATTAATTAATTAATTAATTAATTAGTTTGTTTGTTTGTTTGTTCAATTTATATGCCGCCCTCCTCTGAAGACTCAGGGCGGCTTACAATGCACTTACAGCAATAGCCTTCATACTTTTGTATATACCTGCTTATTAGGGCTTTTGGCCCCACATAAGCGGTGTTTCTACAAAGTCAGCTTATTGCCCCCACAATCTGGGTCCTCAATTTACCTACCTCGGAAGGATGGAAGGCTGAGTCAACCTTGAGCCTGGTGAGATTTGAACTCGCACTAACTGCAGGCAGTTGGCAGCTAAGTGCTACTTTAACAGCACTTTAGTCCACTGCACCACCAAGACTCTTGACTGTAACTGTAACTCTTTAACTGTATTGTTTTTTAAATACTTTTTACTTATATATTTTTTCCCCAAAAGAATTGAGCAATCTTTATTTCTTATCAAGAGCCTCGAGGCAGAATACTATCCACACCACATACTTTCAAAGTTCAGGGTAGTTATCGCTTCTGGCTTTGCCCCCGCCCCCCAAAAAAGTTGCGGGACTCAACAAAAGCTCCCAAAGACCAAGACCAAAAGGCTGGGCCGAGCTGTGGAGGGATGGATACAGGAAAGGCAGCACCATGGACCTGGGTACCCCAAGGCTGATTTTCCTCTCTAATTAAATTCTTTTTAATATGGGGTTGAGGTTTGTTTGTTTTTTGTAGTTTTTAAATTGTAAGCTTGCTAGAGGCATGCAGTTGGGTGGCTATATAAATTGAACTAACCAATAAAATAAATAAATATTCAACCATCTATTTGTTCTCTTCTCTGTCTCAATTCCCCCTCTCCCCTTTTCTTTCTCTAACCCTCTTCTAATTTCACACTATATACCAAGTCAGCGTAATGTGCCCCCTTATCCTATTCAAGATGTACAACACGTCTTGATTAGACTGCACCACAAGGAAGAGGGGGGGGGGTGTCAACCAAGTTTCCAAAGCACGAGAAGGCAAGACAAGAAACAATGGATGGAAACTAATCAAGGTGAGAAGCAACCTAGAACTAAGGAGAAATTTTCTGACAGTGAGAACAATTAATCAGTGGAACGGCTTGCCTGCAGAAGTAGTAGGTGCTCCAATACTGGAGGTTTTTAAGAAGAAACTACAGTAGTGGCCAAAATTGTGGAAACATTTAAGGAAAGTGTATTTTCTAAAACTAGCTAATAACACCACTTTTTTTTTGTGGAGTACTACCATAAAATTATATATCAATGGAAAGATAATTTAATCACGAATGTTATTCAATAACTATTATGAAGGATTTGCTATTAGAATAGCAGTTATAGTATAAAGAAGAAAAGTGAAACACCTAGAAAAAATGAGATATACAAAATGTCAGGTTTCGACACTATCTCAAAATAAATGAATTTCCAAACTGCCGATCTTTGAGGAAATTTTCTCTTTATTGAGCATAGTGATCTGTCCCTGGCTCTTTTGCAGTCAGCATTGACCTTTGCCTCCCAAGCCCTCCCTTTCCAATCCCCAATTCTCTGCGTCTCATTGGCTATCTTCCAAGCCACTCTCCTCATCCCATCTCCGTCAGATCACAGGAATGTCCCCCCTCCTCCCATCTCCGAGGAAACAGAATCTTCAAAGGAATTAAGTAGGCAAAAGTTCAAGCTTCTCCTCTCCTTTCATATGTCAGGGCTGGAACGCTGACACAAAAATTATCATATCAGTTAATTAGTTGGGTAACCTTTAGCATGAATTATGTCCTTACAACATCTTCCCATGGAGTGAACCAAGTCTTTTAGTTCTGCAGCTGTTATCATGTGAAACCAAGATTGAATGATGGCTTCTATTAACTGGGTTTTATTGCTGGATCGCTTCTGACTAACAAGTTTCTTTAGTCGACTCCATAGATTTTCAATTGGGTTAAGATCTGGGCTATTCCCAGGCCATTCCAGCAGTGGAATAGGATTATCTTGAAACTCCAAAAAAAAAGTGGTGTTATTAGGCATGAAACCTCAAAAATATACTTTTCCCAAAAGGTTTCCACAATTTTGGCCACTACTGTAGAGTAGGCAGCCAGCTGTCTGAAATGGTATACGGTCTCTAGCTTGACCAGGAGGTTGGACTAGAAGAACTCCAAGGTCCCTTCCAATTCTGATATTCTGTTATCTCTGTCACTTTTTAGTAATTATTATTTTTAAGACATCTGTTAATATAATCAACATTGACCTACCCTTCAATTTCCAAGATCCAAGTGGCTCCAATTTCAAAGAAAAGAAATATGGCAGAATCTCAACTTTTGCAGACATTTAACAAATGCCTGAGAAGATGAAAAGATACTAATGGCACAGATGAGAGTCGAAAGATTTTTAAAAAGCCTAGTAATGGCTGAGCATGCTCAGAGGGCATGAAATGGAGACTGCTGGAGAATCTTTAATAATAATAATAATAATAATAATAATAATAATAATAATAATAATAATAATAATAATAATAATAATAATAATGGGAAACAGGATGGAGTGTTTAAATATGTGTGATTGGGATCGATATTCTCTCACCACCAGGAGTTAGAATGTGTCTAACTCCTTAAATCCACCAAGGTCACCTTCTCGCTCCGAGCTCCTGATTCTTTTTGCTCGTCTTACCAATGCTCCTTCCTGTTCCTTTCCCACAAAATCATTTTCTCTGAACTGAAACTTTTCTCCTGCACGTCCATAAACAAAGCTAAGTTTTCTCCCTATCCAGCAGAACAGATTTAGGAAGGTGATTCGACAGTTATTTTGCCTGTTGGTTCTGGAGAGCTGTGTCACTATGCCGGTGAAAAGAAAATTGCCTCTTTTGTTCATGAGGAAACTGGTCACTTACATAGCATTTGCTGATTTGGGGGAAAATAAACCACAGACTACGGGTAGGGAGGCTGTGGGAATAAAAGAGTATTTCTCAACCTCAGCAACTTTAAGATGTGTGGATTTCAATTCCCAGGATTCTGGGAGTTGAAGTCCGCACATCTGAAAATTGCTGAGGTCGAGAAACGTTGCTCTAAAAAAAAGAAGTTCAAGAATTATTGAAAGGAACTCCAGGAAACAGCCAGAAGCTCTAAGAAAGATAGAAGAAAACACGTAGGCAATTAAAATATACCAGCAAAGGCTATTCAGCAGGGATCTCAAACCCACAGATCTGGCCAGCCCTGGAAATAGCAAAGGACTGGCCCATAGTGCCTCTGCCAGCGAAAATGGAGCTCATGAGGGCCACATATGCCCCCCGCTCCCGAATTCTGTTTTCATCGGCAGAGCGTTGCAGGAGGCTGTCACAGCCGAAAATAGAGGTCAGGAGCCCGCTTTCGCTGGTTGATTGCTTGGGCCACCACAGACACCCCCGACACAAGTGATGTCATAAAGGCCACACCCACCCTGGCCACACCCACCTTGGCCCCCCAAGGTCAAACACAACCCTGACGCGGCCCTCAATGAAATTGAGTTTGACACCCCTGTTATACAGTTATACATCCCAATGTCAAATATACGAAGATATATAAGGATTACAGTAATTTTGAGAGCCAAGAGGTCAAGAGGAAGACATTTGCAGTTTTGCCTTCTGCCTTTTATTATTTAATTGAACTGATCCGTAGAATAATTGGGTGAACACTAAACTAAGGAGAGGGAGAGCCAACCCACATCCACAAACCTCAGCAGAAACGTATTAATTTAATTCAAAGCTTCGGCTAATGGGAAATCAATAGCAGCCAGCCTGTGTAATATCAAGTCCTTCAAGAAGCAACTCCCTTTTAATTAAAAAAAAAAAGGTTTACATTTGCAACGATTACAAGATGGTCAGAAGGAAGAGAGAGATGAACGTCTCAGGTCACACAAGGGAAGATGTAGCCTGTTTCTGAACCAAGAGCCTTCGCGGCACAAAAATCAATTTGGAGGAGAAAGAGAAAATCAGCACAATATCCAAGGATATAAAGCAGAAGCCGAATAAAAGCCTGACTTCTCTTGAATCATGCATGAGGAACAATGGCTGGTGGGGTATGAATGAGAGGGATTTACCCATATTTTCTTCATTCATCATTCAAGCGAGAGCCAACTTTGCTTTCTTTCCCAGAAAATGAAGAGAGATAGATAGAACATACATAGGCACAGTTCAGAAGTTACCTAGTCTTTCCCTGGGATGCTGCCACCGAATCAGCTTGGAGCGAAGCCTGAAAAGATGATAGACACAGACATGTAAAGCAAAAGCATGCCTTCAAGGCAATTGCTAGATACAAGAGTAGCTGTTGGAGAGCCACCATCCCAGGCAGGAAGAGGGGTCAAACAGGGAATTAGCATGGATTCATTACATAAACACAAAAGGGCAAGGTCTGATTAGTGCCTTGCACGTCTTTGATGTCGGCAAGGAGGGTATGGAAATGCCTCTAAAACAATGTTTCTCAACCTCAGCAACTTTAAGATATGTGGACTTCAACCAGAGGTGGTATTCAGCCAGTTCGTACTGGTTTGGGTGAACCAGTAGCAGAAATCATGGGTGGGCCCATCCACCAGTCCACCTGCCCTGGCTGTCCTATTTAGGCAGAGTTTTAAGGCCGGGCGCATACACGGAAGGCGTATATGTGGGGCGAACCGGTGGCAACGAAATGTGAAACCCACCGCTTACTTCAACTCACAGAATTCCCCTGTGCTGGCTAGGGAATTCTGGGAGTCGAAGTCCACACATTTTAAAGTTGCTGAAATTGAGAAGCACTGTTCTAAAAAGAAGAAATGCAACAATTATTAAGATGGGCAGCAGGAAACAGCCAAAAGCACTGAGAAAGATAGCAACATGGAGTCAAAGCGTAGTTTTTCCCAGGCATATCTGTTGGTCTGGGAAGATTCCTGGAAAATGGGCATAGAGCAAAAGAGTAGCTGGTTTGAAGTCTATTCATGTGAGTCTGGTTGTTCGTGCCTGACACTGGCTTATCAAAGGTAAACAGACTCCTCTGTCCAAGATTTTGTACAGAAGCAAAGGTATCTTATCTTACTCCCACTCTGCACTCTTCTTTAAAAAAAAAAACCCTACAACAACGTGCAAAGCAGAGAACATCACTTCAGCAAAGAACACCACTGGAACACCTTGAGAGTTGGTGGCCACCTGTGTTCCAAATTCATAAACAAAATCTTCCAAACTCCATTTTTTGACTGTCGTGACTATTAAGCCCCATCAACGTCTTATCTGCTTTCACATAAATTTATATAGGTGCATACTTAGGAAGAGATTGCGGGGAGTGAGAAAGGCCTATGAAACTGTTCTAGAAAACACATCTATATTAAAATATTCAGAAAAACGAATACATCAGAATAATTGTCTAGGTGAGTCATATTAACAAGACGGATAGCCGCTTTATCCCTTGCTACCTCCGTAGAGGAGAAAGGTGAATAATTTGTTGGTCTTTTCCTCACATCCCATTTAGGCTCTACCAAAGGACTCGAAGTTCTGACTGATGCAATAATTCATGACTTTTTAAATCTATAGATGCATGAGCTGGGAATGCGTCTGCACTAAGACGGTCAAAATCCTCAGCAAATTTTAGAAATTACAGGCATTGGCATCTAGGGAGGGAAAGCAGAGATGAGAAAGCGTTAAGAAAATTACAACTTGACTTGACAACATTGGAAAATTAGAAGCAGAACCATCTACATTTAGCCTGCACAAGAGACAGCAAACAATACCTCCTTTCAGAAGGTCAATTACTGTATGTAAACATTTAGAGACCATCACACACATTCCTCTTTTGAACTGAAGGGACTCACATATTTATACTGTAGTTTTAAAGGCTGGATATTCACAACCTGCACTGGCTTCTAATGCAATGCTACAGAATCCACTACCTTCCCTTTTTCCTCTGGATATGACTTTTAAAGGAACTATTGAGTGAAAGAAAAGGTACAAAAAAGCAGAATCCATGGAAGAAAACATAAATAATGCAGCACTGAAGAATTTCTTGTTAGCATTCAATACTGACCCAAACTTTCTACTTTAGTTTTTTTGCTTTATTCTCCGGAGGATTTAGGAGGCATTTTGAATTTTCTTGGTTAGTAAAAGAGGACCAGCAACAGAGGACAGAGAGAATGGCCTTGAGGGGTAGAAGGAACAGCTGCTACCAAGACAACAATCAGATAAAAGGCATTTGAGTCCAGAGCAAGACTGTAGCATGGCTACATGCCTTATATATATATTCCTGCTGTGGTCCACCGGCGGCCTACAGAGCTGGCAGCAGATTCAGACAGTGAGGAGGTTGGGGAGGAACATGGGCCAATCCTGGAGTCTGGGGAAAGCTCGGATGAGGGCTCTGCGTTGGAGGCAGAGAGGGGGCCAGGGCCATCTGGGAGTTATGGGCTGCCTCCGGAGCCTCCAGAGTCAGACATCAGCGAGGCAAAGGAGCAGGGGGAGCCTGTTCCCTGTGTGCGCATGCGCAGAGCTGCCAGAAGGCAAAAACAGTTAAGACAAAAGGGATGATTCGGGAGTAGGGCTTGGAGATGATTGGCCCCTCCCATAAGACATAAAGGAGGAGCAAAGGCACATGAGCCTTTGCAAGAAGCAACTTTGTTCTAGTAACTCTGAAGCTCTGTTTTGACTCTGTGCTCCATGTGGCCTTGCAAAGCTAATTTCCAATTAGATCTTTGGCAGCGTGTCAAGGGAAATAAAGTTGGGTGCTTATCAGCCTTATCCTGAAGGATTGTGGCAGACTTCTGTTGGACTCTTTACAAACTATTTGTGACTCATTACGGGCTGTGAATGAACAGAATTCACAGTTGTTGAAATAAAAAGAGTGTTTTTGGGACTAATTGTGTGATTTTTACTGGCTTAGGAAGCCTAGGTAAGAACAATTCCCTAGTTCTTGCAAAGTTGGGTGAGGGGAATACAAAATAGTGGGACGGGTTCTGTCAAGCCCTGGAAATCAGAAAAAAAAAAGGCATTTTAAATGAGTATAAAGATTTATTGCAAGGTTAAGCTCTCTACACGAGTCTGAACTACTAATGGTCAAAGCAAATTGGTGGTAGATAAGAATCAAAAGAATTCAAATTAGCCTGGACTTAGATCTCTTGTGAATGCAAAGGGACTCATAACAGATTATGTGTTTGACCCTCCCTCAGGCTCAGCCTGGTCATCTCCCATAGGGTCCTCAAAAACCATGAAGTACAGCCACTAAGACAAGAAACCACTTCTGCTCAGAAGGTTGCAATCAGTAGCTTGTTGCTCATCAACAAGCTAAGTTGCTGACTGATCCAGAAATGGGATGGAAGTAACCTTGCAGGTCTAAAAAACATAACTGTTCTGCAGATTTCAGAATTGAAATATTGTTCACAACCCTTATTTTAGGGACGTGGTGGCTCAGTGGCTGCTGAGCTTGTCGATCGAAAGGTCGGCAGTTCAGCGGTTCGAATCCCTAGTGCTGCGTAACGGGGTGAGCTCCTGTTACTTGTCCCAGCTTCTGCCAATCTGGCAGTTCGAAAGCACGTAAAAAATGCAAGTAGAAAAAATAGGGACCGCCTTTGGTGGGAAGGTAACAGCGTTCCATGCGCCTTTGGCGTTTAGTCATGCCGGCCATATGACCACGGAGATGTCTTCGGACAGCGCTGGCTCTTTGGCTTTGAAACGGAGATGAGCACCGCCCCCTAGAGTCGGGAACGACTAGCACATATGTGCGAGGGGAACCTTTACCTTTACCTTACCTTTAACCCTTATTTTAGAGAAGTCTCATTCTGGAATCATTTCCCTCTTAGTGTATTTGAAATCAACTTGCTGAACATCTCCTTTTAATCTCTTGTCACCACGAACTTCATTGGGGCTATCCATGGAATAAATAAAAGCACTGCTTTGGTTTAAAGCTTTAAAGTCACTTTTGCAAAGTGCATCTGACTGTTTTCCCTTGGCGATGCCCCGTGAGCATTGCTTATTGCAAGAAACCAATTCTGACAACTATAAATAAATCTCATATTAATGTTTCTGAAAAGCACTCAAGGAAAGGCATCCAGCCTTTAAAGCACTCATACCAAAGGTGCTCCATAGTCTTCCAAATTCTCCTCTTATGCTTTTCACCCAGATATACAGGATTATTTGAGCTCACATAGACCTGATCCTCATTTCTCTGCTTGACCCGGTGCTAGGATGGACCTCTGCCATTTCAGGAGGAGAAAAATGGATGGCTGTGGAGGAATCTTGTCCAGACTCCCAGGAGGGAGATGGTGCACTCCAGAGGAACAAGAGACAGCAAAGTTTAGACAGTTTGTGTGGGAGGAAGAAGGTAAAGTTTTTTCCTCCATAATAGTTCCCACAGTACATGTTTTATGGAGCATGTTGTCTGCTTTAGTTTAGTAAAACTTCTGACTATAGATGAGGAACAATAAAGGAAATTCTTGACATGTCTTTCTCAGTTTTTGAGGTCATACAATAATGAGTTTCTCATCTTATTTCTAGTCAGCTAGGAAGGCAGTCTCCACCCAATGTTTCCTTCTCTGTATCAAAAGTAGTATTCCCTCTGCTGTGCTAGCAGGTTCACTCCACCCACTGCACTTCATTGTCTGCCCAAATGCCTTCATTTCTGTTGGCTGAGGAGTCCTCCGTGGATGCCCCTCTCTGTCTTTGACAGCTAATATGACACCCCGAATGGGTGGTCATATTAGATTAGATTAGATTAGAATTCTTTATTGGCCAAATGTGATTAGACACACAAGGAATTTGTCTTTGGTGCATATGCTCTCAGGGTACATAAAAAGAAAAGATACATTCGTTAAGAATCGTAAGATACAACACTTAATAATAGCCATAGGCAGTAGTGGGTTGCCCCCGGTTCGCTCCAGTTCTATAGAACCGGTAGTAAAACCGTCAGGAGGCTCCGCCCACCGACCCCGACATCACTAAAACACTCCTGCGCATGCACAGAAAAGCGTGTGCGCGGCCCCGCTGCAAATCGGTAGTAAAGGTAAGTAGAACACACCCCTGGTCATAGGGTACAAATAAGCAATCAAATCATACTAGGAAACAATCAATATAAATATAGGTTTGTTTGCTCTTCCGGCTTCAGTGCGCAGGTGAAATAGCATCCTTTTCATTATGGGTTTGCCTACTTAACAAAACTGTTAGAAGTTCTGTATAGTTCCTGTCTTTTTTTTTTTTTAATTTGATTTATATGCCGCCCTTCTCTGGAGACTCAGGGCAGCTTACAGTGCGTTAAGCAATAGCCTTCATACTTTTGTATGAAGGCTATTGCCTGACCCAAGGACTCTAAACCTTTGTGTTTTTATTTTTTATTTTTATTTATTATTTATTATTCATATTTCTATGCTGCCCACTCTCCGAGGATTCTGGGCGGCTTACACCAAAGACAGTATACTAAATAGCATATTGCCCCCAACAATCTGGGTCCTCATTTTACCCACCTCGGAAGGAGGGAAGGCTGATTCAACCTTGAGCCGGTGAGATTTGATCCGCTGATCTGCTAAACTAGCAGTCAGCTGAAGTAGCTGCAGTACTGCACCCTAACCACTGCGCCACCTCGACTCTATTTTCTCATCAGGGTACACAAGACTTTTTCCCAAGCAATTGGTGTTAACCACAATCCCGACTGCTGGCCATCACTCTGGCCAAAATAAAGAGAGGTGATGTAAAACATCTAAAATGATATTTTAAAAAAGCTAGCTGATACATGGGAGACAGGCAGCTGAAGGTTGCAGTGCAGAAAAACTCACAGATCAACTGAATTTTTTTTTCTTCCACAAAAGAGCAAGCAATGTTTCCTTGCTGCCATTGTAATCTCATTCCTTAGCCGTTAAGCAAAAGACCAAAACAAAATTAGTTCAAGAGTTTCAATGAATATTAAATTAAACAGCTCTAAATTAATTGCAACAAAAACCAAGACCTCAATCCGAATACCAGGAATTGCTTGTGGTCACAAAGGTTGCAGATATTAATGGCAGCTTTCTGCCCTTTTAATAGGTACAAAGTAAAATCCTTAGAAAATAATTATTTCTAATTTTAGGAATACATCCCAAATGCACACCCATTCAGAATTGGCATGAACAGACATTAATTGGCACTGGGGGTTTTGCAGTTCGACTCACAATTCCTTGATTAAATTTAGTTCTTTGAGGTGTTTATTCTTTGGGAAGTAAAGTGAAGGGACATATTTATGGCCAAAAAGCTAAAGAGATGTTTCTCTATACCTCTCCTAAAATATTTTCAAATATACAAGAAGAATATTTGCCACAAATATTTGGGAGCCTGAACTAAAAGGAACATTTTGATTCTTATTTATTTATTTATTTATTTATTAATCAAATTTCTATACCGCCCTACTCCCGAAGGACTCAGGGCGGTGAACAGCCAAGATAAAATACAGACAATACAAATATTAAAAATCCCTTAAAATTATTAACTATTTCGGCCGAAACACAGATTAAAACACCCTGCTATTGTAATCACTGATCCCTTGTAGAACAGTCGTATTTCTAAATGAGTTTACACACTTGTAAGTAGAAAATGAGTTCACATACTCGAGTCCAAAGCTGCCATTCTTAGCTGCTTACTCCATTCAGTTGGTTAATTCTTCCAAGCCCTTAATAATTGGCATAAATTTGATCATTGTAAAATCTGTTCTATAGTTCTCCCTTTTAGGATCAGACCTCATCATGCCTCCATGCCTCACTCCCACAACCCAACACTTACTCAGTTCTTACACACACATTGTCTTTTTCCTTCCTACACCCCAATTAAGTTGCCCACTAAGCTTTCCTAGATCAGCCCCACCAATATATTCTGGTCTCTCTATTTCCTCTTACGGCATTAGCATAACTGCTACAACTTTATGCAAACTATCATTGTGATATGTCTGAACCATGCTTTTATAAGATTACTTATTTTAATGAGAAAGCTTGTGAAGTATTATAAGTAACAGAAGACCTTTGAAGACAACTGGAAAGGATCTGAATTTTGTCTGCTTGGCATCACTGTATGTAATTCTAAATGTATGTCTGAAGTTGTGTGAAGTTTTGAAAAATTCAAAAGAGAGGGAAGATAAATTTTAATACTTTCCCCTCGCCATGCCCTCCCTCCATGATCCTAAGCAAACTCCTTCCCTCTTGAAGATCCTATCTGTATAGGAAAGGAAGCCCCCGCTGATTTAAATGCTGCTTTTCTTTCAATGAATAAAGCTGCCTTACAAAGTCCTAGAAATAAATGAGAGCTACAAAGGCTTCACAGTCCTATTCAAGGGGAAATAGAAGATCTTACAACCAATAGTAGAATCCAGGTTCTTCCACTGAGTTCTCTCTAATCTCAGATCGATCTCAATCACAACCAAATTGCCGAAGAAAAAAAAAGAACTAGGTTGTTTCTTCATCTAATCTACAATACAATATTCTATAATCCACAAAATTGCAAGAGTCGAGTTACTAGAAATCTGAACATTATCTAAAAATAAAGTGTCAGTGTATATCAAATGCCATTTCTCTCATTTTGTTTGTTTGTTTGTTTTGTCAACAAGTACAAGGAAACAAGTAACAGTATAGATATAGACATGGACACATATAAAAGGAAATAAATAAGCAAAACATAGCCATAAACACATAAAATGAGTACATACAAATGGGAACAGTAGGACAGGGACGCATGCCCCCTTAGGGACCTCTTAAAAAACATGAAAGGTCCATGGTAGACAGTTTAACGTAAAAGGTATTGGGATTAGCAAGACTAAGAATAGGATCAGGTAGAGTGTTCCAGACATTTACTACTCTATTGCAGAAGTCATATTTCCTACAATCAAGATTAGAGCGAATTACATTGAGTTTGAATCTATTGATAGTCCTTGTGTTATTATGGTTGAAATTAAAGTACTCATTTACAGGTAGGACGTTTTGGTAAATAATCTTATGAACTAAGCATAGGTTGGAACATAGACAGCGTAGTTAGAGGCTATCCAGACCTAAAATTTCAAGCCTGGTGGTATAGGGAATTTTATTTTGAGCAGAGGATTTGAGTACGCTTGTAGTAAAATATCTCATAAAATATTTTATGTCTGTGTAATGTAAAAAGCATGTTTTTTATTCAGTAACTGCTCACTCATTCTATGTACTGTATTTTTCTATATTGGCCTTCAGCTATATATCTTCAGAGCTCCTGTTGTTTGTCTATATCCACCTTTCAAGGAGCATTTATTGTATGCTTTTAATGTCACCACACAGCTATGACATAATCAAATTACATGGCTGTCACTTATAAAACTTTGGTTTCTTGAAGTTGCAATCTTGGATTGGCAGATCCCATCGTTCCTCCGATTATTATAAGGACAAAAGCTTTTCCCCGGGAGCTGCTTAATGCATTTGTAATCCCGCTGTTGCCTTTGATTCAACAGCCACCGGTACTTCCTGGGCACTCTGCCAAGCGAAGTTACCCTCCTGCTAAGAGTCGGTTTGAATCTGGTGCTTAAGAGCAGATTCTTCATAGCAGGTTGGAAAAATGAGGTCCAAAAATAAAAGAGAAGAGAAAAGTTTGCACCAGAGAAGCCGGTTGCAATTAAATGTGGGATGAAATCTCCCTTCCCTTCTGGAGGAGGAAGAGGAAGAAATGTTCAGGGAAGAAAGTGGGCTTTCTCAGAACTTCTGAGGATGGTTTAACTTAGGCAGGAATATTTCCACACACATATCAAACTCCAACGAAGCTTTGCAGCTGCTTCAAGCCACAACCAGATCTTTCTCAGCAGCATTTCTTTCTCATTTGGAACAATTTGTGTTCCCAACCAGAAGGAACTCTCCTCCCCGTTGCCAGTTCCTTTCCTCCACCCATTTGTCTCTTCCTCTTCCACAAAAATTACAGGAGACATTTGTGAGCGACCAAAGGAGTATAGAACTGCGAGTACATCGCTCAAGGTGGTAAGAATATTTGCCTTGAGCAACTATTCTTAGTTCTTCTCTTCCAGATTGATGATCTGAGTGATTTCAAGCAAAAATTTAACCTGTGTATGACACCTAGCTCGGGGCAAAAAGGAGAAAGCGCAAAAAGAAAGTCGTATTATTTCAGGAAGTCTAGAATGACTCTCAGAGATCACTTAGCAAGAGTGATATACTTAATGGGAGGCATAATAGAGAAACGGACAACCTGCCTTTTTTTTGTTCCTATGTTCTAGTACAGGCTCACCTAAATACGGATTCTGATCCTGCACATACACCAATCTCATTTAATAAGGTATTTATTCTTGCAGAACACTCCTTAAGAAGACCAAGTGTTTTCCCAAAGGCCACCTTTATGCTTCTCTATATAAAATTATTGTTATTATGTCCCTCAAATAAGGAAGATTCATTCAAGAGTCCAAGAAGTCCAAGATTCAAGAGTCCAAGAAGAGAAACATTTTGCCTTTCTTTGTCTTCATCAATAGAAGCTTCCTTCTCCTCTACCTTCTCTTGCAGCCTTCCAATCATCTTGTTCTCCTTCTTACACCTTTGAAACAAAGTCTTCGCCTCCCCTCAAACTGGTTGGATCTTTCTTTCCTATTGATCAATTGATGATCGGCCATCAAGTCACTGTCGACTCCTAGCAACCACATGGAACTTCTTCATAACAATGTGTCCCTTCCCTTCCAGGTCTTCCAATAGTGCACCCCATCCTTGTCCAAAGTCCACCATTTCCCCCTTCCTCTCCATGAATCCTGCACCATCACCCTTGGTATTCTCTTGGGCCACCCTGCTTGTTCTAATGGTCCATTCTCCTATTCTCCTCCTGGACTGTTTAATCCATCCACAACTGCCAAGTTTCTTCTATGCTTTTAATTGCATATTTCAGACTAGTTTCTGGAGGAACTGGAAAGATACCAGACCCATTAGCTGTCTGTCTGTCTTTTTCTCTCTTTTGATTAAATTTCTCACATTACGCTTACAAACCAAAGGCAAGGTTGTAGTTGTTGTCCCCACAGAGTCCCACCAGTTTAGGATTTTCCATGTTTTGTCTGCTGCACATGCTGCACAACACGTACTGTGGAAATGTGCTGCAAAATCCTAAAATCCTTTGCCAACCTTCAGAAAGTAGGCCATCTCCCTCTCGCTTTCTGATGAGGTCATTCTGTATCCATTTGGCAGCACTGCCTGACTTACCCTAAACCTCACTTCCAAGCTCCGTTTCACACAGCCAAGCTGAAGAAAGAGGCACGGGACACAAGAAGACATTGCAGGAATGCTAACACAGTGAGCAGAAGAGTTTTGGGCTTCTCTTATTGTTCTGCAAAGTTCTGTAAGCTTAGGGTGGGAGGCAATAAACTCAGAGCTGATTGGCTGACATTTTCAGGGTTCCTGATTAACCACCGCAGACTAAGCAACGATTGCCTAAATGTATGGCCAATCCAGCTCCTGATTAAATCTATGAATGATGGGGGTGGGGAGAAGAGAAGCAGATGAGCTGCAGGTTGGTTTTAAAACATTTTGCAAATTATTTGCAAAGGGAACAGATGGCGATATCATATTGCTTACAATTCTTTATTTTTTTTCTCTCTTTTGATTAAATTTCTCACTGAAGTGAATTTAAAAAGGTGTCCGCCACCTGTTTTGTCCCTTCTTCTTATGTTTTAAATCCATTGGACTCTACGATTTTCTGCTTTAACCTGGGGGTGGAGTTGTTCCTATTTGTAATAGAAAGAAGGACTATCCCTTTAATAAATATAATCAAAGGAGGGGAATTAGAAGCCACATCAAGGGTGCTTGACATTTGCCACAAAGAATTGATTCCATTTTCCTTATTTTCCTCTTGCTTGGTCTCAGGTCACAACTTAACAAGAGTAGTTCTTGCCCAGTATACTACCTCGACTCTCCTATTTTCAGACTGCTGTGTAAATGGTCTGTAGGGCAGTTGATTAGCTGAAAAATCCAGTGTGCCACCCACTCAGATTAAAAGGGGTTGAAAGGATTTATCTACAGATAGATATTACATAACGCCCTTACTTAACATGGATATACACAGGTTTTTTTGAAAAAAACGCTTTAAATTTTTCTTCCTTGGTGGGGAACATTTTCTGTGTGAGGTCTGCCGTTATTAAAGGCTCAGATAGTGCCAGAAATGAAGCTGATATACATGCACAGAGATTACATCCATCTGCCTATACAGTGAAAAGATGAGAGTTGCTCAGTCACTGTAATTACAGACAATTGTTTGTTTGATGTAGGAAAAGAGCAGAGACTAGGGGCGGAGTCAAAAGAGGACTCAGCCTAGAATCATTACATTCCCACAAACAGTCTAAGTCCAGCTCCCCTTGAATTCCATTAAGTCTTATCTAGTGCCAATTTAGTACTGACCATTAGTTGACCAGATTCCTGTGTATAGGCTTAAGCAATAAATCTTCTGAAGTGGAAATTAAGTGTGATCTGTATTCTTCATGCCTGACAGCTGTGCTGTTAAGATTGACTAATGCCAGCGGACAAGTAGGTTCCCAACTACAGGAACGGATGAAAGCTGAGGCTTTTACTGGTTGAAGAAAACAGTAATCCAAAAGGAAATTGTATGGTTATAGGTAGCTTCCATTTTTTTTTAACTTCAGGAAAAGTTTGTGGTGGCTTCTGCGCTGTGTGTGGTGCCAAGAGCTTTTGTCAAATGTAAAATAAAATCTCTTCCTGTTGGCATTTATTGTGCAACCAAAGTTATGGTTGCAAGACCACCTCCTACCGGCCTCCCACTGCCCAGTGCGCTCACATAGGACTGCCCTCCTCCGGGTGCCGTCAGTCAGACAATGTTGGCTGGCAGCCTCCAGGATGAGGGCGTTCTCTGTGGTCGCACTGACCCTCTGGAATGGGTTACCCACCGGGCTCTGGACGGCCCCCGACCTCCACACTTTCCGCACCAACCTGAAGACATGGCATTTTCAGCAAATTCCCTGATCTGCCGCAAGGTTTTAATTGTCTGGGGATTTTAAATTGGCTTGTTTTAGCACTATTTTATTGTTATGTTGTTTCTATTCTGTGAGCCGCCCCAAGTCCTACGGGAGAAGGGCGGCATATAAATTTGATAAAATAAATAAATAAATATGTCATATTTTGCTCACTGTATCCCATGCAAAAAGAACAAGTGCACAGCAGTAGGAACACAACAAGAATCTGAACAGAATGTAGCACAAGGGGGATAAGGTTCAGGAACCAATTAAAAAAGTTCTCCTGTAGTTCATATTAAAGCTATCCCTTTTCAACAAAACACCTTTTTTACAAATAAAAATATCCCTGTTGTATTATACTATTTTAAAGCAAATGTACTTAAAATCAAAGCAAACAAAAATCAAACTTGGTGCCTCTATTACCCTGTTTCCCAGAAAATAAGCCCTAGAATGATTTTTCAGAATGCTCTTAATTTAAGTCCTATCCCAAAAATAAGCCCCAGTTAAAATCGTCAATCAGACAGACACATTTAGTACTGTATTTCTCGGAAAATACGACCTAACCCTAAAATAAGCCCTAATGCATCTTTTGGAGCAAAAATTAATATAGACTCAGTCTTCTTTTCGGGGAAACATGAATAGGAACTATATTTTAATAAGACTTTTAGGACTGAAGCTTCATTTCTGTGAAGTACTGGGTAGAAATAAATTCAAGCTGAATGCCAGATACAGTTGTGATGTCAACTCTAGACTGGTTGCCCTTCCGCTCTAAGGAACAAATTCATGATGTGAGGACCTTTTTGGTCACTCAGCAGGTGGAAAGTATGGTCAAGATCAGTGGTGAAATTCAAATTTTTTTTTACTACCGGTCCTGTGGGCATGGCTTGGTGGGCGTGGTGTGGTTTGGTGGGTGTGGCTTGGTCGATGGGACTTGGTGGGCATGGCAGGGGAAGGATACTGCAAAATCCCCATTCCCTTCCCACTCCTGGGGGAAGGATATTGAAAAATCTCTATTCCCACCCCACTCTGGGGCCAGCCAGAGGTGATATTTGCCGGTTCTCTGAACTACTAAAACTTTCCGCTATTGGTCCTCCCGAACCTGCTGGATTTCACCCCTGGTCAAGATTGTCTTTACTCAGCGAATTCAGGACTACCTGGATTAGAAGCCCACTAACTATAACTCATCCCTTCTCTACCATATTAGATTAGAAGCAATCTGTTTGGGATTGCCATTGAAGATAATCTGGAAACTACTATTGGTGCAAAATATAATGGCTAGCAATGTTATTGTCAGACTTCGATCCTCTCTCAAAATAAATGAATTTCTGTGGATTAATTTTTAAAATGTTTAAAATGTTGAATGATATACATACAATACGGCAATATTACTGAATTTTAGCTCAAAGCATGAATTCTGTACTTTTGTGTTACTGTAAATAACCTGCAACTGGATAGTATGTATTATAAAATAAATAACTAAATAAATCTTTTAAAATCTTATGATAATTACACCTTCCGGCATTTGGGTAGAAGGAGTGTAAACTGTAGAAGTGACATTATTTACTGTCACATTTTTAATAATCTTGAATACGTTGTGCAATGTTGCCCTGAAAAGCTAAATTTGTTTTCTCAATTGAAACATTCCTAAAATAAGCCTATCAAATTGTCATCCTTTCGTTCTCTCCCATTGGAAGGATTAATTAATTTTGATGTTGTGTTTGTGCTAATGGCATTAGCAATATCCTAAAAGCTAAAACACTGAATTGAAAGCAAAAGTGAAAAACAATAACATTCTTTGCAGACCGGTTTATCTCGTTGAATATTCTCTAAAATAACTGATTCTTGTTGACTGAAATAACACAAAGTTTTCAAATGTAAGCTCTTTAGAAAACTTCTAAATTATAGTGAATTAGGATTTTTCCCACAGGAGAAGCTATAATGTTATTTGCCAGAATAGCTAAGAGGTTTCCCCCCCCAATCTGATAAGTACCAAGCTTTAGAGACGAAGAAAAAATGAAGAAAAATATCAAATAGTAGGTGGATACAATTTTTTTAACTTGGCTTTGAAGAGATCCATATTAAATGGAAAATTTAGTAACACCTTTATTTAGTAAACTAAATAGAAACACTTGGCTACAACATTCTTAATATTATTGATGTTTCTAAACAAAAGCTAAAATGTAATTTAAGTTACCTTCTGACAATGTTTTATTTTAAAGATCATGCATCTTGTACTTTAATAGTCAAAATGAGACAACACTGATTAATTTTAGACCTCAATTATGATTTCCATATTTTGAATCGCTGTTTTATGATCGTGCTTTCATTCCATAAAATAATCATTTCAATATAAATTGTATTAAAGCAGATTTTGTTCTTCTTTTAATTCAAAGATTCATATGATGGCTGTTACATGCTAGAGATGGTGGGAATCTCTCATTTTAACCCCAGAGAAAATTGAATAGAATAAAATAGAGCTGGAAGGGACACTGGAGGTCTTCTAGTTTAGCCCCCTGCTCAAACAGGTAATTTATTTAGATTGGTGACTGTATAGACCTGTGATGGCGAACCTATGGCACGCTCAGTGGTGGGTTCCTCCCGGTTCCACCCGGTTCCACCGAGCCGGTAGCGGTGACGATATGACATCACCGAACTGGTTCTGACCCCCCCCACGTAATTCCTACCCTTTCTTTCTTTCTTTCTTTCTTTCTTTCTTTCTTTCTTTCTTTCTTTCTTTCTTTCTTTCTTTCTTTCTTTCTTTCTTTCTTCCTTTCATGTATTTATATGCTGCCCTACTCCAGAAGAACTCAGGGCGGCAAACTTTTTTATTTGGCCTCATCCCCAATCTATTGCTGCCTCCTGAGTCCCAGCTGATCGGCTAGAAAGAAAAAAACTGTTTAAACTCTTGCCACGGGGCTTCAAAGGGCCACCCTACAGCTGATCAGTGTTAAAAGGCAGTGTTCTGGTAGACCAGTGCCTTCAAAAACAAATAAGTAGACCGGTGCCTCCAAAAATAAATGGGTAGACCAGTGCCTCCAAAAACGAATGAGTAGACCGGTGCCTCCAAAAATAAATGGGTAGACCGGTGCCTGCAAAAACAAATAAGTAGACCGATGCCTCCAAAAACAAATGAGTAGACCGGTGCCTCCAAAAATAAATGGGTAGACTAATGCCTCCAAAAACAAATGAGTAGACTGGTGCTCCAAAAATAAATGGGTAGACCAGTGCCTCCAAAAACAAATGAGTAGACCAGTGCCTCCAAAAACAAATGGGTAGACCAGTGCCTCCAAAAACAAATGGGTAGACCAGTGCCTCCAAAAACAAATAAGTAGACCGGTGCCTCCAAAAACAAATAAGTAGACCGCTGCCTCCAAAAACAAATGAGTAGACCGGTGCCTCCAAAAACAAATGGGTAGACCGGTGCCTCCAAAAACAAATGGGTAGACCGGTGCCTCCAAAAACAAATGGGTAGACTGGTGCCTCCAAAAACAAATGGGTAGACTGGTGCCTCCAAAAACAAATGAGTAGACCGGTGCCTCCAAAAACAAATGGGTAGACCGGTGCCTCCAAAAACAAATGGGTAGACCGGTGCCTCCAAAAACAAATGGGTAGATCGGTGCTTCCAAAAACAAATGGGTAGACCAGTGCCTCCAAAAACAAATGGGTAGACCGGTGCCTCCAAAAACAAATAAGTAGACCGGTGCCTGCAAAAACAAATGAGTAGACCGGTGCCTCCAAAAACAAATGGGTAGACCGGTGCCTCCAAAAACAAATGAGTAGACCGGTGCCTGCAAAAACAAATGGGTAGACCAGTGCCTGCAAAAACAAATGAGTAGACCGGTGCCTCCAAAAACAAATGGGTAGACCAGTGCCTCCAAAAACAAATGAGTAGACCGGTGCCTGCAAAAACAAATAAGTAGACCGGTGCCTCCAGAAACAAATGAGTAGACCGGTGCCTCCAAAAACAAATGGGTAGACCGGTGCGTCCAAAAACAAATAAGTAGACCGGTGCCTGCAAAAACAAATGAGTAGACCGGTGCCTCCAAAAACGAATGGGTAGACCGGTGCCTCCAAAAACAAATGGGTAGACTGGTGCCTCCAAAAACAAATGGATAGATCGGTACAGCTCTGCAAGCAGTTAAAAGCCTGGTAGACCAGTACCTCTGATAAATTCTAAAGAATTGTCACATGACCATCAAGCCACGCCCACACAATAAGCCACGCCCACAGAACCGGTAGTAAAAAAATTTAGAACCCACCCCTGCACGCGTGCCAAAGGTGCCACACAGAGCTCTCTCTGTGGGCATGCGCGCCATCGCCAGCTGCACTTCTGGTCTCTGGCATGTGCATGCAGGCTGGCCAGCTAATCTTCACGTGCCCCAGACCTCCAGAAACTGGAAGACCAGGTGGCCAGCGTGCACATGTGGGTTTCCAGTGCTCCAGGGTGCACATGCATGCACACACGTGCATTCCGATTTGGGCACTCGGTGCCAAAAAAGTTCACCGTCACTGGTGTAGATTCTTAAAAACTTCCAGTGATGGAGGACCCACAACTTCTGGTGGCAAGCTGTTCCACTGGTTAATTCACCTCACTGTTAGGAAGTTTCTCTTTAATCCAGGTTGCTTCTCTCTTTGATCCATTTCCAACCATTGTTCCTTGTCCTGCCCTTTGGAGAATAATTTGAGCCCCTCTTCTTTGTGGCAGCCCCTCAAATACTGGAATACTGCTACTATGTCACCCCTAATTCTTTTCTTTAGACAAGCCAAACCCAAAACCTGCAGCCGTTCTTCGTATGCTTTAGCCTCCAGGCCTTTGATCATCTTAGTTGCTCTTCTCTGAACTTTTTCCAAAGTCTCAACATCGTTTTTGTAGTACGGTGATCAAAATTGGTTGCAGCATTCCAGGTGTGGCCTTATTAGAGTTTTTTAAAGTGGCGCTAATATTTCATGTGATTTTGATTCTATGCCTCTTTCTTTTTCTTTTTATAATATATTTATTTATTTTCTCTTTACATACGACATGTGCTTGCATATACAACCCAGGATTGTATTGGCTGCTGCTGCACACTGCTGGCTCATATTCAAATGATCATCCACTAGGACAGTGTTTGTCAACCTTGGTAGCTTGAAGATGGGTGGACTTCAACTCCCAGAATCCCCCAGCCAGCAGCGCTGGCTGGGAGATTCTGGGAGTTGAAGTCCACCCATCTTTAACCTTCCAAGGTTGAGAAACACTGAACTAGGACTCC
The DNA here is from genome assembly GCF_029215685.1 of Pituophis catenifer annectens. Lineage (NCBI taxonomy): Eukaryota > Metazoa > Chordata > Lepidosauria > Squamata > Colubridae > Pituophis > Pituophis catenifer. Next base: position 92,573,847 of record NW_027256886.1, on the reverse strand, counting down.
AAGGTCCCTCTGTTGTTTGGAAGACATGGGACAAACCTGAAAAAGAGTAGCTGTAGCCTATGGACTCCAAAAAAAAAAAAAGTTGTAAAAAGAGACATGAGTCTAAGATACCTAACAGCAGGATTTTTGAACCTTGAAAAATGGAAAACCTTGTATGAATAGCTTCAAAGTTTCCTGCAATGAGTTATCTCACCTTTCTGAATCTAAGAATGTAGAGAGAAGACAAAGTCTAATCATTAAACCCAGTAAGTACCGTGTTTCCCCAAATATAAGACCCTGTCTTATATTTTTTTGATCCCCGAAATAAGCGTTTGGCTTTATTTTCAGGGAGGTCTTATTATTTTGGGGTGCATGGAGCAAGACGGGGCTCCTCTTGCAGTCTTACCTGATTTCCAGCTCTGTCTCCCTAATCCTAACCACAGGAAATGGCGGGGACTGGCTTTGCATGCAGTTAAATATTTTTTTGGGGGGGGCTTATTTTAGCGCATACACTCAAACACCCAATTGGGCTTATTATTAGGGGATGTCTTATTTTCAGGAAAACAGGGTATAATCACTCACTATTGCTGCTCAGGGGTTCACCTTCTGGAACCTGGCTACAATAGCCTGAAGTCTCCAAGACCTGAAGTTGGTTGAATGATTGAGAATACGGGGAAGTGAAATCCAAGTGAGGAGATACCTTGTGGGAGGAAGCCACAGTGGAGGACATTACTTCAAAGGTTGTGAACTTCCAGAAACTACTGTTGGCCCAATTGTGGACCTGAACCTTGCAGGCAAGGTAGACTTGGTTTAATGTAGCATAATAACACGTGCTTTCTCATTCTTAGTAAAGACCTGCCCCTACTGCCCCCATTATGTCACATAAAGAAGTAAAGATATATCTCATCCTTCCAGTTATAATGCCTTTACTGGGCATTCTTTACATCTTGAGGCTTTTCAAAAGAACTCTTAGATTCTACCAGTTTTAGCCTCTATGGATATGGAAGACACCAAGATACTCCACAAAGCTGAATAACCAGTTGTATTATTTTTAAGAAATCACCAGTGTCCTTAAGTTTCTGGACAATAAAAGGTAATCCTTAAATGAACCAAATTTGAAGAAAGAAAGCTTGCAGTTTCCCAACATCATCGTCATAAAAATATATTCATAAAGTCATTCCAGACAAGATTTTTTTTTCCTCTAAAAAACCACGCAATTAATAAAATGGATTATTTTTGCTAATTTATATTCAGATTCAAAAATATCAGGGAATGCAAGAGATTTCTCATCCAGAATATGTTTTGCAGATCTTTTAAAAACTTAAGTGTGCATTTTTCCATATGTCCAATGCTCCTACAGCAGTTTTAGATAATGGATGCTATCGAAGTCTAAACTTGCTGACATCCTTCTCTGCACCAGAAAAAAGTAAAGAAATTGCTTTTGAATAAATGGTAGTAGTTTTATTTATTTGCTTTATTTTGGTTCCCTTGCAGTATTTCTTTATACAGGTTATATTGTGTTCAAGCTTTCTTTCTTTCTTTTTTTGCTTCAGCTCTATCCAATTCATCCAGCCTGCCTTTACCAGGGAAAGCATCAGTAATCCTGTTGAGTGTCCCTGGTTACATTTGGCCAAACCAGGGAAATTCACACATTTTTTTATTGCTTCAATTCCTGTGCTTTCCTCTTTAATTTCTGATGGAATCTCCATGGCTGACCATCAATGCACCCTCTGGGATGACTCACGGATGTCTTTCAAAGACAACCCAATACTTAAGAATATATTTCTAGCTAATTTCCCTTCCTTTGGTAAAATTGTGTAAGTTCCCCCAATCCTCAATTTAATCAAGCTGAAAATACAGGGAACAACACTTTTTGATGTTTATCCAGATTAGTCACTGAAGCTCATTCTCCCAGGCCTAGAAGCGCATAATGAAAAAGGGCTGCCAGCAACCACTCCAGCTTGTAAAGATGGAGGGAGAGAACAGGATAAGTGAGCACTTAAGGAGGTTTATGTGACTCCAGGGACAAAAAAGGAATATTGTTCCAACACCCTGAAAATCTCTGTCATCAATGTAGATTTCCAGTGAAGAGCTCTTTAGCAACTAGTCCCTCAAAGGCCTCAGCGCTAAAGACACAGAAAGTCTTGCTAAATAGCACAACCTGTCTGCTTGGGCATTTAGACTCCTCACTGTTGTGAAGTAGCATCGATCTCCATCTTTGTCTCCTGGTTTCTTAGGTTGTTCTGAAGCCTCCTCAATTGAGCTGGGAGGCTATGAAGAACATTTCTATTCTGACCTAGGCTTCCCCAAACCACGAAGCAGACTCCTTGTCCAGACAAAATCCCTTTTATTTAATTTACAGTGAATTCCTCTCCAGCAAAGTCTTTCTTCTCCCACAGTCTTTCAAGATAGTTCACAATTACTGGCCTTTATCAGGCTTGGAGAGTGGCCAGGCTGATATCTTTCAGATGTTGCAATACTTGGCAAGAATTCAGTAATGAACTAATTGTCACCTGCAAACTCCACTCCCCTTTCGCTCCTCTTTTATTCCCTCTGGGAGGGGCCCTTCATCGTCCACCTGTGGCCTTACTCACAAGTCGCCCCTTGTTCTTTAGCTGTTCCCTTCGTCTGGCAACTCTGCGCATGCACACACTGGGAACAGGCTCCAGCTGTTCTTCTGCCTCATTGATGTCTGACTCCAAAGGCAGCACATAACTCCCAGATGGCCCTGGCCCCCTCTCTGCCTCTGATGCAGAGCCCTCATCAGAGCCTTCCCCAGATTCCAGGACTGGCCCATGTTCCTCCCCAACCTCCTCACTGTCCGAATCTGCTGCCAGATCCGTTGGCCACTGGTGGGCCACAACAATTTCCAGGCCCACCTCTTTAGAAGTTTCTCCACCATGACCTTCAGCTCTGACACTTGGTGTGAGTTCCTCTGGGCCTGCACAGGTAGTCCTTTTTATTTATTTATTTATTTTTTAAATTTTTATACCGCCCCCTCTCCTGAAGGACTCGGGGCGGTGAACAGCCAAAATTAAAAACACACAATACAAACATTAAAATACTATAAAACGAAATTAAATTTATCTTTGGCTTCCCCAATTTAAATCCCCTTACCCATAAAATCCCCCAATTAAAAGATTTTTAACCCAGCCCGGCTTGCTGAAATAAAAAAATCTTCAGGGCCCAGCAGAAGGTCCGGAGGTCCGGGATCAGTCGTATCCCTGGGGGTAGCTCATTCCAGAGGGCGGGTGCCCCCACAGAGAAGGCTCTTCCCCGGGGGGTCACCAGCCGACATTACCTGACCGACGGCACCCTGAGGAGGCCCTCTCTGTGGGAGTGTAGTGGCCGGTGGGAGGTTATCGGTGGCAGAAGGTGGTCTCGTAAATAACCGGGCCCTAAGCCATGGAACGCTTTGAAGATGAGAACCAATACCTTGAAGTGCACCCAGAAGACCACTGGAAGTCAATGCAGCTCGCGCAGGAGAGGTGTCACGTTGGAGCACCATGTCGCCCCCATAAGTACCCGCGCGGCCGCATTCTGCACCAGTTGGAGCCTCCGAGTGCTCCTCAAGGGGAGCCCCATGTAGAGAGCATTGCAGTAGTCCAGGCGGGAAGTGACGAGGGCATGAGTGACCGTGCATAAGTCCTTGAGTAACAACCACAATGGAGCCCAAAATTTATGTCTCTTGCTAAGCGAGACACTTGTTAAATGAGTTTTGTCCCATTTTATGACTTTTCTTGCCACAGTTGTTAAGTGAATCACTTAACAGTTGTTAAGTTGGTAACATGATCGTTGAGTGAATCTAGGTTCCCCATTGATTTTGCTTGTCAGAAGGTTGCAAAATGGGATCCTGGGACACTCCAACTGTCCTAAACATGAGCCAGTGGCCAAGCATCCAAATTTTGATGACGTGACCATGAGGATACCGCAACAGTTCTACGTGTGAAAAATGGTCATAAATCACTTTTTTCAGTGCTTTGTAACTTTGAATAGTCACTAAATGAATTGTTATAAGCAGAGGACTACTGTATTTGCATTGTTTTCTTATTTTGCTTTTATTGCTTGCCTTATTTACGAATCATTCTGACTCCTAACAGCAGGCAACAAAATAAATTGCGGTTAAAAACACCATCCCCTAAGAAAATGAAAAAAATAAATATAATAAGCTCTCCATGATATGAAAATGCAAAATCATAGTAAAAAAGTAAACATTCACTCCTCAAGGACCATAATACCCGCACTCAGAATAACTCAAGGAACCCAAATCAACAGCAGCAGAACAAAGCAAAACAAAACAATAATAGGAAAAAAGATAAATAAAAACAAAATAGGGATGGTGAAAGAATCACATCCCAACTCCATTTGCGTTGGAACGCTGCTCAGTGTCTGGGACAGCCTACAAATGTTGCAAACAGATAAAATTAAAGTACAGCAAATTCCTTCATTCGTTTCTGAGGAGACTTTGAACCAGCAGCTTTATTATTGTGACAGACTTGCAGTCATGTTTGTTCTAAAGGTTCTTAGGAATTTTATTAGCCATGTATGTGGGTGCGTCTAGATCAGCCACAGGGAGTCTGCAAGCACATGATCAAAGACTCTGCCCTTTTCACATGAGCCGCTAATTCATTCTCAAATAGCATAATATTAGCCATGCTGTCTGTGATGATCAGCTTTGAAGTCCAACATACCTAGAAGACTCCGATCCAAGCTACGAAACACCCTAGATGGAGGCACAGATAAAAGAGACAAATCTCCTCAAAGGGAAATCCCATTTCAGACAGAAAGGAATAGATGGTAAAGATAAAGCCATGCCACTGAGGAACTTCTCCATCCCAGGATGGCACTTGATGACTTATGTAGAATGGCTTGGCCATTCTCAGAGTGCACAACAAAATTAGGCGCTATGAAATTAGGGAAGATTTGCAATAACTTTTATGTCTATGGAAATAAAGCCAAGGCAAGCTCTCTTCCAAATTTTATCATAGAGGAAAGTAAGAGGAAGGGCTAAAGCATGGTTAAGAGACAAGAAGAAGAAGAAGAAGAAGAAGAAGAAGAAGAAGAAGAAGAAGAAGAAGAAGAAGAAGAAGAAGAAGAAGAAGAAGAAGAAGAAGAAGAAGAAGAAGAAGAAGAAGAGGAGGAGGAGGAGGAGGAGGAGGAGGAGGAGGAGGAGGAGGAGGAGGAGGAGGAAGGAGGAGGAGGAGGAGGAGGAGGAGGAGGGAGGAGGAGGAGGAGGAGGAGGAGGAGGGAGGAGGAGGAGGAGGAGAGAAGAAGAAGAAGAAGAAGAAGAAGAAGAAGAAGAAGAAGAAGAAGAAGAAGAAGAAGAAGAAGAAGAAGAAGAAGAAGAAGAGGAGGAGGAGGAGGAGGAGGAGGAGGAGGAGGAGGAGGAGGAGGAGGAGGAGGAGGAGGAAAAGAAGAAGAAGAAGAAGAAGAAGAAGAA